>NC_091437.1:15513474-15852130 GCF_964237555.1 Oryctolagus cuniculus
AGCATGTGAAGGGCCCCAGTTCAGACCCATAACCAAGTCAGAAATTCAATCAGTAATGAAGCCCCCCCCCCCAACAAAGAAAAACCCAGGACCGGGTGGATTCACTGCTGAATTTCAAACTATTCAAAACAAATGAAAGAGAGAGAACCCTCCCAAATTCTTTCTGTGAAGCCAACATCATCTTAATTCTTAAACTTGAAAAAGATGCAGCAGAGAAAGAGAATTACAGACCAGTTTCCCTGATGAACATAGACTCAAAAATCCTCAATAAAATCCTGGCCAATAGAATCCAACAACACATCAGAAAGATCATCCACCCAGACCAAGTGGGATTTATCCCTGGTATGCAGGGATGGTTCAACATTCGCAAATCAATCAATGTGATACAACACTCCAATTTTAATCAATGGAAAGATCAACTAGACAAAAAAAAATCAACAAAGAAACAACAGAGCTAGTCTACACTATGAATAAAATTGATCTAGTTGATACCTACAAAGCATTTCATCATGCAACAATCAAATACACATTCTTTTCATCCATACACGGAACATTTTTGAGAACAGACCATATGCTAAGTCATAAAACAAGATTCAACAAATTCAAAAAAGTTGAAATCACGTGTCAGCAATGTGGCTCAGCATGTTAAAGTTGTGCCCTATAGCACCACCATTCCATATGGTCACCAGTTGGAGTCCTAGCTATTCTATTTCTGATCCAGCTCCTTAATAAAGTGTCTTGGAAAGCAGCAGAGGATGGCCCAAAGTGCTTGGGTCCCTGCACCCACGTGGGAGACATGAAAGAAGCACCTGGCTTCTGGCTTCAGCCTGGCCCAGTCCTAGCTGTGGCAGCCATTTGGAGAGTTAACAGCACATTACAGAGAGCTCCTTTTCTGTCTCTGCTTCTCTCTCTCTGTAACTCTGCCTTTCAAATAAATAAATCTTTAAAAAATTGAAATCATTTATTTTTTCTGATCATAATGGAATAGCACTGTAAATTAACAATATAAGAAACTCTAAAAAATATAGAAACTCATGGAGACTGAACAACATGTTCATGAACTTTAGACCAGTATCCCTGATAAACATAGATGTAAAAATCCTCGATAAAATATTAGCTAATTGAATCCAACAATACATCAAAAAGATCATCCACTAGGACCAAATCAATTTTATCCCAGGGATGCAAGGATGGTTCAACATATGCAAATCAATAAAGCTGATACATCACATGAACAAATTGAAGAATAAAAATCATATGATTACCTCAATAGATGCAGACAAAGCATTTGATAAAATATAACATCCTTCTATGACAAAATCCTTACATAAATTGGACATACCTCAACACAATCAGGCAACGTTTGACAAACCCACAGTGAGCATCATGCTGAATGGGGAGAAGCTGGAGGCAACTTCACTAAGATCTGGAATACCACTGATACCATTACTATTCAGTATAATTATGAAAGTATTAGCCAGAGCCATTAGATAAGAAAAATAAACCAAAGGTGTATGAATTAGAAAGTATGAAGTTGGGGCTGGCATTGTGGCATAGCTGGTAAAGCTGCCACCACCTGCAGTGTTGACATCCCAAATGGATGCCAGTTCATGTCGTGGTGGCTCCACTTCTGATCCAGCCCTCTACTATGGCCTGGAAAAGCAATAGAAGATGGCTTAAGTCCTTGGGCTCCTGCATCTACATGGGAGACCCAGAGAAAGCTCCTGGCTTTGGATCCGTGCAGGTCCAGCCATTGTGGCCAACTTGGGGAGTGAAGTAGCAAAAATCAACTCACAGGGGATCAAGGTTCTAAACCTAAGACCTGAAACCATCAGATTACTAGAGGAAAACATGGGGGAAACTGCAAGACATTGCCAAAAGCAAACAGTTCTTGGAAAAGAACCCAGAAGCACATGTAAAGTCAAAGTCAAAATAGACAAATGGAATTAAATCAAGCTGAGAAGTTCTGTACTGCAAAAGAAATACTAAGCAAAGTTAAGATGTGACCAACAGAATGGGATAAAATATTTGCAAACTATGAAACTGATAAAAGATTAATATCTAGAATCTATAAAGAACTCAACAAACTCAAAAATAACAAACGGTTAAGAAATGGGCAAAGGACTTGAATGGGTATTTTTCAAAAGAGGAAATCCAAATGGCCAATACACACACAAAAAAATGCTCAGGATCACTAGCCATCAGGGAAATGCAAATCAAAACTACAATGAGGTTTTACCTCACCCAAGTTAGAAGAGCTCTCCTATAGAAATCAACACACAACAAATGCTTACAAGGATGTGGGGAAAAATATACCATAATCCACTGTTGGCAAGAATGTAACCTAGTACAGCCATTGTGAAAAACAGGATGGAGATACCTAATAAAGATGAAAAGAGAAACACCATATGACCCAGCCATCCCACTCTTGGGAATCTACCCAAATGAAATCATATACCCCCATGTTTCTTCCACCTCAGTCCATAATACAAAGATATGGAATAAACCTAGATGTGCATAAATAGATGAATGGAAAAGGAAAACAGTGTGTGTGTATACTATTCAGTCATAAAAAATGAAATCCTGTCTTTTGCAACAAAATGGATGCAACTAGAGAATACTGTGCTTAATGAAATAGGCCATTCCCAAAAAGGCAAATACTACAGGCCTTCTCTGATTTGTGCTAATACACAGAGTACCAAAAAACAACGTATATTAGCAAAATTGACATCTTGTGATTTGACTGTTATTTACAAGCCTTGTCAATATTCCTGCAGAACAGTGTTCTTTCTACTTCTTAGTTACAGAGCTCTTTCTTTAGAGAAGCACTGACTCTGATTATAAAAGAAATGGGTAGAATATTATTGCAAAAAAATTAAAAGGAAAAAAAGGAAGGAGAAGAGAGTGAGAAGGATGGTTGTATTCTTGGAATCCTATGAAACTTATGAAATGTTTGTACATTAATAAATCTTAAAGTGTAATTTAAAAACAACAAAAGAAAGACTTCCGGTGACCGTTCCCAAGTCACAGAGCGTTCAGCAGTGGGAATGGCTTGAGTACAGGAAGGGCAAACTCAGTGTCCTCTCCAGTCAGCTACTTTGTTCTCCTCATGCTAACCAAGAGAAGGTCTGTATGGTCTCCAGATCTCCCAAAGTCATTCTGGGAGGTGCATGCAAAACAGGTGCACCTCGTTCTCTACCTCTCCTCTCACCTCTTTACCTCCCACCATTGTTTTGGAGGTGAAAGTCCCAACCGCACATCACAGGCACTGATCAGAGCTCAACTCCAGTTCATTATATCACCTCCCTGTGCACAGCAATGGCAGGAGCAAACACTGCCGAAGAGGGAGCCAGAGACATAGAACTCCCTCCATGCTCCTCCAAGGCCGTTCCCTCAACAACCTAAGGATCTTCCACCACACCCCACATCTTTTTTTTTATGTACCACAGATGATAAGAATAATTTATTTGCAGATAATAAAGGCTGCTACGTTAGGCATGCACTTAAAATCAATTATTCCTGTTTTTTCACATAGGAATTAAAATGGGGCAGGGTTTTTTTTCAGTATCAGCAAGTATTTTTCAGTATTAGCAAGAGACTTTACAGTGCTTGAATGACTTCATTATTGGATGCAAAAATACTTTTAACTATCACATACGTAAACCATTTAAAAATGCAAAAGTCACTGAAATCACTTGTTTAATTTCTAATGTAAATAAAATCCATCCCTTTGTTTCTATATACTATATTTAGAATCCAATTCCACTTATTTGGCCAACATCAGTATGTGTGGTGCTTCCTTGAGCATTTGTGAATTTTTTTTTAACTTTTATTTAATGAATATAAATTTCCAAAGTACAGCTTATGGATTACAATGGCTTCCCCCCCATAACTTCCCTCCAACCCACAACCCTCCCCTTTCCTGCTCCCTCTCCCCTTCCATTCACATCAAGATTCATTTTCAATTCTCTTTATATACAGAAGATCAGTTTGGCATATATTAAGTAAAAATTTCAACAGTTTGCACCCACACAGAAACACAAAGTGAAAAATACTGTTTGACTACTAGTTTTAGCATTAAATCACAATGTACAGCACATTAAGGACAGAGATCCTACATGAGGAGTAAGTGCACAGTGACTCCTGTTGTTGACTTAACAAATTGACACTCTTGTTTATGGCATCAGTAATCACCCTAGGCTCTTGTCATGAGTTGCCAAGGCTATGGAAGCCTTTGGAGTTCACCGACTCTGATCATATTTAGACAAGGTCATAGTCAAAGTGGAAGTTCTCTCCTCCCTTCAGAGAAAGGTACCTCCTTCTTTGATGACCTGTTCTTTCCACTGCACACCCCACATCTTAAAGGTTCTCCCAGCTCCCAGTACCACTGCTCTGGGGACCACACCCCTAATACAAGACCTTTAAGTGACAAACCATATCCAAACCATTGCAATTTGGAAGGCGAATACAGACGTATTACAACACTGTAAATTAACAATGTAAGAAACTCTAAAAAACATACATGACGTAAGACCAACATCAATATCCTGGGTGTCTCATTAGTCTTCAGTCACAGCCCTCAGGTGAAGTTGTACTTGGAACCATTTCATCAGTCCTGACGTTCAGGACCACGTATCTCCAGCTCCACCCCCTTCTCCCCAGAGCCACCATTCTTTTATTTTTTTGACAGGCAGAGTGGACAGTGAGAGAGAGAGACAGAGAGAAAGGTCTTCCTTTGCCGTTGGTTCACCCTCCAATGGCTGCCGCGGCCAGCACACCACGCTGATCCGAAGCCAGGAGCCAGGTGCTTCTCCTGGTCTCCCATGGGGTGCAGGTCCCAAGCACTTGGGCCATCCTCCACTGCACTCCCGGGCCACAGCAGAGAGCTGGCCTGGAAGAGGGGCAACCGGGACAGAATCCGGCGCCCCGACAGGGACTAGAACCCAGTGTGCCGGCACCGCAAGCAGAGGATTAGCCTAGTGAGCAGGGGCACCAGCCCAGAGCCACCATTCTTAAAAATATCCTACTTGTCTTTCATTGTTTCTTAAGCTCATACCCTTGTATGGAAAGATAATTGTTCTCATAATTAAAAATTAATGCTGCCCTGATATAATCCAACAGCTATTTAAAATAGCTATAAACACACAAATCAACAGCTATTTACAACAGCTGGCACTAAGGCACAGTAGGTTAAGTCATCCCTTAGAGCGCCAGAATCCCACACTGGAGCTCCGCTTCAAGACTTGTGTGCTCCACCTTGGATCCAGCTCTCTGCTGAAGTACCTGGGAAAGCAGCAGAAGGTGGCCCAAGTGCTTGGATCCCTGTCACCCACATAGGAGACCAGGAGGTAGTTCTGAGCCCCTGGCTTCAGCCTGGGCCATCCCTGAATCAGCAGATAAAAGCTCTCTCTATCTCTCCCTCTCTCTTTTTAACTCTGCCTTCCAAATAAATAAAATAAATCTTAAAAAAATAGCTACTCAGCAATATGAAGAAAACAAGCAGGGAGTTGGACAGAGGCCAGTGTACTAGTGAGACTCCCGTCTGGTCAGAAGAGTTCATCATCAAACATGTGAAGACAGTGGTGTATTACCAAGTGAAATGATGTCACAGAAGTTCTGAAAGCCACAAGCACAGATGTCCTTGACCATCATAATTAGTAGAAATCAATTCTAGATTATTCAGTATCAACAGATGCTATTTGGGAGAAGGAATCTGGTACCAACACCCAGGAAAGGTTGGTAAGCCTCGTATCTACAGTGGAAAGTAAACTCAGTAATCCACATCCTGGCGCCCTGATGTGGTGTGATTAAAAAAAAAAAAAAAAAGATTTTATTTATTTGAGAGGCAGATTCACAGAGAAAGGGAGAGACAGAGAGAGAGGTCTTACATCTATCTGCTGGTTCTCTCCCCAAATGGCTGCAATGGCCAGAGCTGGGCTGATCTAAAGCCAGGAGCTTCCTCTGTGTTCCCCACACAGGTGTGGGGGTCCAAGCATTTGGGCCATCTTCTGCTTTCCCAGGCCCTAGCAGAGAGCTGGATTGGAAGCAGAGCAGCTGGGACTTGACTTGACACCCATATGGCATGCCAGCGCGGCGGGCAGTTTTAGCCTACTACACCACAGCACTGGACCAGTGGTGCCAGTGAGACTCCCAGTGAGACTCCCATTTTTTAAAACCTACATACAGTGTTCACTGATTTACAAGACAGTCTCCAAGATTGTTTGAATGACTGAAGCCTAGAACCCTGGATAAGTTAACAGCACCGTACATTTGATCTTTCAGAACCAGAAAATATCACCAAGTAGGGACTTGCAAAAATTAGCCAGCACCCTAAACAGAGAAATCCAACTGTTCACGGAAATTCTTTAAAGCATTCATGCCCAGCTCAACGATCAATTAATGAATTCCAGGACCTCTGATCCAGCATTATGTTATGTTGTAGTTAAGAACATACTCTCAGACACGGGTGGATAGAAAATGATGGCGTTTCATTTCCTTACAAACACAAGGGAAGCATTTATTCTTCAGTGACAAACCTACTTAGATAAAATGGAAACCAAGTGACAGTGTGGCTATAAAATAAAGACAAAGAAGTTTTCTGTGTTCCCTTTCAACCCAACAGAGGGAGGAGGCAGGCTTCATGCCCCATGAACTATATTTTCTCTATGTCATCACGATGGCTATTTTATTTTGAGTAATCTCATCAAGTGCTTGAAAACTCAACATTTCCCCAAAAGATACTTTTGCTTTTTCTTCTTACCAAGAAGTTTAAAGCAAAGCTCTCCTTTCAGCAGACAAATAATCATTCCAAAAGACAGAAAACACTCTTGACATTTTCACAATAACAGGTCATTAATATAACTCACTGGAGCTGAAAACAGGGAGGATACATTTATGATGCACGCTGGAGAACAGTTAGGCAGACTTTGTGTTTTACTCTGCATCAGACATGAACATCTGTCACACCAAACTCTATGCAGACAGAAGAACTCTCCTGGAAATCTCTGGTTCTCAGAAGATGATGAGCAGCTGGGAAAAGTCCCTGTTCCCTGGATAAATTCTCTATCAAGCAGACCTAGAAGTCAACGCTAAAACAGGGAAACATCACAACCATTCCTTAGGGTCAATGACTGCAAAGCATGACCCTGCCAGCCACAGAGACACAACCCCCAACATCACAAGTACACACAGGAGGCCTGTTATACCAGCTCCCAGGGCATCAGCAACCAAGGAGAGAACACTGCCTCTCTCCACAAAGACACCCTTTTTTTCTGAGCAGTTACTCAAAAAAAAAAAAAATGCAGAAAAAAAGGCACTAATCTTCAAAAATGCAGACACCTGCACCATTCTTTGGAAACCATCCCCATAGAATTCTCAAATTGCAATTTCCAATTAAAATGAAACCCGAGCTGGTTTACATTGAAGGGCTTTCTAAAAATAAGCAATGGGAGAGAGTCGACTTTCCTACTAAAATATTTACAGCCCAGTGAGAGAAAGCTGCTTTATTCTGAAAAGAACTGACTCAGCAGCGAGTTTTTAGTCCAGTGATTAAAATGCCAGTTGGGATCCCTGGGTCCACGTCAGAGCACCTGTATTTGATTCCCAGATCCAACTCCTGACTCCAGCTTCCCGCTACTACAGGCCCCAAGAAGCGGGGGTAATGTCTTCAGTAGTAGGTTCTGCCACCCACAGGTGAGACCTGGACAGTTTGGGGTTTGCAACTTCAGCCCAGTTCTGACTGTTGTGGACTTCTGAGGAGTGAACCACCAATAATAGCTCTCTGTGTCCATCTCTGACTCTCACACACACACAATAAAAGAACTCAGTACTGAATCCTAACTGCATGTGAGGGTAAAACGTTTCTCAGCCGATTCACACCCCTATTCTTTTTCACTAAAGATTTACACAATGTATTTGTTTCAAAAAAAAAAAAAACTGATGCACTTTATACAAGGATGCTCCTTTAAGCAGACCCTTGGCTGTGTTTAAAATCAGTCAATTTGCCAAAATCTTAATTAACCACAGCTCTGCAGAAACACATCTGGGGCTACAATAAGGCACACATCCTGAAATAAAACCCTTAGCTCTGAAAATCAATCACCAGGAAACCCACATTTCTAACTCTTTCATAAAATCACTGGCTGTGTTTATTAATCTGACATAAAGGAAGACAATACCTCAACTTCTTAATTTTCCTTCCACATGGGAGACAAAATAGAAGTCGGACTCGACTCATATAGTCAAGCCCCTCTTGACTCAACCATGGATGGAAGAAGCCCCTGAACCCCCAACCCATCAGCAGCAAGAAGTTCCTCAATTCCTAGCTGCAAACGACCCCCTAAGGCGCTCTTAGGAACTCTGCCAACATACAGCTCAGTATGACCTTCCTGGAGGGAGGTACAGAGCAGCCACGTGGTCACATCCTGTGCAAGTGGAGCAACAGCACCTGCACAGAACACCAAGGACCTGCTAGGGACCCACGGAGGTGTGGCTTCACCTGCCCAACCCAATTAAAAAAAAAAAAAATTAGCTCCTTTGGGAGAGGTAGGCAGTGAACTCCCATGTGCTAACTCCCATGTGCTGGAGCCCCCATCAAACTGTGTCTGAGTTAAACTTTGGCTCTTATCAATCCCTGTTACTATTGAGACAGAGAAGCTTGGGTTGGTAACGAGCATTGGCCCCTCCCTGCAATGTGCTCTGAACAGGGCCCTGAACTCTGGACTACATTTGGCTCCTACAGTGTACCCTTCTGGTACTGTGGATTTGTTCTGAGAGGAGAAGTGTGGTGGGGGCAAGAGGTGCGGAGTCAGCACATAGACCCGGGGAGTTGGGTGAAAGTGGACCAGAGGGGAGCAGCCCGCAGACTCATTTATTTCAGTTGGTATAGCAGCTTATATAGCTGAGGCAGCCAATCTGGTCAAGGGACAGTTTATGCCCTAACCAATCACAGCCTGTTGCCAGGTAGGCTCCTTTGTCAGGTGGGTTTTGAAGCCATTCCTGAGTAACTGACACTTGCTTGCCAACGGCTATGTTGGCATGGCCTTCTCATTCCACCACACCCTTCATCAGGCCACTCCTGGGCTGGACCGTACCCTCCTGCTGATGCCCCCTCTGGACTCTCCCACACCTGCTCCTCTACCCCAGGTCCCACACTTCCGGCCTCCTGGCCCCTGCACCTTACGTGACTAAAGCCTGCTCCAAACCGCACCCAGGCACTCACACTCCCTCAGTGCCACCAGAGCTTTCCTTCCTGGGCCCTAGGGGAGTTCATACTGAAATACCTGGGATGACCAGATCAACATCCTCCCCATTCTAGCCTACGCCTATAGAGCTTGCCTATAGATCCTAGTCCCTGGATGGGTCCAGGCATAGCACAGAGTGATCTGAAAACAAAACCTATTAAAGAAGCTCTGCCATCACAATTTTCCTCACTATTTTTATCCTTTATCAACAAAAAACCTTACAAGTAGGTTTCAAGAAGTCCAAGGTAAAAACATCTTACCTAATTAATTCCACTTTTTATGAATTTCTGAAGCCCCTGAATTAAAAAAAAAAAAGAATACACTACCAAGAACATTTTTCCAAACACCCTTACCTTGTAGTGCAAAACTATTGCTTTCTGAACTCCTCCATCTCCTACACCCAAGGGCTCTGCTGACTCCAGGCTCACAAGGTTTGCCAATCATCTTATGCTAAGGGACACACATAGTGGCTGCCTGGAGGGCTTCATTCCCTCTCTTTTTTTATGGATATGAGTGCCCTGCCCACTCCTCCAACCCCACCCCCACCCCCAGCCCGCACCTGCCCCCTGTCTACCACTTCCTTCTCTAGAACCTTCCTCGGGATAATCAGCTTCCTTCCGCGGTATCTCTCCTGTTCACGCTGTCATTCAAGACCTTTTCATCGGTCCCACAGCCTCCCTGCAAGGAAGATGCCCGCTGCTGAGGTTCAGTTCAGGTTCTGTTGAAGTCTAATTCCAGGCCATGCCAACTTGCCTCCTCGCTGGGCCATCTGATGCACACGTTCCTTTTCCAAACATAGCCCAGCCACATGTTAACCTTAATGTTAAACAAAAGGGAACGATTAAAAAAAAAAAAAAAAAAAAAAAAAAAAAAAAAAAAACTTCTCTCCTTCCCATGGGCTCAAAACCCTAATACAGAAGACTCACCTTGACTCCCAAGGGCATCAGGATATTGCCCCCTGGAGAACCCGGAAGGGTCACTGTCTCCTAAACACATGTGGTAGTTGCCTACCTGACCTATCAACCCTCGCCTACACCCTCCACGTCCACCCAGGAGTAGCTGTTCTGTCTGTGTATCCAAGTACAACACACAAATGCTGCCTCCTCTCAGGAAGGTTTTCTGATTTCCCAAATGAATGTGATCTCTCTCGTGTGTGCAAATCTTAAACTTTACAAACCTTTCAGAAACAAATTAAAAATTAACAGTACTAAAGAATCGGTAAAAGCTTACAGAAGATGCAAAAAGCAGCCTGGATCATCGCCAGATTTAGCCACAGAGTGCCTCAGCATTGTTTAATGATGAGAAAGACAACATACGAAACAGTAAGAAACTGACCAAATGACAGCATATCAAAGAGCGAGATGAGCTTCATGACGGAACAGGGACACAAGCCTCAGCCATTTCAGCCTTCTTTCAGGAGACAAGTTCAGTCTCACATCCTATTGCTCTCCATCCCACCTCTTGCATTCTTCCCCAGGTTAGGAACCCAGGGGCCAAAGTTGAAGAACCTGTATGAAGGAATTCACCTCCCCTTACTGCCCCCCAACCCATCCCAGCCCACCTAAGACATAAAACAGCCCAGCATCTGGGACCTGGGCCCTGTGCCTCGTGTGCAGTCTGCGTGCATGCTGGCTGTCGGTCAACCTCTGCCGAGTTTATTTTTTGTGAATAAATTTGGTCTGGCTGTGAGTTTATATCCTGTCTCCTCTGTGTTCTGCATCCTTTTTCTTACATTAAGTGCCCTGTATGAGAAGACACCAATCTACAGCTCTTTTCCTTATATTTTGTATATTAAAATTGATACTGGAGTCATATTTCTCTACATGAAAAAGGTGAATCAAGGGGCCAGTGTTGTGGCACAGCAGGTTAACCCTACCTCTACAACGCCAGCATCCCATGGGAACACTGGTTTGACTCTCAACTGCTCTACTTCAGATCCTGCTAATGTTCCAAGTACTAGGGCCCCTGCCACCCACGTGGGAGACCTGGACAAAGGTCCCGGTTATGGTTTCCACTTGGCCCAGCTGTGGCTGTTGTGGCTATCTGGAGAGGAAGATATCTTCCAGAGGATGGAAGATCAATCTCTCTCTGCCTGTAACTCTGCCTTTCAAATAAATCTTTTAAAAAAGTTATATACAGGAGCACATTGTAATGCATTGATTGTTTTATATGTATATAGGTGCATATATTAATACTCTATAAAACAATTAACTGAAAACATATTAGTAATTCCCACCAGGTGGTAAAAAGTCTATCTTTTGTCCTCTTTCTGGCTTATAGGAATTGTCTATATAGTTAATCTTCCTGTAGTGAACATACATTTTGTAATGTTGTCTATATTAAAAATAAAGAAAGATATGAAGAAAGGACAGATAGATACTTGTAAAACAAAGACTGAAATTATACCTAAAAGTTTTCTGTGGAATGTGAAAGGAAATCATACTTCAAAGAAAACATTTTCATTATGCACATATTTCAACTCCCACACACCAGGATGTTTAGTCAAACATCTCAATGAGAAATCGAAGTGCAAAGAGTCTAATACAACCAGAAACCCATCTTAAAATTAAACACGAGAGCACTTTGTAAAAGATAAAATTTAAGCTTTTTGATTTCTGACAGTCAGACTATGTCTCATGAACTCTAAGCTGCCGGGTTTAATGAAAGTTTCTCTGTGTGCCCCACTTTCCTCTCTTACTGTTGCCTTTAAATTATTAACTTGAAGGCTGGGAGGGGGACATCGCCCTAAGCATTTTCCTAATCTGCTTATCCTCCAGGAAGATAAACAAGATTTCTTTCCTGCTGTTTAAGGATAACCCTGCTGGAGAAATGTCAAGGGCTTGGGGCACGGCACTGAAGGCCGCCACCTGCTAGGCTGTTCTGGGTTGCTCCACACAGGCCTCCAGTTCTTTATTGAGTTCCATCACCCTGCTATGTGGGGAACTGCTGCTGCCTGAACTCAGTCATTGTCTATTCTAGTACCTTCCATTCTTTCTCTCACCTGTGTACCCTTTTTTCTTTTAGAACAGTGAAAGGAAAGTCACAGTGGCCTCTCCTTTTCATGTGTGTTTAATGAGCCATGAGCCACATACTAAGTTGCTCAGGCACAGGGCTACAAAATGGGAAAATGAGGTTTGTTTTCCACGGCAGAGCTGGTAACTGTCCTTGTAGCTCTCAAAAGCAGGGAAGTGTCTGAGGTGCTCTTCAAGGCCACCTCGAGCTGGTCTGTGAAGTGAGTGCTTCATCGGGATTCACAGCTGCACACATCAGCATCTCTCACCACAGTGACCGCAACAATTAGACGACCTAAGAAACCCAACAGCTGCCCAGAGTACTCAAGCCCTGGCTTTCTTCCCCTCAGTCTGGTGGTTCTGGTACGGGCCAGGCAAGGCATCAGTGAGGGGCAAAGGGGCTGAGAGGTTCCTAGCAGTGTCTGGGCTGCAGTCCTGCACCCCTAATCCCACCCCCTTCCATGTCAATCTGGTACACCCAACTTCCCATGATGCACCTGAGCCATCTCCACCATGAAGATGTCATGGTGAACACAAGTACTTTGAGCAGCACATGGAGACACCATGAAACTTTCCCAACGATCTTCACTCACGCTGAACCCCATAGCAAACTCCACCCACCCTCATTTATATGTTCAATTAGGGAACTGCCCCCTACCCATGAAAGGTGCAGCTAAACTGGAATGGGTTTGTCCACACTCATGCTCACTCCAAGTCCTACTTTCTCTTTAATCTCTAAATAAATCCTCCACTTCTTGCTCTTGATCTCTGTCTCTGCTTTGAATTCTTCTGTCACAAGATTTTGGAATAAATCCAGCAAGGGGATCTTTCCCTCCTACAGTTCTCAAACTTCAAATGCGATGGCCCAGGTCCTCCATAGGCCTCCATAACCAGACAGGCAGTGCCCTGGGGAAGGAAAAAAAGGAGACCCGCTCCCTAAAGCCCTTGACACAGATTTATCGGGCCCTAGTTTCTCTCCCTCGGCTTGCAGCTCCTCGGACTTCTTGATAATTACAAGCCAACTTCTTGCCAAAGGTTAACTCCATCAGTTATGGGAGTGGCCTGGGGTAAGACCAGCTCTGCAAGACCCTCAATCACAGAGGCTTGGAATTCACCTGTTACTTCTGTAGTTAATATCCCAACGCCGGCCCCCGTTCCACAGGGACATGTAAGCCTGATCACACAAAGCAATATTCAGTCTACTCGTAGACCCCAGACATGCTGGCGCCCACTTTGCCATTATAAAAGAAACATGCTGGCCTCCTATCCCTGACCAGCCCAAGGAAGGCCACGAGCACTCTCGTCCCACCAGAGAGCTGCCCGCAACCTGATGGCACAGGGTTCAATCCCAGCTTCCATCTACAAGATTCCTCACCCTTAATCCCTCAGGGCCTTGGGGAACTCAAAGACAGCTGCCTGAGTCGCCGCTCTGCACATGCAAACCAAGCTCCTGCCTTCTTCCACCACCCCAGTGGCAGTGAGCGGCTTGTTGCATGTCATGCACGCAGACCTGGATTTTGCATTCTAAACATTCCCTGTCCACGGCATGGGACACCCTGAAGAGCCACAGTGAAAGGAGCCTCTCAAAGGTCAACACAGACTTGACCGTGACTAGTTGGTGAGATTCTAAGTCCACTGGAAGCGGGAGAAACAAGAACATGACTTCAGAAATGGCAAGCTATTTTAAACACTTCCTTTTTTTTTTTTTTTTTTTTTTTTTTTTTTTTTTTTTTTGACAGGCAGAGTTAGACAGTAAGACAGAGAGAAAGGTCTTTCTTCCGTTGGTTCACCCCCAAAATGGCCACTACAGCCGTCACACTGTGCCAATCCGAAGCCAGGAGCCAGGTGCTTCTCCTGGTCTCCCATGCAGGTGCAGGGCCCAAGGACTTGGGCCATCCTCCACTGCCGTCCTGGGCCACAGCAGAGAGCTGGCCTGGAAGAGGAGCAACCAGGACAGAATCTGGCGCCCCAACCAGGACTAGAACCTGGGGTACCAGCACCGCAGGCGGAGGATCAGCCTAGTGAGCTGCAGTGCCAGCCAACACTTCCATTCTATGAAATAGTATCTTTATGTAAACACACATACATTTAAGACATTTATGCAATTGTGCTACTTATATGGGAAGATTAGGCTTAAAAACTGCCATTCATTCAACACACCCTACAGGCAGTACAGTATATGAACAGTCCAACTGCACAGTGACTATGTCCTTTCATTCTCTGAGTGTCTTCCTGCACCTGTAACATCAAATGCCTACATCTCATATGCCTCACAAATGACAGGAAGAACAAAGCTACAGGGCCCTCTCCAGAGGTCATGAACATCAAGTACCTATCAGAGTACCCAGAACATAAGAAATCCTGCACCTAATGAGGTCTACTCACTTCCCGTATGCCATGAGGCAAATACATAAATTAACATTACAGTCACAACTCGCGTTCTCCTACATAAAAGTCCCGAGGTCATCTCTCCATCACCAGCTTCTAATAACCATTATTTTGTTAAATGTGAATTCCATTACCACCATGTGTCATTGTCTGTTCAGTTTTCTTTGTTCTTTGTTTTCCCAAGTACAACACTCAGAAAGTCTATAATAGGAATTCTCATCCTTTTATTATGAATCCCTTAGAGACATTACAGATGTCATAAAGTCTATGCAAAACTTGGTGTGTATGTGTGTGCATTCCATTTCTTTACGAAAAGATTCAAAACCTAAGGTTTTCTTTTTTATAATTTTTTTTATTGATTTGAAAGAATGAGAGAGGGAGAGGGAGAAAGAAAGTGAAATCTTCCAACCACTGGTTCATTCCCCAAGATAGCCCCAACAGCAAGGCTGGGTCAGGCCACAGGCAAAAGCCAGGAACTCCATCTGAGTCCCCCAGGTGGGTGGCAGGGGCCCAAGCATTTGGGCCATCTTCTGGGGCTTTCGCAGGTGCATCAGCAGGAAGCTGGATTAAAGTAGGGCAGCTGGGACTCAAACCAGCACTCTGATATTGGATGCTGGTGTTCTAAGCAGCAGCTTCATCTGTTATGCCACAACACCTTCCGAAGCATAGGGTTTTCAAACAGGTGCAGGACTCAAAAAATGAAAGATCTTTGCCATAGCTGACTGGGGTGTGGCGACACCCTCCCCATGCTGCACACACCAGGCACCCTCTGAGTATCAACTGCTTAACAGTGAAGAATGAGCCAGAACATGATCCCAAAAGTCCACGCACCTGCTCTGCTGCTGTAACAAACTCAAACTGGGTGGTTTAAGACAACCAGAATTGACCTGCCAGAGTTCTGGAGGTTCAAAACCCTTGAGAAAAGATCTTGTCTGTTCCAGATCTTGGGAGCCCCAGGCACTCCTTGTCTTCTGGAAGTGAAACTCTAACCACGACTCAGACTTCACACGGCTGCATTCCTGTTCCCGTGTGCTGAGACTGCTGGCAAAAAGGTACCCAGCACATTGAATTAGGGACTATTTAAAAAATTAACTGGGAGGCCATTAGGCTGCAATGACTCCAGCACCCCAGGTTCTCATATCCGCAAACAGAAATCCAACTCAGTACATACAGTAAACTGAAACTCCAGCTTAACCAGAAACCTCCAAGTAACTTCTACTAGGACTTGAAGGCTGCTGTTCCCCTTTAACATTTTGTCCAGATTCCAAGAGCACCTCATAAAACTTTTCCCTTCGCAAACAAACTTCTGGGGGAGTTCAAACCACTTGCTGCTTCCCGCTGCCCAATCCATGAATCAGTGGCTGCTCAGATAAACTCTTTAAAATGTTAACGTATCCAGGTTCATCTCTTCATGGAGCCTACTCTGTTGCAGTAGAAGCACCTTAACTGACTATTCCTGCCCCCCCGCCCCACGCTGCTACTACCTAAGCCATACTCTGAGGGCTGAGGGTGAGAATGTCAACAAATTCTGGGACGACACAATTTATCCCAACATAGACTCTATTCCTCCACTTAATTTGCTTATGGGACAAAAAGGAAGGGGCCGCCAGCAAGTGCTGAAATGTCCTCTCCTCCTCTCTCTCTGCTGATGTAATTCTCACAAACTCTGTTCAACAGCAAGACTCAGATGTGGCAGGTAGCCTGGTGAAGGGCACTAGGAAAATCCAAGTGGGAGTGAGTTTCTCTGACAGCACAGTGCCATAGACATGCAGTTGTAAAAAAGCAACTAGGACAGGCAAGGACAAGTCTCAGGGGGAAACACGCTCTCTAGGCAGGTGAAATTGTATTGCACACTGGAGTGTGACTGGGGAATACCCACCTGCACAGTCACGTCCGTAAGTTACAGGAACCCACAGGTAAGACACCTGTACCCCAGGTCAGAGATCCTGAACTGGACTCCCACCATTGCAGACCCTGGGAGGCAGGTCCCTGCCACTCACGCGGGACGCCAGGACTGGGCACCCAGCTTTGGTCCCAGGTGTTGCAACCCACTGAGGAGTGAACCAGCAGAATGGAGCGCTCTGTGGGTGTCACATAGCAATTTTTAGAAATTAATAAAAATTAAGTACTTTATTTATCATCCGGGTAAAAGATGATCACATGTGGTACCCCACTAAAATGGAAATGTTAACTTTAAAAGTTGGCTTTAAAATATATTCAGTCACATTTTAAGGTCTACAACTAATAAACTTATTTACACTTTACTCAATTTTCAAATTCTATATTCTGGCATTTATTATTATGTTTTACACCAGACACGTCAATGATAAAGAAACACTATACCAATCCTTCCTAAAAAATTATGTAAATATATACATAAATATCACAATATACATGACAGGCTCAAAAATCCGAGGCACTGAAAGATTCTTAAATTAAATCAACATTATTAATGTATAACATGAGAAATGAATGTTAAATAACCAAGCTTTTGAAAAATTCCACAAGCATCAGAAAAAGTCTTTACACAACTACCCCTGAAAAAAGCTATTTGATTTTTTACTAAAAAGGAGCATTTTAACATATCAGAAGTCACAAAGACCTGAGCTTGTCACTTTCTACGCAAGGCATACAGAGACACTGGAATTGAAATCCTCAATAGGGTTCATATAAATGCTAACATGGAAAGTTTTTAATAAAAGAACATTTGACTTTATTACATCTTTCGCATATGATCTTATGACAAGATTTATACAGGCTGATGCTTCAGAATTCATCAAAGAAGCTACGCGGGACAATAGAAAAAGCACGAATTTGCACAGACTAAGGAATGGTGGTGGGGGTTGGGGTTTGGTCAAGGAAGAGGAGAGCAAGGAAGAAAGAGAAAGCTCAGCACAGAGCGGGAGCCGGCTGGATCTCTCTCTCTCACAACCAGCGCTCTGGTCACCCTTCACCCTTCAGACTGCACTGGGCAAACCGCGACAAAAGCAGCCAGTACCTGAGGCCGCCCGATTACAGTGTAAAAAGAGGGTTAGCTAAGTCTACCAGGCCCCTCAACCACTGTGAGCCCCCAAGTTCCCCCAAGCTCATGTCTAAGTGGAATGAAATGTGTTTTAAAATCACGTTAATGCTACCGAACACACTATTTAGGCAAAGCCTACAAAAAATGTGCTCCCTGCATCGCGAAGTGTTTCTGCTGACTGTATGTTATGTATGTCGTAGGACATTCTTAGAGGAAGCTGTGGGATGCCTAGGGAAGGATCAACAGGGACACTAGCAGAATTAGGATGCGGCTTTGCAAGAGGCTACATGTATGAACTTGACCTGTCAGTCCTCTATAGTGTATCTTTCTTACAACATTTATGCATTACACTGTTCCAATATGCTATTTTTTTCTATAAAAGGGAACTTTTTAAGTTTGTTTAAAAATTTTTACTTATGGGACACAGTGTTAGCATACATGTATACAATGTGTAATAATCAAATCGGGCTAATCAACATTTTCACCTCAGATGTCATTTACGTATGTTGGAAATACCCACAACCTCTTCTACTTCAGCTATTTTGAAATGTATAATAGGTTGTTGTAGGTGCAGCTCCCCTACTGTGATGGACATTAAGTGCTTCCCAGGCCCAGCTGCGTTTTAGTAGCCATTATCCGCCTTCTCACTTCTCCTTCACCCACCCTCACACCTCCCAGCTTCCAGTAACTTCTACGCTCTGCTTCTGGGTGATCAGCTCTGCGATGGACTTAGTTCCCTTCACCCAGTGTCCTTCACTTCCACCTATGTGGTACAAATCCCAGGTCAGTGAATAATATTCCATTGTGTAGGACTGGATGACCCCTCATCTTCAGGGTTGTAATGCTCCAATAAACAAAGCAGTACAGGTATGCCTCCAGTATAATTTTAAGTATTTTGGATATGTACAGTAAGGGGATTGTTGGCTAGAACTGTTAATAGTTAATTAATAATTAATACAAGAGCAGGATCACTGTAGTTCCATTTTCAGCGTTTCTGGGGAACATCCCTGCTGTACTTACATTCCCTCCAGCAGTGTATAAAAGTGCCCCTTTCTCCACATGCTTGCCAGCATTTATCTTCTGTCTTGATAATTCTAACTTGTCCATTCTAACTGGGGTGAAATATTATATCATTATGGATTTTATTTTCATTTCCCTTCTGAGTAAGGTGAGCATTTCTTTCATACATGGTTGGCTATTTGTCCATCTTCTACTGAGAAATGTCTATTCAGATCATTTGTCCATTTTTCAATTCAATTGTTTTTTGCTACTGAGTTGCTTCAGTCCCTGATATTCTGGATATTAATCCCTTGTGCAATGAATAGTTTGCAAATATGTTCGCTTGTTTGTTAGGTTTGTGTTTTTCCTTTTGCTCTACTGTGCAAAAGCTTATTAGTTTGATATAATGCTATTTGTCTAGTTTTGCTTTTGTCCCCTCTGCTTTTGAGGTTTCATTCAAAAAAATGCTTTGTTTATACTGATGTCTTGAAGTGTTTCCAACTTCCCTTCTAGTAGTTTCAGAGTTCTGGATCTTACATTCAGATGTGTGATCCATGTTTAGTTGGCTTTTGTAGATGGTAAGAAACACAGATTATAGTTTCATTCCTCTGCCTCTAAGTGTGCAGTTTTCTGAACTCTTACTAATGTATATGCTTAGAGCTTTTATCAAAAATCAGTTCACTGTAAATACAGGGATTTCTCCATTTTATTTTCTATTCTATTGGACTATCTACATATTTTGACCCCAGCACCATACTATTTTGATTACTATAGCTTTGTAATATGTTTTGACATGTGGTACTGTTATGCCTCCTCATTTAGTTGTCCTTTTCTTTGCTCAGAATTGTTTTTTACATTCTGAGTACTGTGAGTTTTAGCACTGTTTTTCCTCATTCTGTAAAGAATGTCATTCATTTTTTGTTGGGGGATTATGCTGTCTCTGTAAAACCCTTCAGACAGCATGGATGTTTTAACAATACTAATAAAACGGTTTTGCATATTTTACATTTTCTATGATTTCTCTGATCAGCATTTTATAATTTTCACTGGGATCTTTACTTCCATGGTTAAATTTACTCCAAGGTGTCTTTTTTTTAGAGTATTGTGAATGAGACTTTGTTTTCTTTTTCAGCCGTATTGTTACTGTTATATAAAGATGTTACTATATTTTGTGTATTCATTTTGTACCTTTCGACTTTAATTCATTTCTTTTTAGGTTTTTCTACATGTAAGATCCTGCCATCTGCAAACAGGGATAATTAAGTTCTTCCTTTCCAGCCTGTAGGCCCTTTATTTCTTTTTCTTACTTAATTGCTCTGGCTAACACTTCTAGTACCCTAGTGAACAGGAATAACGAAAGCAGACCTCCTCGTTCTGACTCTAGATCTAAGAGGAAAGGATGGCAGTTTTCTCCAGTTAGCACGGTGTCCACTCTGGGTTGGTCACACAACCTTTACTACACAGAGTTGATTCTCTATGTTGGCTATTTTGACCAGTGCTGTTAACAAACCTGGTGGAGAAGGTTTGCCTTTGATACAATGAGTTTATGTCTCTTGGATACCCAGCTGTAGGACTGCTGGATGATAGGGTAGTCCCATTTGCAGTGTTTTCAAGAAGTCTTCATGCCATTTTCCACAGTGGCTGCAATAAGACACATTCCTATCAACAGTGAGTTTCCCTTTTCCACATCCTCACCAGCATTTGTTACCATCTGTCATTTTGATAATCATTCTGACAGGGATAAAAAATTCTTTATTTTTGTTTGTTTATCCATTGGTAATTCAACAGTGTGTTAATTACTGTCCATGGATTTGTGTAATTTCTGAAATTCTTCCTCTTGATTTCTAACTTTATTCAATTGTATTTTGATAAGATACATAGTACGATTTCATTTTTTTAAATTTATTGATGCTTGTTTTGCAGCCTAACACATGATCAGTCCTGAGGAATGTTCCATGTATGGACAAGAATGTGAATACTTCTGTTGCTGGAAAAATACTCTGCAAATGTTTTAGTTCCATTTGGCCTATAGCATAGTTTAATTCCAATGATTCTCTATTGATTTTTGTCTGAATGATATATCCACTCACCAAAGTGCTTTGGTGAAGTACCCAACTATTATTTTATTGGAATATATCTCTAATTTTAGATCAAATAATATTCACCTTGTTTAACTGGTTCTCCCTGCATTGGCTGCCTGTGTTTATAACTCCATTTCTTCTTCTTAAAATAGTGTCTTCATCATTAGTGTCCTGCCTGGTATCTTTTTACAGATTTTGACTTAAAGGTTCTATTATGTGACTAAAGCATAGCTACTCCTGAACACATGGTTTCTATCCACATGGAGTATCTTTTTCCAGTCCTTTACTTTTTAACCTATTTGTGTCTTTACGGGTAAAGCAAGATTCTTGTAAGCAGCATATACTTGAGACTTTATTTTTACTTGTTCAGTTTATACATTTTAACTAGAGAATTTAATCTGCTTAAACTTCAAGATCCTCATCAATAGCTAAAAATTTACTCTTGCCATTTTTGAATTGTTTTCTGTCATCTTTGTCTCTTTCTTCTATCTCTCTGTTTGTGTGGTTTGATAGTTTTCTGCAGTGATACTGCTTGAACTCTTTCTTTCACTTGCACATCATCTTGACCAGAGAGTTTATTACTCTTCATGTGTTGTCCTGGTGGTGATCGTCTTTCTTTCACTTCAGATGTAGGGCTCCTCTCCTTTAATTGTTCCTTGTAAGGCCACTTTGGTTATGATGAATTATTTGTTTCTAATGCCTTCATTTCTTTATTTCTGAAGGATAGATTTACTGGTCTATCCCATTCTTGATTAGTGATCTTTTGTTTCATAACTGAGTATATCATTCCATTGCCTCTGGTCTTGTATGGTTTCTGCTGAGAAATCTGCTGCTACTCTAACAGGAGTCCTTAGATCTGAGTTGGCACTGTTCTCTTACTGTTTTTAGAATTCTCATTGTTTTGGACTTTTACCAATTAGACCATATTACGCCATGGTAAGGCCCCTTTTTTTTATGAAATCTATTTGTGGTCCTTTGAATCTCTTACACTAAGATGTCCCAGTCTTTCCCAAAATAGAGAAGTTTTCAGCTTTTATTTTAATAGGTTTGTTAACACCTTTTTCCTTTCTCTTTGCCTTATGAGACCTCCATAATTTGAAAATTTGTTCTTTTAGTGGTGTTTATAGGTCTCAGAGGCTTTCTCCACATTTTTGGTGTAGTTTGGTTGAGTTTTGTTGTTTGTTTTTTGCTCTGACCAGAATGTTTCAGATGATCTGTCTTCAAGGTCAAATCCTTTCTTCTGCTCAGTAGAGTCTGTTGAGGTTCTCAACTGTTGACATATTGAGTTCTTCAGTTCTAAGATATTTTTGGTTATGTTTCATTGCTGAATTTCTCATTAATATCATGAATTATTTTCCTAATTTTGTTGAGTTATCTATACTTTCTTGCACCTCAGTTTTGTTGGGGAAATTACTTCAAATACTTTATTAAATATTTCATCAATACCCTTTTCTCTTGGATCTATAGATAGTGAGCATGAACCTTTACAAGCATCTGTCGCCTTGCCTTTTCATACTCCTATGGCCCTATGTCAAGATTTGTTCACTTGGTCAATCGTTGCCTCCATCACCTGTATAGGGTGACTTTTGTAGGAAAAGGCTTTCTCTTACAGATGGATCTTACCAGGGCCAGCACTGTGGTGCAACAGGTTAAAGCCCTGGCCTACAGTGCCAGCATCCCATGTGCTGGCATCCGATATGGGCACTGGTTTGAGTCCCCACTAATACACCTGGGAAAGCAGCAGAGGATGGCCCAAGTCCTTGGGCCCCTGCACCCATTTGGGAGACCTGGAATAAGCTCCTGGCTCCTGGCTTCAGATCGGTGCAGCTCCGACCATTGCAGGCAATTGGGGAATGAACCAGCAGATGGAGGACCTCTCTCCCTGTCTCTATCTCTATCTCTACCTCTCTCTGTAACAAAATAAATCTATATATGAAAAAAAGAGACCAATCTTACCATGTCAGCTTGGTAGGTTGTCAGATTTGTTTGCAGCAGGTGCCATGGTATAATCTCCCTATAAGGTTTTCAGCTATGATCAACAGCTTTGAGTATGGCACCAGACTTGGAGAACCTGTCAATCTCTGAGAACCAGACAGTAGTGTGGACACCTTAGCAGTCCAGGTGGATGTGGTGCTCATAGCAGTGGGGATGGGGTGGCTACTGTGTAGAGACTCTAGTAATGGGAGTGAATACACTGGGAACATGAAGTATGATCTAGGCTTGCTCAGGCACTGCGGGGAAGACTCCAGAAATGCAGCAGCCTCCAGAAATGGCAACCTCAATGGTGTTGAGTACCTGGAGTGTTTACCCAGTGGTGACACAGTCTGAGGGACAGCTGGTCATAGGAAGCAGCAACAACAACAAATAGATGGGACTGGACCCCAGAATCCAGGTACCAATAGCCTTGGTTTTCATGCCTTGGCAATGTTCCCCCATCACACACATACACAGAGGTGAACCGCCTGTCCCCTTGTAGTCCAGGATTCTGCAGGGGCTTAGCTACTAGGTTCATGGTTACACTGTTAGGTCTGGGGGTCATGAACCTGCAACTTCTTTTGCTCGTGTGGTACAATCTCTTCGGTGCCTCAGGGATACAGATGTGCAGACTTCTGTCCCCAAGGGTAGTATGGATTCCAGCACTAATTCCCTTCTCCAAGACAGTGCCACACTGCTGCAGCCTGGTCTTTAGAAGTTGGAGTTATACAAGTGAGTTCCTTCTCTGAAGCAAATGTGCCCTGCAGATCCCAAAGAGATCCTTGACTGGCTCCAACCTCTGTTGACAACTCATCTCTCTTGAAGCTAAGATTGCCAGAATCTGTCCCAGTCTTCTGGGACTTCTCCATTTACCATTTCCCTAAAACAGGAAGCCCTGCTTACCATCACTCATGCACCGTGTTCCTCTCCATGGTGCCTTTCCAGGCCTCTGTGTTCTTTAGGGTTCCTGTCTCTCCCTTGCTGATTTCCAGAGCTTTCCTCTCCATTTTGTGGCTGCTGTTGTTTTGGTTCTTCTTTGCAGAGGTGGGGAAGTGGTGGCATCTCTATTTAGACATCTTGGAATCCTATTTTCACTGTTCTACAATTGCATTTTTTAATTGTAAGATCTTCACCTTGAAAAAAGGTAATGGTGGGCCAGTGCTGTGGCACAGTGAATTAATGCACCACCTTCAGCGTCGGCATCCCATATGGGCATCCATTCAAGTCCCGGCTGTTCTACTTCCAATCCAGCTCTCTCCTGAGGCCTGGGAAAGCAGCAAAAGTTGGCCCAAGTCCTTAGGTCCCTGCACCCACATGGGAGACCCAGAAGAAGCTCCTGGCTCCTTGCTCCTGGTTTCAGATCGGCACAGCTTTGGACATTGCTGTCGTTTGGGTAGTGAACCACTGGATGGAAGGATGGAAGATCTCTATCTACCTCTGCCTCTGCCTCTGCCTCTGCCTCTGCCTCTACCTCTGGGTCTACCTTTCTCTGTAACTCTGCCTTTCAAGTAAATAAAATAAATCTTTAAAAAAATAAAAACGTAACAGTTTAGAAGGGAATAGTCAAAAATCATAAATCTAAAAAAAAATTTATAAAAGCAGTTACCTTTCATTAATTGAAGCAGTGAGTTCATGGATACAGTTAAGACCAAAGATGCAATTTGTCGCTCCCCCTCTTCGTGGAGGAACGACACAGGACCCTGCGCTGTTCTTTCGTCTGCTCGGCCCTCCCCGGGTTTGCTGCTGGTTCTTCCTGGGTTGGCTACTATCCCTTCCACCTCCGTGGAAGGGCAGTTCCCCCTGGCCGCATTCCCCACTTCCGCAGGGGAGCGGCACACCGCCGGCCGGCTCTTCTCGGGGGCTGCACAGGTGTTCCTTCAGCTAGATGTTCCCCTTAGATGTTCCTCGTGCATGCCGTCTCTCTCCTCCTTTATAGTCCTCCTCCGCCAATCCCAACTCGGCTGCCCACACGCCGAGTATGCTGCTCTCCAATCAGGAGCAAGTCCTACAGTTTATTGGTTGAACTGGAGGCAGCTGTGTAGAAGCTGTTTACTTCTCTCCCAGCGCCATATTGTGGGAGAGCAGATGCATAGAATAAGTCTTAATTCCAGTAACTTAGTCCAGTCCGGATTGCTCCCCACACAATTCATTCGCTGTTCCTTAATAAATTCCAATTCTCAGATTGCTGTAGCATTATCATAAATGTAGGACAAAGGAGCAAACTAAATATTAGCATGAAGCAATCTTAATAGGTTGCTTAGTCACTCTGGCTTCATATTCAAAGAACTAGACTAGTTTCACTACCAAAGATCAATCACGTTCCAGAAAGCACTGTCTGCCATGTTGAAAAGTCTCTTTGTTTAAATGGAGAGATGACTTGGGACACAGAATCAATTGGGAAGAGGGTGAAGAATATGATGCAGCACATCCAATCAGCAGTGAGCATTTTCTGAAGTGAGCGTGCATTCCTCTTGCAGAGAGAATAGGAAAATCACACATCACAAAAATAAAAAGGGGAGAGGCAACAAGGTGGTGGAATAGGGAGGGAGCTTATGCTCTAGTCTAGGGGAAGATAGTTTAAAAACTGTGGAGAGAGTGCAGTCTCAGGGAAGAGCTGGGGAGTAAATGGCAGAGGAAAATCCATGCAAATTAGAGGGACACTGTGGATCTCCATGGAGGGTGTGCACACACACAACTCAGGACCCCAGCAGCAGAGCCTCAGCACCAGCTGTGCAATGAGGTGAGAACAGACTGCACCTGCCCAAGCCGCTGGTGAAAAAGCTGCACAAGGGCCTGGCATGAGTCTGGCTTGGAGCCCTGTGGGGAATAGTGCACCTGTCAAACCAAAGGAAAAAAAAGAGGGGAGAACGTTTCTCTACCCCCCCCCCCCGCCGCCGACCACCTAGTGCTAGTGTCCTGTAACTAGCCAAGAGAGGGCAGGTACCCTTTTGGAAATACATTAACAGCTGCACCAGCTCGTGCCTGTGCCTGGGAGGCTGGGAGGAGACGGCTGAGTCTGGCTGGGAGAATGGACAGGGGGCTGGGTGATGGTGACTGTGGGAGCCTGGTGTGCCAGGACTATGAAAACACTGTGGCTGTGTGGGAGGACTCAGGGTGTGGCTGGGTCTTTGGGCAGTCACTGTGCATGGGTCCACACACCCATGGCTCCTGGATTCCCTGGTGAGGGTCATTGCTGTGGGATCATGCTCACACCAAGGACCGCATGGATCCTTTGTGTGGCTCTTGGGGCAGCACAGATGAATATTGTACTCACTGGGGCTAGTACCCAGGCATTGGTCTCCTTGGAAGAGAGGAGGTGAGCATGAGACTACACCAACAGAGCTGAACAAATCTCCCCTGATTAAAAAAAAAAAAAAAAAAAAGCAAGAGAGAGAGAGTGTGTGTGATTGATTGATTTACCATGCCCAATCTGGGAGTCACTTTGGACACTCCCTTCACCCTGGAGCACTGAACAGAGCCCCCTGGCCACACCCAGCACACGCCTTAAGGTATCCCCTGAAAGAGCAGACACTCCACTAACCCATGGAGGCATAGTCCAAAGATAAAAGCCATCGGGGGGAATAAAAATAAACAAACAAATACCTTCACAAATGCCTAAAAATAAATGCAGCAATTCAAGAAACAAGAATAAGGAAGGCAACATGACACACCTAAAGGAACACAACAACATTTCAATAGAACGTGAAAATGCAGAGATTGAAGAAATGCCAGAAATGGAAATCAAAAAAATTGATTGTAGAATTACTTAGAAATAATCAAATGCAAATCCATAAACTAAAGAAATCCATACGCAACAGGAAAGAAATTTTTTCTCATGAAATTGAGATTTTAAAGAGAAATCAAAAGAGGGCCAGAACTGTGGTGTAGGGGGTAAAGCCGCCACCTTCAGTGCCGGAATCCCATGTGGGTGCCGGTTTGAGTCCCAGTTGCTCCACTTCCCATCCAGCTCTTTGCTATGGCCTGGGAAAGCAGCAGAAAATGGCCCAAGTCCTTGGGCCCCTGCACCTGCATGGGAGACCCAGAAGAAGCTCCTGGCTTCAGATCAGCACAGCTCCACCTGTTGTGGCCAAGTGGGGAGTGAACCAGAGGATGGAAGATCTCTCTCTCTCTGTCTGTCTGTCTGTCTGTCTCTCTCTCTCTCTCTCTGCCTCTCCTTCTTTCTCTGTGTAACTCTGACTTTGAAATAAATAAATCAATCTTTTAAAAAATCAAAATGAAATATTAGAAATGAAGAATTCAATAGAGCAAATAAAAAACATGGTGGAAAACCCAAACAACAGACTTGGCAAAGCAGAAGAAAGACTATCCAAGTTAAAAGAGAAATCTCTGGAAATTTTGCAGTCAGACCAAAAAGGAGAAATTAGAAAACTAAAAAATGCTGTTGGAGATCTACAGGATACTATCATCAAACAACCCAACATATGAGTCTTAGGAGTTCCTGAAGGTGTGGAAAGAGAGAAAGGGTTAGCAGGCCTTTTCAGTGAACTAATTACAGAAAACTTCCCTAATTGGGAGAAAGAAAGTGATGTCCAAGCACAGGAAGCACATAGAGCTCCTAACAGACTTGACCAGAAAAGATCTTCACCACGACACATGGTATCAGATGCTCCACAGTAAAATATAAAGAAAAGATTCTAAAATGCACATGAGAGAAATGCCAGATTACTTTCAGAGGATCTCCAATTAGACTCACAGCTGACTTATCAGAAACCCTACAGGCAAAGAGAGAACAGCGAGATATATTCCAAGCCTTAAGAGAAAAAAAAAACTGTCAACCCAGAATACTGTACCTTGCAAAGTTCCCATGCAAAGTTCTCACTTATGAATGAAGGTGAAATAAAGACCTTCCATAACAGAAACTGAAACAATTTGTCACCAATCATCCAGCCTTACAAAAGATACTTAAGGATGTGCTACACACAGAAACATGGTCATCACTACAAAAGAAGGTGATAGCAGAAAATCTCTCAGCAAAAGTACAAAGGAAATACAAAATAAAAAATAGGATTATTTATGGAAAAATGACATGGCAAAGTCATTACTTATCAATAGTCACCTCAACTCTCCAATCAAAATGTACAGACCAGCTGAATGGATTAAAAAACAAAACCCATCTATTTGATTCCTACAAAAAACACATCTCCCCAACAAAGGTACATGCAGACTGAAAGTGAAAGGATGGAAACGATATTTCATGCTAACGGAAACAAAAAAAAGTGGTGTAGACATCCTAATATCAGACAAAATAGACTTCAACTCTAAAACTGTTAAATGAGATGAAGAGCACTGTGCATTGATTAAGGGATCAATTCAACAGGAAGATGTCACCGTAATACACACCTAATTACAGGGCACCTGGCTATTTAAAAGACATGTTAAGGGATCTAAAAGGGAGACACAGACTCCAATACAATAGCAATGGGGGACTTCAATACACCACTTTCAGCAACGGACAGATCAACAACACCAAAAATCAGCAAGGAAACAGCAGATTTAATCGACACTATAGACCAATGGACCTAATGGATATCTACAGAACTTCTCATCCTACAGTTGAAGAATACACATTCATCTCACCAGTGCATGGAACTTACTCTAGGAGAGACCACAGTCTAGGCCATAAAGAAAGTCTCAGCAAATTCACAGGAATTGAAATATCATACTATGCATCTTCTCTGACCATAATGGAATGAAGCTGGAACTCAACAACCCAAGAATCCCTAGAGCACATGCAAACACATGGAGACTGAACAACATGCTCCCACATCAACAGCGGGGCATAGAAGAAATCAAAAGTGAAATCAAAAAGCTATTGAGGAACAGGTTTTTTTATACTATTTGTTGAAGTCTTTACTTAGTATAGAGTTCATCTTTGTAAAAAGTTAATTGAAAATAGATATTAGTAAAAAGTAAGACTGGGAATACGAGAGGGAGGAGGAAAAGGGTGGTGGTGGGGGTGGGAAAGTGGGTATAGTGGGAAGAATCACTATCACAATGCTCCTAAAGTTGTATTTATGAAATACATGAAGTTTATGTACTTTAAATAAAAGGATTTTTAAAGAAAATTTTTTTAAAAATCAATTGTACAACCAGTTTGCAGTTAATATTGCTTTGAATCAGTTATGATTTAAGACATCATGAAGTCTGCATCTCCAAAACCCCAGTAGAAGCCTACCTGTCAGCTAAATTCAAGCACACCGTTCTTTTGTCAATCATTAATGACTGCACTCAGCCAAAACTATATTCCAAAGTGGTCATCTCCAGAAGTTGTCTCCCAATGCTGGAACAAGAGTCTGATCCCATCATGAGCACCACATCTCTCTCTCAGCTACAAATAATCCCAAAAAGGGAGGAACCTTTCACTCTGCACATAGGTCAATAGAAAAAAAAAAATCCCAACCTCGGACAAAAGCACCAAGAAACTACTTACATTTTCAGGATTATCTGTAAGGGCAATGAAAGAACAGACACAAATCTCCTCTTTTCCCTCAACCCCAACTGAACTTTTAATTCAATCTACAGACATAGTCAAAATATAGCTATACTTGCTGACAGGAAAATTATAACAATTAACATTTATGTAATGGTTAATGGTTTTATGTGTAGGATATTGTACATATATAATCCTGTTTGAAGCACAGATCTACAAAATACACACTGTTGGTCCTCCATATTCAAGAATTTCATATACACATGTTCTCTCAACCACACATGAAAACTATCACCAGAAAAATTGCATGGAGGGAGGAGGTTGGCACAGCGGGTTAAAATGCCACTTGGGACACTTACATTCCGTAGTTGGATGCCTGGTCCGGGTCCTGGTTATTCTGCTTCCAATCCAGATTCCTGCTAATGCACACCCTGGGAGACAACAGATGGCATCTCCGGTGCTTGGGTCTCTCCCACCCATGCGGGAGTCCTCGATGGAGTTTGTGGCTCCTGGCTTCTGTCTGGATCACCCCTGGCAGTTATGTATGGCTGCTGTGGGCATATGGAAGATTTCTCTCTCTCCCCCTCTCTCTCCCTGTTCTCTGCTTAATAATACAAAAACAAATTTATGAATGTAAAGATAAGTTGTTTCTGTACTGAACACATATAGGTTTTTCTTCTCATTTCCTAAACAACACAGAACACCCACACACTGTTACACCTCATTCATAGTGTACTAGGTATATGGTCTAGAAATGACCTAAAGGTTATATTAGGATGTGTGTAAGCTACATGTAAATACCAGGCAATTCTAGTTAAGAAATTTGAGTACCCATGGACTTTAGTATCTATAGTGGGTACTGGAATGAAATCCCCATGGATACCAAAGGGACAGCTATATTTAAGTTTATTTGTTTTAGATGAACTAATTAAGGGTTAATTAGATTAACTTCCCAAGTTCACACATGTAAACCATTCCAACTCCAGAGCCTATGGTTGACATAGGTCCTAGAAGACTCATTGTTAATAGGGATTCACTGAACAGGGACCATCTGCTTTTCTATGGACAAGAAACCTCTGTATTACCCAGTAATCTTTGTGCCCATTTCTAAATATTGCACACATTCTCCTAACACTACTGTAATCCCAACATCTCCACTCCAATCTTCCGGGGTTTTTTTTTTTTTACTGATTTTGTTCTAAGATTAATTATATATATATATATATATATTTTTTTTTTTTTTGACAGGCAGAGTGGACAGTGAGAGAGAGAGACAGACAGAAAGTTCTTCCTTTGCCGTTGGTTCACCCTCCAATGGCCGCAGCAGCTGGCGCACCGCGCTGATCCGAAGGCAGGAGCCAGGTGCTTCTCCTGGTCTCCCATGGGGTGCAGGGCCCAAGCACTTGGGCTATCTTCCACTGCACTCCCGGGCCACAGCAGAGAGCTGGCCTGGAAGAGGGGCATCCGGGACAGAATCCGGAGCCCCAACCAGGACTAGAACCCGGTGTGCCGACGCCGCAAGGCGGAGGATTAGCCTATTGAGCCACGGCGCCAGCCTCTAAGATTTATTTTAAATATTTGAAAGGCACAATGACAGAGAGGAAGATACAGAAAGATAAAGAGATCTTTTATCCACTGGTTTACTGCCCAGACTTCAGTAATGGTCAGAGCTGGGCCAGGCTGAAGTCATGAACCAGGAACTCTATCTGGGTCTCCCATGTGGGTGGCCAGATCCCAAGTACTTGGGCCATCTTTCACTGCTTTCCCAGGAATGTTAGCAGATAATCAGATCAGAAGAACAGCTGGTTCTCCAACCAGTACTTCGATATGGATGCCAGCATTGCAATCCAATGCATCCCAACACTGGCCCCTTATGCTTTTATTTATTATTTCATTTAAAAAGCAGAGAAACACAAAGAGAGAAAAACAGAAACGCAGGTACCTTCCATGTACTAGTTCACTTCCCAGACACCAACAGCAGCTGAGCCTGGGCCAGGCCAAAGCCAGGAGCCAGTAACTCCATCAGGCTCTCCCACATGGGTAGCAGGGGTCCAAGGACTTAAACCAAAATCTGTTCCCACCCAGAATTATTAGGAGGAAGCTAGATTAGAAACTGAGGCAGGACTCTTAGTCCATCTGGTATGGGTTGTAGATGTCCTAAGCAGCCACTTAACTCCCTGTACCACAATGCCCAACCCCATATTTTTCTTTAATATTGGATTGACTATCCAAGGCTGACCCTGAAATCACAGGAAATTCTGGCCCCACCCAGACATAATTAAAAGGTTCCTCCTTCCTCACTCTCATAAGCACCACTAGCAGCGTTAGTGGGTTTCACAGCCTCTTCTCAGGGGTTTGAATAAACAGATGAAATGGGGGCCAGTGCTGTGGCGTAGTAGGTAAAGCTGCCACCTGCAGCGCCAGCATCCCATATGGGCACTGGTTTGAGTCCCAGCTGCTCCACTTGTGATCCATCTCTCTGCTATAGCCTGGGGAGCAGAAGATGACCCAAGTCCTTGGGCCCCTGCACTTACGTGGCAGACCTGGAAGAAGCTCTCGGCTGCTGGCTTAGGATCTGCTCAGCTCCCGCCCTTGTAGCTATTTGGTGAGCGCATCAGTGAATGGAAGACTTCTCTCTCTGCCTCTCCCTCAGCCTCTGCTTCTCCATAACCCTGCCTTTCAAATAAATAAATAAATCTTAAAAAGAAAAATAAAGGAGGAAGTGACAGTAAGGCATAAAACAACCTCACAGTGTTCCAAAGTAGACTTGGCCAGTTCCAGCTCCAGCCGCGTCTGTTTCTCCCTGTTTTTCTCCAAGATCCCACATAGTCACCGTGCTGCTGGCCGCTCCCAAGCACCTTCACTGATGGGGCTTTTCCTTCTCTTCTCTAAGTTCTTGTCCCCCACCCCCCACGCCCCCACCCCTGTTCAACAGAGGACGCCACAGTGCCCTTTGACCCTTTTCCAGCAAGCCTCTTCTAGCCGAGCCAAGGTGGTGGTATCCAGGGGATGGATTTTCTGAGCCTAAAAGGTAACACTTGTTTTTCTCAATCATTTGGTCTCATAGCCTGGACTTCCACCCTTTCCAGGCAGGAACCAGTTAGAGATTTGAAATGCGAATTTTCCTTAAGGCACTCCTGATGAGATCCTAGGGCATGCTACGTTCAGCACCCGAGGATAGAAGGAAGGGAAGAGACAGCAGAGTCCTGAGCAGACCTCAGCAGTGGCACCCCTCCTTTCACATGCTAACATGCAGAGTGTGCATAAGTCAGACTGGAAATATTTTACAGAGGCAAAATAGGTTACTAACACAAAAATCACATTTAACAATGTTATTAAAACCCTAATTAGAAAAAAAAAACATTCATTTTCTTCTGAGTATTTCTAGGCACTGAAATAACAAAATTTAGAACTTCTGGGGGCCAGCGCTGTGGCATAGTGGATAAAGCCACTGCCTGCAGTGCCAGCATCCCATATGGGCAACGGTTAGAGCCCTGGCTGCTCCATTTCTGATCCAGCTCCCTGCTAATGTGCCTGGGAAAAACCACAAAAGATAGCCCATGTGCTTGGGCCTCTGCACCCAAGCTCCTGGTTCCTGGATTCATTCTAGCCAGCCCTGGCTGTCGTAGCCATTTAGGGAGTGAACTAGCGTATAATAATAATAATAAATAAAATAAAATAAATAAACATTTCTCTACCTCTGCCTCTCTCCCTCTCCGTAGCTCTGCCTTTCAATAAATAATTTTTTAAGGCCTGGGGTTAAGTTTGACTTTTCTTTATTTTAACTATTTATTTACTTATTTGAGGGCAGAGAGAGAGACGTCTTTGATCTGCTGGTTCACTCCCCAAATGGCTGCAATGGCCAGAGCTGCACCAATCTAAAGCCAGAAGCTTCTTCCAGGTCTCCCATGTGGGTGCAGGGCCCAAGGACATGGGCCATCCTCTACTGCTTTCCCAGGCCATAGCAGAGAGCTGGATAGGAAGTGGAGCAGCCAGGACTCAAACCAGCACCCATATGGGATTCCTGCACTGCAGGCAGACGCTTTACCAGCTACGCCACAGCACCAGCCCCATAAATAAATATTCAAAAAAAAAAAAAAAGAACTTCTAAGACATTGATAGGAAAGCTCATTTTGAAATATATCGGGTATACTTCCAAAAAAAAGGACATTAACTTAGCTCAATGACATGATCATCAGGTGACAGAGATCATCAAGATCAAACACTAAAGTAAATATTAAAGAGCCCTGGAACATGGGAAATCTCCTTTTGCCTTTATCATCACAAAACCACGTAGTCCAGCATCTCCTTGGATTCTCAGGAGGTCTCCTGCAGAAGGGCGGAGCCATGTCAATATCGCCTTCTTGCAAGCAAAGCGATCAAGGCATAGAGAGGCTACATGAGTGCTGCAACCCAGACGGATTGAAGTGACTCCCCCAGGTCTGGAAATGATATCTGCTCCCCCCCGACACACACCGGCCAAAACTCCTTCCTTTTCACCATGTCCCCTGCAGCTGACAAAAATCATTTTATCTCACCCTCTAGGTATGAGTAGTGGTATATCTGTAGAATTGTGTAGTAGCTATGGCACTTTTAATACTCAGACCCTAGATTTCAAGCTGATCCAATGAAACTTCAGCACTGCAGAGAAATACCCCAGCACCTCAAGACCTGCAGCTGACCACGCAGCTGGTCCCATGATTACAAGCCAGGTCAATGTGGAGTCGGAGAGTTCCGAAAGGCCTTGTTCCAGGGACTGTGACTGGCACCTCCCCCTTGCCACTTACATCATCACTGCAGAAGAAATGTTGAGGCCAGAGATTAAGCCCTCCAGCCATTCACTTGCTAATCTGGCTGCTAAATCCTTTTAACTGCACTCATCTTCAAGACAGGGACACTGGCCCTTCCAGCTGGGCTATCATCCCAGGCCATTTGCCTTTCTAAATTGCTGCCTACACTGGATCAGCTCCTAGTAAATCTATTTGCAATCCAGGAAACATCACACACATAATGAATTTTACCAATAGCTTGCAGTAACTGTCAATCATAACCACTCCACTACCCCCGTGCTAGCCACATAAATTAATGCATTTCCTAGTATTCTTACAGTTTGTGTTCTTTAGGCCATTTGTCATTTGTACTGTGGTTATTCTTGGCATGTAGGAGGGGACTTTCAATGTTGGTGGAAAGTACATTTAAAAGTTAAGTTTATTTGGGGGCCAGTAAGTCTTCAAGTGCCAGCATGCAGGGGGGCCCTCAGAAATTTCTTGAAAAATACGCACCTGAAAAAAAAGTACATACAGATTTCAAAGCTTTTTGTGCGAAAATAAATTTTTAATCCATTTTTCTACCAACTTCTTAAAAACAATATTTATTTGAAAGGGTTATACAAAGAGAGAGAGAGTGAGTGAGAATCTTCCATCTGCTAGTTCACGCCCCAGATGGCCACAGTGGCCAAGGCTGAGCCAAACCGAAGCCTGGCACTGCATCTGGGTCTCCACACATGGGCAGAAGGGGCCCAAACTCTTGGGTCACCTTTTGCAACACTTCCCGGGCATGTTAGCAAGAAAACTGGATCCGAAGCGGAGTTGCCGAGACATGAGCTGACACTAGATGGGATGTCGGTGTCGCAGGCAGTGGCTTTACCAGCTACGCCACACCACTCACCCTTCCATCAACTTTTTGAGGTATCCTCTCAAGTATGCATATAAAATCATAAGATTTTATGTAGTCTCAAGGTAACAGGTAGAGAAAGAACCCACTTATGATTATACTGTTGATGCTTGTGGTTGGAAAAGAATCTGTTATCCATGAAACTGATTCTTAATGCTTTAGAAAACAATTGTCTCGGAATTTCAATCAGAAGGAATTTTCTGAGAAATGGCTCTTGTTTTTAAAAATATGCTTGCTGGGTCAGGAATTCAACACAGCAGTTGGGACACCATCGTCCCATATCACAGCGCCTGGCTCCAAGTTCCAGCTCCACTCCTGGCTCCATCTTCCTGCGAATGCACACCTTGGGAGGCAGTAGCAGTGGCTGAAGTACTTGGCTCCCTGCTGCCCATGGGAGAAACTCAGATCAGACTCCGGGTTTCTAGCTTAGGTCTGGCCCAGTCTCAGCTCTTGTGGCATTCAGAAAGTGAACCAGTAGATGGAAGATTTTTGTCTTTCTATCTTTCTGCCATCCAAATAAGGAAAAATGAGTGAGCCTGATTGTGTTCTTTTCTAATATTCTCCCACTCAAAAAAATCCCAATACAAAATAAAATTTAGTTTCCAAGTCAACATGAAAAACTAACTGCATATTTTTCAAACTTCTTTTCAATCTTTCAAATTATCTACCCTCTAACGGCTGCTTTTGTTGTCTTGCAACAGTTTTTAAACATCAAAGTCTCATAGATTTGGGATCTGTATTAGACATTAATATAAAGAGAACAATTTGACATCAATTTTAAGATGAAAGTTCTTTGTTTCCTTTTACTATGTGAATGAATAATTTATTTCACAAAAACAAGTATCTGAGAGTTATTACAAGTTAGCATGCCTCAAGCACAAAACATAAGGGACGCTCATCTGGATGCCCCAGCTTCACCCCTAAGGATGACTACACATTAAATGATACTTCAAAGAAAGATGTATGCTTGACAATTCACCCACAAAGATGTTTTTTAAGTTATAAAAGTAATGGGGTTCTTTGTGTGTGTAACCCAAACTTTAAGATTTACTATAAAGGACATTCACATTAGGAAGAGTAAATGAGGAGCCAGTGCCACGGCTCCCTTAGTTAATCCTCCGCCTGTGGTGCCAGCACCCTGGGTTCTAGTCCCGGTTGCCCCTCTTCCAGGCCAGCTCTCTGCTGTGGCCCAGGAGGGCAGTGGAGGATGGCCCAAGAGCTTGGGCCCTGCACCCCATGGGAGACCAGGAGGAGGCACCTGGCTCCTGGCTTCAGATCGGCGCAGCACCGGCCGTGGCGGCCATTTCGGGAGTGAACCAATGGAGGGAGGACCTTTCTCTCTGTCTCTCTCACTGTCTATAACTCTACCTGTCAAATTAAAAAAGAAGAAGAAGAAGAGTAAATGAAGATACAAAGAGAGGAAGAGGAATAGTAATTATGCCAGAAAAGATGTTTTGCTTAAACTAGTAAGATTTTCCCCAAAAAATGACCACGGGGGGGTGAGCCCAGTGTAGTGTAGACCTGAACTCCGTTGGGCTTATCTAAGAACCTCAGCTGCACACACTGAGATAACCAACCCTGTCTGTGCAAGCACTGAGCCCCTACGACCACCTCACCAGGGATCCAGGGCTCTCGCAAGGTCCTGTAGTTGTCCTGGGGGGCATCTTCACTGGGGGTCCAAAACATGAGAGCCCTAAATTTACAAGCTCAAGCAAGCCCCTCAACTTCCAGGTAGCACGGAAATGCGGTTACCTGCAGCAAGAACAAAGTTCCCACTCACAGGCACAGTGACTGCCAGCACAAACCAGACTGGCTAAGCCTGCTCAGCTCCTGGGCACTGGAACAACACCCCTCCCCACCTTGCTGCCTCAGTCATTTATTGGGCTAATACTGCCCTGGGTTCCAGGTCTTCAGCCTTCCCTCTCCTCCAGCATTGCAGTTTCTGATCTACACTTTCTTCCTCCAGTCCCATCAGAAGTCTTATTTACTCTCCTGACAGCCTGAACCACTTGGGAAGTCCAATGATCCACAAGTAAGATCCAAATCACAAGCAACAAAAAAGCGGTTCCCTATCCATGACTGGGTGGTGGTTGCTCGAGTAAGAGAGGTTTTATCATCAGAAAACATAACTGTACAATTCTTTTCCCCTATACCTTTTTTGGGGGTTTTGTGGGCTGTTCTATTTTGGTCTTTCTAAATTTATTTTTAAGTAATAAATCATAATTGCATACACACACAGGGTAAATTGCTTATTTCACTCTTTCTAACAAAAAGAGGGAAAAAATCACTATCAGCATCAAACTACAGCCAACATTCACTCACATTCTTCTGTAGAAGGTTAAGATTTCCCAAATATGCACCCAAGTGGTAGCAACGACCAGATTAGAATTTTGTGCCCACAATGTCAGTACTTTTACTCTTCGCTCATTACGGTGTCATCATGGTGGAACTGGGCGAGAGGCAGAGACGCACAAAGAGTGAAAGAGAGAAAGTCACCACATCACTGAGCTACAGATGGCGCATCCAGACCACAGGACTCTAAAGATAAAAACTCTGCTGTGGTGCCGGGAAAGGAAGGAAGAGGAGGCACAAAGGAACCCAGGGAGAGCTTTGTGTGAGAGCAGAGGAAGCAGTTTTTCCCTTTGAAAAGCTGATGAAGGTTAAGCCCTGGGGGACTCCCACTGATGATTCTCTTTCATGAACCAGCACATCTTAAACATATTTCTCTTGGGAAGTGGCAGCGCCATTTCATGTTCAAGATCACGGAAATGCTCCCAAAGCAAGTTTGAAGCAGGAGGAAAGGGAAGGAAGCAAAACAGCAGCTTTGACAACAAAATGATTCGCTGAGCAGGTGCACCGTGCAGAGGCTCCAGGCTGTCATCCTACAGGGCAGGCATTCAGCCCCAGAAGACACCCTTTGAGGCTTCCCCTGACAACTCAGCCTGTTTCCAGTGGTTACCCCCTCACAGTGAGAATGATGACAGGATATGCAGGGTTCTGGAAGACCACATGTCACCCATCCTAACAGGAGAGGACACAAACCAAGGGCAAATTCAGAGTCTGGTGCTTCTTCAGGGTCATGGTCATAACCCTGGGCAAAAGGGGTCACAATAACCCAGCAGAGTTTTAGGGAGGGCAGCAGAAAGGGTCTCAGGGCACTAAATGCACATGACCCAAGCCAGACTTGACAGCTTCTTTGCTGAGTTTTCTTAGAATTTCCTCCGCACCTTGACCTGTTCTCTATCATCCTGAAGCTCCACGGATAAGTATCCCTACCCATTCACTCCCCTTCTGCCCATGATGCAGCGTCCTGACATCACCACCGCTGTCTGTCACAATCCTGCCAAGTCCCTCTGGTCTCTTCAGTCCCATCTACGTGCAGTGCCTAACTCATCTTTCCAAATCAAAGCCCTCAAACAACAGCTCCCATTAGTTATTCCACTGATTATTACCAAATCATCCATCTCCACTAGCTCCTTCCCACTAAAACAAAAACTGAACTTCGGGTTCTCTTTATTCTAGCAAGAACTCTAACGATCCAAGCGGTCTGCTCGCTCCAGCTTATTGCCCCTACCGGCTAACTCTGTGCATTCTCTCTTCCTTCACCCTGTCCACCAGCACAGCAGAGACTTCACTCAGCATCTCCCTCTCCTCCAACTCCTCTCGCTCTTCAGCCTATGGGACAGCGGCTTCTGTTGGACCCACCCACACTCTCTCCACCCCTCCCACTTAGAAACTGACAGCGGGGATCCCCAGCTTTCTCTCTGAGATTTTAACAACAGTTTTATGTATTTGACAAGCATAGACAGACAGAGCTCGCATCTGCTGGTTCACTCCCCAAACACCCACAATGACCAGGACATCTGGAGTCAGGCACTCAAGCCGGGTCTCCCATGGAAGTGGCAGGTACTCAACTACTTCTGATTCCCAGGGTCTGCATCAATAGAAACTTGGATGCAATAGCCAGGCAGGCAACCCAGTTATCGACAGCCAAATGCCTATTCTTTCTGGAATCTTGATGCAGCTTTTCCCATGAATAACCAAGTTCTCTTGGAAACTTCTTCTGCTTTTCAAACTATACGCTTGATTCATCCTCCCCTTCAGTCTTTATTGTCTGCTTGCCTTTCTGGCTTCCATCCTTCGGTCTCTCTAACTTTAGTGTCCACCAGGTTCCATATCAGATGTTACTTTCATTTTTCCATACCCAGTGCCTGATCTAAAACTTTTCCTTGCACACAAGTACCTCTCATTGAACATGAGTTATTAATGTAGATTTGTCAGGTCAATTTTATCATTTGTCCATCCCAAAGATCCCCACTGCTTGCAGGATCAAGGTCAACCTCCTCACCCTAGAATTAAAACCCTCTTACCATCTGTCCTCCATCCCTGTTACACCTCCACTTTTCTCAAATACACTTCCCTTACATGAACCCCAACATACACCCTACTTTCCCCAAGACTCAGACTTTGCAGGAGGAGTTTCTTCTTGCCAACATATGCTTGCTCTCCCCTGTAACTTCATGCCTACACACATCACACCCATTTTCTATGCTCTGGTTCAAACTCTATGCATTCTCTAAGGCATACTCAAGATAACCATCATCTTACCCTCTGATTTCCAATGTTGTCTGTAGATCATGTAGACATGTGCTTCCATGGCTGCTTAATCATTCTGTCAGGGACCTGGGAGACTGAGAAGGGTCTCTGTGTAGACGGTGGGATGCCATGTGGGGGTATGAAGGAATCTAAGTGTGTCGCATGCTCAGCTTCTCTAAGGACAGACGCGGAACTCCTTAACTGCTCACGGGCATCTATTGTCACATACAGCAGCATACATCCACTTGAGGCTTCATACTTGTAAAAACTAACTTTAAACTTCTGGTCTTTACTCTGTGTGCTCCACCCTGGAGGTGTTAGAACTCCTTTGAATCACTACATGTCGCTCCCCCTCTTCGCGGAGGAACAACACCAGACCCTGCGCTGTTCTTTCGTCTGCTCGGCCCTTCCCGGGTTTGCTGCTGGTCCTTCCCGGGTTGGCTGCCGACCCCTCCACCTCCGTGGAAGGGCGGCTCACCCTGCCACTTTCCCCGCTTCCGTGGGGGAGCAGCACACCGCCGGCCGGCTCTCTCGGGGGCTGCACAGGTGTTCCTTCAGATAGATGTTCCCCTTAGATGTTCCTGGTGCATGTTGTCTCTCTCCTCCTTTATAGTCCTCTTCCACCAATCCCAACTCTGCTACCCACACGCCAAGTACGCTGCTCTCCTCCAATCAGGAGCAGGATCAGCTCCTGCAGCTTATCAGTCAAATTGGCGAGAGGCAGCTGCGTAGAAGTTTTACTCCTCCCCAGCGCCATATTGTGGGAGAGCAGATGCATAGAATAAGTCTTAATTCCAGTAACTTAGTCTAGTCTCAGTTGCTCCCCACAACTACATACTGCCCAAAGCAAAGCTTTGAGTTTGCCATGTGTGATAGATGTTCCCTTAGGAACTAGGGAAGGAAATCATCCAAAGACCTCTGACGCAGTATTCACCAACCAATGGATAAACAAAATGTGGTATATAATGCAATGGCACATAGTTCAGTCATAAAAAAGGATGAAATGTTGATCAGTGTGACAACAGGAACACCGTGACACTTGGTCAAATAAACACGACACTGAAGTACAAATACTGTACAACCCCATCTATATGAGCGATCTAAATAGACAAATTAATAAACACAGAAAGCAGAATAGACATAATCAGTGATGGACAGTAGGGTGAAGACAGTTACCATTTAATGAATATAGAGGTTTTCAAAAATGTTGTGAAAAAGTAAGCTTACTTTTAATTCTATTTTCTATAAAATGTTCAAAGTACTCTTACACCCAAGAAAATGACTTGAAGTGCTTGAATCTTTAAAAATTAGGAGAGAATGTTCACTTCCTTAATACACCCCCATCCCACGTCAGAGCCCCTAGACACTCTGCTCTGACTCCTCAGTACAGCTTCCTGCCAATGCACACCCTGGGAAAAGGCAGCAGTCTCAAATAATTCAGTTCCTTTCACCCGTGTGGGAGACTTGTACTGAATTCCCAGCTGCTAGCTCCAACACAGGCCTGCTCATTGCAGAAACTTGGGGAACAGGCCAGCAGATGTCTCTCTACAGAGATCTTGCTCAAATAATTTTTAAAACCATGCATGTAGTTTTTTTTCACAATACATATTTCCCATTAACTTTTTTAAGTTTATTGTTTTTAGTTTTAAAATTTTTAACATTTTGCCAGATTTTCAAATGTATATTTGAAAATATATGTACATTATATACATACACATATAGTATCTTTCCTTGAAAACCTGTTAATATCACAAAGGGAGGGATGCACGATGATGATCCCAACATTGGCACAGAAAGGTGTGCATGCATGTGCATAATTAGGTCCAGCAAAGCAGCATTTATAACAACACACCAAAGGATATGACATCCACACAGTTTTTATGCTCTACATATCAATTTCCACAAAAAGGAGAAAACAAGTAATATTCAGCTTTCTGTGTCTGATTTATTTCATTCCATATAATGATTTCCAACTTAATCCACTTTGTTGCCAATGTCAGGACTGCATTTTTTATGGCCAAATATTCCGTCATGTGTATACACCACATACTGTTTATCTAATGATAAGCTGAGGAACATCAAGGTTGAGTCCATATTTTTGCTACTGTGAACTGAGCTGCTTTAACCACGGAGTACTAGTACCTCTTTCACAGGCTGATCTCACTTGCTTTGAGTTTTTTCCCGGGAGTGGGAGAGCTGGGTTGTGTGGTAAATCTATTTTCAGTTTTCTGAGCAATCTCCATACTATTTGTACCACTGTGCATTCCCACCAACAGTTCATTAGGGTGCCCTTTTCTCTACAACCTCACCAGTATTTGTTATTTTTTTTATTTTTGGATAATAGCCACTCTAATGACGTTGAGTGGTTTTTATTTGCACTCCCCTGATGGCTGGTGTTCCTGAGAACTGTTTTCATGTGTCTGTTGGTCATTTGTATTTCTTCCTCTGAAAAGTCTATATGCATATCCTTTGCCTGTTTCTTAACTGCATTGTCTGTTTTGTTGCAGTGGGTTTGAGTTTCTTATTTATTCTGCATACTAATCCTTTACCAAATGTGCAGCTTGCAAATACTTTCTCCCATTTTGCCAGCTTTCTCTTCACTTAGATAACAGTTTCCTTTGCTCTGAAAAAGCTTTTTAGCTTGATGTAATGACCATTTTCAACTCTTGGTTTCATTGCTTTTCAGGTCCTAGTCAAGAAGTATTTTCCTGGCCTTAAGTATTACAGCATTCCCTGCTGTGTTTTCCTCTAGTAGTAGATGATTTCAATTTAGGTCCCTGAACCATTTTGAATTTGTTTTTGTGTAGTAAAGGTCTTGTTTCAAACTTCTGCACGCTGAAATCCAACTTTGCCCACAGTATCTGTTTATAGTTGAGGGAATGATTTTAGCTCATTTGTCTAAAATTAGTTGGTTGTAGATATTTGAGTTAATTTCTGTGGTTTTTATTCTGTCCATTGGTCTACAAGTCTATTTTTTTTTTAATTTTTATTTATTTTTTTTTATTTTGACAGGCAGAGTGGACAGTGAGAGAGAGAGACAGAGAGAAAGGTCTTCCTTTGCCGTTGGTTCACCCTCCAATGGCCGCCGCGGCCGGCGCACTGGGCTGATCCGATGGCAGGAGCCAGGAGCCAGGTGCTTCTCCTGGTCTCCCATGGGGTGCAGGGCCCAAGGACCTGGGCCATCCTCCACTGCACTCCCTGGCCACAGCAGAGGGCTGGCCTGGAAGAGGGGCAACCAGGACAGAATCCGGCGCCCCGACCGGGACTAGAACCCGGTGTGCCGGCGCCGCAAGGCGGAGGATTAGCCTAGTGAGCCGTGGCGCCGGCCTCTACAAGTCTATTTTTAAAACACTATCAGGTGAGGCTGTTCTGATTGTAATAGCCATGTGGTATGCCTTAAAATCTAGTACTGTGATGTTTCCCTATGAATTGAAGGATTGCTTTTTCTAGCTCTGTGAAGACTGCTCTATGAATTTTGACTGGGATTGCAGTGAAGCTATACATTTCTTTGGATAGTATGGACATTTTTATGATATTAATTTTCCAATCGATGAACATGGTAGATTTTTCCATTTTGTATGTATGTGTTTGTTCTTTAATTGCATTAATGTTTTAGAATTTTCATTGTAGAGATCTTTCACTTCCTTAAAGTTATCTCAAGTTACTTAAATTTTTATACTTACCTGGCAGGGGAGACACCATGATCAGGCCTGTGGGTTTCTGATAAGAAATCTGCTCTCTAATGGGAGTTCTTCTAAAGGTGATCTTGTGTTCCTCCTGCAAATTTTAATATAGTCTCATGATGCTTTACTTTTCAAACATTCAACTGCAGCATGCTGTCGTGTCTTTTCTGATCATGCCTAGTTGGGGTTCTATGTGCTTCCTGAATCTGGATATCCATATCTTTCTCCAAACCAGGGAAGATTTCTGCTATGTATTTCATTAGTTCTCTAAGCTGTTTTTTTTTTTTTCATTCATTCAGATATTTCTAAGACTCATATGCTTGATCATTTAATGTTATCCCAAAAATCCCAAATACTATTTTCATTCTTCCTCATTTTAAGGCTTTTTTTTTTTACTATTTCAAAAGCCTTGTCTTCTAGACCAGATTTTCCTTCTGCATCACCTCGTCTGTTGTTTAGCTTTTCCCCTGTGTTATTTATTTGACTCATTAAGTACTTCACTTCTCACAGTTCTGTCGGTTCATCTTCAATTTCTCTCTCTCTGTGCTGAATTTCTCATCCATATCATGTACTGATTGCCCAGTTTGATTTAACTGCTTCTGCTTTTTAGTGAGCTTATCATCATTCTTCTGAATTCTTTTTCAGGAATTTCACTAATATCCCTTTCTTCACAGTCCAATATTAACGTACTATTGTGTTCCTGTTGGAGAGTCCTGCTGCCGTCCTTGTTCCTATCTCTTGTGTTTCCACACGGAGTTTTGCACGTCTGGCACATCGATTGATAATCACTTCTGGAGCATGGTTTTTGTTGATCGAAGGCTTTATTCATGGAGATGCACCTCTGGGTGTCGGTCTGGTAGAGCACACCTTATTGGTGGTGTGCCTAAGCCTGGCACATATACCTACAGCTAGGGTCCAAGTCGGGCACTGGAGTTGAAAGCTAAGTGCTGGCTCAAGGGCCTGGGGAGACTTCGAGACTGCAAACCTCTGCCCGGATCCAGAACTTGGAGAGCTGCACTGACACTGGGTGGAGGAGGAGGGAACCAAAGATGCCGTCTGAGAAATGGCTGGGCATGGGAGACAGACTTTGGCTCCTGGACAGGACAAGCTGTCTTGTGTGCTCTTTACTTCTTTGGGTTTTGTGAAAGTTCTTGAGATCGGAGCATCAGTTAAGGAGCAGTGTCCAGACTCTGGAAGCTTCTGTGGGAGGGGCTGGAGACCAGAGCCCAGAGCCCCCAGGGCCCACGCTGGGCCTGAGCTGAGCACAGATACTGTGAGTCAGAGACCCCAGCAGGCCTTCTCCTGTGCAAGGTTCAGCACACAGAGCCTGGGAAACAAGATGTTGCTGGCCTTCATGGAGCACCTGGAGCTTGCACATGAACTCCAGCGGTGTGCATGGGTGAGGCCCTGGGGCTCAGGCCTCAGTCACTACGTGGAGAAGAGATCAGAGCAATTCCAGAGACGGGCAAGACGGAGCCCCGCTGACTACTGCCAGCCAGGGAGGGGACACTGCAGCGACTCATGTGTTCAGAGCGCCTTCGCCCATGCAGACACGCACACTGTCCAGAACACCAATTCACACCCTACCGCCCCTTCCTACCCCACTGTGAGCTTCACCTGCAGTGTGCAGGGAGCTCTGAGCCTCGGTACTAAGCATGGACATGTACACAGCAACCCAGGCACAATCTGCAGTTTTCCCAACGGTTGGCAGATGGGAGGCAGGAGAGATGAATACCATCCCCAGTTCTGATGGGGTTGGCCTCCTAAGCTCCAGAGTCCTATGCAGTTTGCTAGCCCCACTGCCCTTTGCCCACAGTCCCTAGGGCAGTAGACAGTACTGTGGGGACCTGGTCTCCAGGACAGCCACTGTGCTGTTGGACTCAGATGGACCCTTGGGGCTTAGCATGCCCTTCTACAATCCAAGAATGTCATTCTGGGCTGGATGTAAAGCCAGCCAGCACTGTGGGATTCTCCCCCAGCCAGGGCGGCTGGTCCCTATTGTTGGCAGGGGTCACGGCGCCTCCTTCTTATCTTTTAATCTTTCTGGCAAGATGGCATTCCAGCCCTGAGCTTGTGAGGTAGGAGGTGCAGCTGCTGGTGGCAGCACTGAAGTTTCTGTCTTCACTCTCCACTGGTTTATGGCATTTCCGAGCTGTTCTGCCACCACTTTCCTGGCTTCCTTAGCTCCTGGGAAGGTGGTTTGTGTGAGAGTACAAGTTCAAATTGCTCTCCCTGGGGAGACAACCTCTGGCATTGCTTACTGAGCCTCCATCTGCCATGGGATATCCATGAACATTTTTAAGATTCTGCACACGCGTGAACTTCAAAAATCTTGGCACCAAAATAAATTTACCTTTTAATGCAGTTTCCCATGAACTGAGTATCCTCTCACATATAACAGTAGCAAATACTGACCATAGATACCCTATGAACTGAACACTTGTTATTAATCCTAACTTCCTATGAAGTAGCGACTACTTATGTCCACACTACACAAATGAAGACATTGCAATAGCACAAATTAACTTGCACAATACTCCCCGTGTGGCCCGTTAGAAAGATCGGCAGTCAAGACTCAGAATCTGTAGTCTTAACCAACAAGAAAAAGAGACACATCTGGGGCTACTTCTTTTAAAAGCACGCAGAAAAACAGAATTTGAAGGTACACTTACGGGGTCGACATTGTGCCTAAGGGATTAAGCCACTACCTGCAATGCTAGCACCCAATATGGCTTCCTATTCTAGTCCTGGCTGTTCTACTTCTGGCCCAGCTCCCTGCTAATGTGTCTGGGAAAGCAGCAGAGGATGGCCCAAGTCCCTGGAGCCCTGCACCCACATAGGACATCCAGAATAAACTCCCAGCTCCTGGCTTCAGCATGGCCCAGCCCTGGCCTTTGCATCCATTTGGCGACTGAACCACCAAATGGAATACCTCTCTCTCTACCTCCCTTTTCCTCTCTATATATCTCTACTTTTAAAATATATAAAATAAGCTTTTTTTAAAAAAAAAAAGGTACATTTATTCTGGTGCAAAAAAATTAAAATTCTTGAGTTTTTCATAACACATATTTTCCATGAACTTTTTAAACACCTCTTTTACAAATGCACCTTTTTCCACTGTTACAGCACTGCGACCTGAGGATTTTTATGTCTAAATTAAGCACTGGGCAAGCCTTTTACTACTCAATGAACAAAGTCAAACAAATCCAGTAATTGTTCAAACTGAGAAAAAGAATTTCAAACTGAAACTGCTTCAGAAAATTTGGAACAAGCTGATCCACTGAGGTTTGAATGTATTGTATTAAAGATTTTTCTCCTCTTGGCTTTAATGCTGTTTGCAGTTTTCACGAGCTGTGAAGACTCAAGGGAACAAGTGAAACTATCCCTGCAGAAATTCTGAACACCACTAAAACCAGCTGCCAAGCATAAATCAGTATCTAGCTATTTTCCCACCTATTTCTAAAAGTACAGCTGTGAAACTCATCTAAAACACAAATCTGAGTGCACTGATCTAAAGACGGCCCTTTCAGCAAGAACCTTCTCAAACAAACGCCATATGTCAAAAGCAAAATAATTCCAATGTGTTAAAAATGACGGGGGTGGATATTTATAAGCTACCCCTATAGCTAGAATGTCGAGTAGTGGAATTGCACTTGAGGTCAGCCCTGTCTAGCCACCCAGTGCTTAACTCTAGCACCAGCCCAGATCTGGTTTTTGCTAAGAGAAGTGTGGCAGCACCAGACAACATTTCTGGATTTCCGACGAATACACGCAGAGGTTCCAAGATTTCATGCTCACGTTGAATTCCCACTGCATGCTTAGCCTTACCCATGTTCCTTATCATTTTCTGGGTCAATTCTCCTTTCATAGCGTTAGCCCATTGTCCTAGAAATTGGACAAATGCTACGGGTTTCCATGCACTCTTTCTATGTTCATCCTCACCAACTGCCCATTAGTTTTATTAAACAAAATCAACCAGGAAAAATCAATACAAAAACAATTTCAGCCCCTTTGAGCCCACGATTTACAGCAAGGTGGACACACACAGAACCAGATGAGGTTCTGAGCCAGTGCAGAGGTCACCTATTGAAGCTGCTGCCTTTGACACAATCTCTGATCACCAAGCTGTTCTCAGATGCATTTGACTGGCAAACTCCTAGCACTGGGTTTAATTACAGCCAACAGCGTGACACACAGAAGAAGGCCAGTCGGCTCCGATTATTAAAATTCATGGTTCTCAAGGAGGCATTTGGGATACTCTGCATCACATTGTATTCTAACTTCCAGGTACAAAGAAATTCCCTGAACTACCACCAAAAAACAAGCCCAGCATTTGAGAACAACAGCTCTGCTTGATCAAGCTAAACAAAGCCAAGCAATGAGATACGACTGCTGTTTTACCAAATAATGTAAATGGAAAATTACTTTTGAAAGTGTAAATTCCCCTGGGGTGGGTGCTGTTGCACAGGTGTGAAGCTGCCACTTGGAACCCCCATATTCCATCAAAGTGCCCAGGGTCAAATCCCACCTCTCCTTCACCCCAACTTTGACACCAATGCACACTCCAGGAAGGGAGAGTTGATGGCTCAGAGACATGGGCCCCTGCCACCCACGTGGAACACTCAGATAGTTTCTGAATCTTGGCTTTGGCCTGCCCAGCCCCGATTGCTATGGGCACTGAGGTAGTGAACCAGCAGATGGAAGATATCTTTCGCTTGCTCTCACTCTGCCTTTCAAATACATAAAAATAAGTTTTAAAACAATTCCAGGGGCCACTGCTGTGGCATGGTGGATAAAGCCACTGCCTGCCATGCTGGCATCCCATGTGGGCGCTGGTTTGAGACCCAGCTGTTCCACTTTTGATCCAACTCTCTGCTATGGCCTGGGAAAGCAGTGGAAAATGGCCCAGGTCCTTGGGTCCCTCACCCACGTTGGAGACCCAGAAGAAGCTCCTGGCTCCTGGCTTCAGATCGGCGCAGCTCTGGCCATTGCGGCCAATTGGGGCGTGAACCAGTGGTTGGAAGACCTCTCTCTCTCTGCCCCCATATCTCTGTAACTTTGCCTTTCAAATAAATAAATCTAAAAAAAACTATTCCATATACATAAGAGTTAGTAAAACTAACCTAGAAAAATAAAAAAAAATAAAACTAATTTTTAGCTTCATGCTATACTCAAAAGCCTAAAAACTAAAATCCACTAATTTTATCAGGAAAACAAAAGAAAGGTCCCAAGACTGCTGTTGGGCACCACTTTATTCCGTGGTATTTGGATTTCTGGCTGCAGAGTTTCAAAACCTGCTTAGCTGAAAAGAGTTCAAGTGCTATTTGTAACCTTTCAGGGTACTCTAGCTTTATGCAAACCGTGTGGAGAAGGAAGCACCTGGATGGCTCAGCACACACCTGTCTGTAATTAGTGAGTGAGCCACTGTCAGCAAAGCCGTTCCATGCAGTGTCCTGGGTGCACTGTTCGCAGATTCAGGAGCAGAGATGAAGAATTCTGCAAGCTTCCTTCACAGCCACAGGACACTGGAGGAGAGCTCCAGCCCCCACAGTGATGCCAACCTTCTCTCTGAACCATAGGCCCCCCGAACGTGCGGCCGCCACTAATGCAAGTCACTCTTTAGAGCTCACACGGGTTTTGTTTTGTTTTGTTTTTTTGCCAGGCAGAGTTAGTGAGAGAGAGACAGAGACAGAGAGAAAGGTCTTCCTTCCACTGGTTCACCCCTTAAATGGCTGCTACAGCCGGCGCTGCACCAATCTGAAGCCAGGAGCCAGGTGCTTCCTCCCGGTCTCCCACGTGGGTGCAGGGACCCAAGCACTTAGGCCATCCTCCACCGCCTTCCCGGGCCACAGCAGAGAGCTGGACTTCACATGGGCCATTTCTAGGACCCACAAAAAGATGTGCTGAAACTGTACTAACAGCTAGTCTAAACTTCCTGGCCAAAACGACAGTCAGTAAAACAAATAAGTAACTTCTAAGGACCGTGGAAGTGAGATCACAGTGTTTGCCTAAGCAGGCTTCCCCCTGCCCACCTTCAACTACCATATTCATAGTGGAATTATTTAGCCAAATTTCCTCTTCTTTGGATTGCCTTCTCTTATTTTAATGTGGAATTTTGAGGAGGAGGCCAACTCCATGGAACAGAGGTGATGTATTTTCTAAAAGTGATCAAAGTGTCCTCCATCGCTACTGTCAGCCTATCCATCACTTGGCTTGGTAAACAATCCTTTTCAAAAGTCACTGGTAGGCAGGATACACACTCAGCAGACCTATGCACCCACGTGAAATGTGTGCATCTGTTTAGAGCAATGGAGCTGTATGGACGTGGACATAGGCAATTTCAGAAAATAGTAAATGTGAAGTTTTACAAAAGGTCTTGAATATTGTTCATTTTATTAATTATGTGCTCTCAGGAAAGTGGGTTATTGATAGTTTCTGTACACTATATACATGGCCTATGTGGTGCTTCAGATGTGACATCTGTCCTTATTTTTTTTTTCATTTTTTTGACAGGCAGAGTTAGACAGTGAGAGAGAGAGACAGAGAGAAAGGTCTTCCTTCTGTTGCTTCACCCCCAAAATGGCTGCTTCGGCCAGTGCTGCACCGATCCGAAGCCAGGAGCCGGGTGCTTCCTCCTGGTCTCCCATGCAGGTTCAGGGCCCAAGCACTTGGGCCATCCTCCACTGCCTTCCTGGGGCCACAGCAGAGAGCTGGCCTGGAAGAGGGGCAACTGGCGCCCCGACCGGGACTAGAACCCAGGGTACCAGAGCCACAGGCGGAGGATTAGCCTAGTGAGCCACGGCGCAGGCCTTAAATTTTGACACTTACTATTTTCCAGTATACTTTCTTACTGAATGGCTTCACTTCAAAGGGTTAATGGTTCACCTATGAGGTCCTTTTGGAAAGAAGTCCTGGCGTAAGTGCCTGGCCACCTTCTACAATACACACAAGACTCACAGTATAAATGTGCCTCCTCACGAAAACCACACGCTCTGAATACATTTAAGACGTTCAAAGATGCACTTCAGAAAATCACTCAGCAACAAATGGAGGAAGTCTTCAACGACTTGGAAAATCAAAATGAACAAGGCACCACTAAAGACCACAGTTACACACAAGTCTAGATATTTGAACTATTCAAATTTAAATTTTGTTAAAAACTGCACAAAATATACTTGCATGAGATGTTAACGGTGTAGCCACTTCATGCTCAAGTAATTTCAGTGTTTCTCAAGAAACTGCTAGCATCCTTTAAGTGTGTGTGTGTGTGTGTTTACAGAGAGAAAAACAGGTCAGCGCTGCAGCTCACTAGGCTAATCCCCCGCCTGTGGCGCCGACACCCCCAGTTTTAGTCCCTGTTGGGGAGCCAGATTCTGTCCTGGTTGCTCCTCTTCCAGTCCAGCTCTCTGCTGAGGCCCAGGAAGGCAGTGGAGGATGGCCCAAGTGCTTGGGCCCTGCACCTGCATGGGAGACCAGGAGGAAGCACCTGGCTCTTGGCTTCGGATCGGAGCAGCACACTGGCCATAGCGGCCATTTTGGGGGTGAACCAACGGAAGGAAGACCTTTCTCTCTGTCTCTCTCTCTCTCTCACTGTCTGACTCTGCCTGTCAAAAAAAGAAAAAAGAAAAGAAAAGAGAAAAACAGAAAGAACGTGTTCCCACCTGCAGGTTCATTCTCAAAACGCCTACAATGGCTGGGGCCAATTCAGGTCTCCATGTGAGTAGAGTGCATTAGCAAGAAGCTGGTATCAGAAACAGAGCCTGGGCCACAAATCCAGATGCTCCAATACAGAATACAAATACCCCAACCAGTATCTTAACCACTGAGCTAAAAGCCCACCCTAACATCCTATAATAATAAAACCCCACCAACCCCAACAAGAGGTCTCCTTGTAGGGTGAAAACCAGAGGTTTCAATCACACAGCTGTGGTATTAACTGTGAAACAAGGCATCTGGCTGACCACTCAGGAACAAGGAAAATGCTCACCAACTGCAAGCTTCTTCTATACTATTATGTGTCACCGTCACAGATTTCCTTGATCACTTTCTTGTTCCTTTTTTTTTTTTTTTTTTTTTTTTTTTTTTTGACAGGCAGAGTGGACAGTGAGAGAGAGAGACAGAGAGAAAGATCTTCCTTTGCGGTTGGTTCACCCTCCAATGGCCAGTGTGGCCGGCGCACCGCGCTGATCCGAAGGCAGGAGCCAGGTACTTCTCCTGGTCTCCCATGGGGTGCAGGGCCCAAGCACTTGGGCCATCCTCCACTGCACTCCCTGGCCACAGCAGAGAGCTGGCCTGGAAGAGGGGCAACCAGGACAGAATCCGGCGCCCCAACCGGGACTAGAACCCGGGGTGCCAGGGCTCTTGTTCCCTTTTAAGACAATAACATTCTCGTCGATTGCACTGGGCATTCACCTCTGCCTGTGTGTGTTCCGGAGGCTGAATAATACACAGTGAAACCCCCAGAGTCTGGAAGTTTCTTTGTATATCCTATGGAGGTCCAATTCTAAGCCCTTTGGGCAAAAAGCCACATCCTTTACACGTGCCATAGGCCATGGTTTCCCTTCATATTCACACAACCCCGACAGGTCACGTGCTTATCCCCATTTTGCTACTGAAAAACTGAGTCTAACGCAATGAAATAAAACCATGCAGCCATCAGGTGCGGAGCCAAAACCGGGACCCAGATCCCGCTCACGGCCAGGTCTCCGCACCATGCTCTACTGCTTCCCACAATGTCCTGAGGTGTTCTCATCAAGTCTGTAGCCTCTTTTCCTGCTATAATACATATTTTAAAAAAGAGTTATTTATTTATCTGAAAGGCATCATTAGAGAGAGGCTGAGGCAGAGAGGGAGACAGAGAGGTCTTCTATTTGCTGGTTCACTCCGCAACTGGCCTCAACGGGGCAGGCCGATCCGAAGCCAGGAGCCAGGAGCTTTCTCAGGGTCTTTCACATGGGTGCAGGGGGGCCCAAGGACTTGGGCCATCTTCCACTGCTTTCCTAGGCCATAGCAGAGAGCTGGATTGGAAATGGAACAGCCAGGACTCGAACCAGCACCCATCTGGGATGCCAGCACTGCAGGTGGCAGCTTTCCCTGGTACACCACAGCACTGGCCCCTATAATACATTTTTATTTGAAGAATCCTATAGAATTTTAGCAAACGTCCAACATTAACCAGCTTAGGGATCAAGATTAGACCACAAGCTATAAGGAAACATTGTAATTTAACTTGAAGCCATTAATGTCATGTAGAAATAAAAACCTGTTTATAACCTAACTGAAACCTAAGTTTAACTTTCTAGGGGAAAAAAGCAGCTTTTGACATATTAATCCTTAATCAGCAACCTACATCTTTTTTCAAACTTGGGTAATATTAACCTTGTATATAGTACAGATGTTTGTTTTAGAGCAGAGAGGCATCTCCTGGTTCACTTTTCACAGGCCCTGAACAGCTGCGACTGCGCCAGGCAGAGAGGGGAGCCCGAACTCATACAGATCCGCCCCATGCGTGGCAGGAACCCAAGTATTTGGGCCATTACCAGCAGTTCTCAGCGTGTGCGTTAGCCAAACACCACAGTCAGGAGCCAGAGGCAGGTACTGAGCCCAGGCATTCTGATGCATGACGTGGCAGCCTAACCAGCACCCATCTGCTAGCCCAGATGCCTGCCCCTCAGTCCAGGTCTTGACCCAAAGACCACGACATGCTGAAGTGAGTCTAGGAAGAGACGGAACTTCCGGGAGCAAGCTGCCTTCCGTTCCCAGCTATCTCCAGAAGACAACCACCCGAAGCATTTGCCTTTAAGAAGCAATGGACTATGCTAGTTACACAGCGTGTCAGTGTATGGAGTTCAGATTTTTTCAGATTTGGAAAAATTTGCACATACATAATGAGATATTTGAAGGATGGGATACAAGTCCAAACAAGACATTCATTTTCACATACAGCTTCGTACACAGCATGCAGGTAACTATATATTTTATTTAGTTTGAGTCCCAGCTGCTCCACTTCTGATCCAGCTCTCTGCTGTGGCCTGGGAAAGCAGTAGAAGATGGCCCAAATCCTTGGGTCCCTGCACCTGCGTGGGAGACCTGGAGGAAGCTCCTGGCTCCTGGCTTCGGATCAGCACAGTTCCGGCCATTGTGGCCAATTGGGGAGTGAACCATTGGATGGAAGACCTCTCTGTCTGTCTCTCTCTCTCTCTCTCTCTCTCCCCTCGCCCTCTCTCTCTTTCTCTCTGTGTAACTCTAACTTTCAAATAAATAATTAAATCTTTAGAAAAATAGAGAGGGAGAGAGCAAGAGCTAACTTCCATCTTGCTGGTTCACTCCCCTAAATGCCCACAACAGCTAGGGCAGAGCCAGGCAAAGCCAGGAGCCAAGAATTCTACCTGGGTCTCTCACATGGGCTACAAGTACCCAATTACTTGAGCCATCACCTGCTGCCTCCCAGAGTACACACTAACAGGAAGCTGGATGGAAATAGGGGTAGCAGGTACTCAAATCCAGGTACCTCAATATGGGATACAGGTGTCCCAAGCAGTGGTTGAACGTGCTGCAACACACACCTGCCCCAAGTGTACAGTTTTAGTAAGTCAACATTTTGACCACAACTTGTCACAAAAGGTCAAATGTGGAGTCACCCACTTATGGCATCATACTGATGCTCAGAATGTCCCAGACAATGGAATTTTTCAGATTAGGGATGCTCGACCTCTACTAGGAAAGCTGTGCCCCCGAGTAACCGGAAAATTCTTACTGCAGGTGGCCTTAGCCTCTGCCCATCTTCCACAAAGGACCAGACTATAAAATATGAAGGCCCCAGTGCAAAGGAGAAATACGGGGCTCCTTATTCAAACCTGACCAAGAAGTTCAAGAGCAACCAGAAGGCATTACTCTAAGCACTGAGCCTTCCAAGCAAGGGATCCTAGGTTACTGCACAGGTCTCACGCCCATGAAGCTGACCCTGCTCCCCCTAACACAACTCGCCAAGCTCTGATGAGCTAGTGGTACCTCATTAGCTTTTTTTTTTTTTTTTTTTTACAGGCAGTTAGACAGTGAGAGAGACAGACAGACAGAAAGGTCTTCCTTTTTCCATTGGTTCACCCCCTAAATGGCCACCAGGAGACAGGCGCTTCCTCCTGGTCTCCCATGCGGGTACAGGGCCCAAGCACTTGGGCCATCCTCCACTGCCTTCCCGGGCCACAGCAGAGAGCTGGACTGGAAGAGGAGCAACCAGGACAGAATACGGCACCCTGACCGGGACTAGAACCCAGGGTACCAGCGCCGCAGGCGGAGGATTAGCCTAGTGAGCCGCAGCGCCCACCACTAATTTGCTTTCAATACTTATTTTGGCGTGACTTTTATGGTTTTTAAACCAATCATACCATTAGAACAGGTTAGGTCCTCACTTGGCAGCTGTCCCACCTGGCTCAGTCAGCCTCATCTTCAAAGGTCAAGGCCAAGGTCTCATGCTGACATCACAAAAACATGCAACACATTCAGAAGTGACGATCCAGAACCAACCTCTGAACTCAGATTTTTTTCATTAAGCCCTCAGAGAAAGCTGTTTCTTGTTTCTCAAAGTCCAATACACCTTAAAGCAGCGGATTCACAAGCCTTTTGCTGCTTGGCTGCCTAAAACCCAGCCCATTTCTAGCACAAGGTATCAGTGCGCTGTGACTATTAATTCTCTTCCCTACGTGAGTTCAAAAGCTGCCGCAGCAGGTCCTTCAGCTGCCTGGTCCTCTTTCTGTGTTTCAAAGGCTCCCCACCAGCAAAGCGGCAGGATCAGCTGTGCCATCTGCGCACGGCAGAGCAGGGCACGGTTCCCCACGCCAGGGCTTCAGAGTATGCTACCAAGAAAATATCAACCCAGCCAAGAAAGGTTATGCGGAGAACCTCCCACCAGCCAACCCCCGCCCCAGCCCCGTGTCCTCCTCTCCTGCTCATTTGGAATTCATGAAGACGAAATGTAGCTTTTGTTCCCCATCACTGAGATGAGCCTGCACCCAGTCTGGCCACAAGCAAGCCAGCACCGTCATTGTTTTCCATCTAAATCTCATGTCCAACTGCTTAGCTGTCAAAGAACACGGGTGCTACAGCTTTGATCCCCAGTGCAGAATGACAAAGGAGAGGGCACGGGCACAGGGGATGAGAAGAATTCTTAATCAGCACCTATCTATCAGCGAGCCCTGCCATTCTGGGACAGTGCGGCGGGGGGGGGGGGGGGGGGGGGACGGTGAGAAGAGAGATTATTCCTAAGGTAGATAAGGATCCACGTGTCATTCAAAACCCACTTTTTTTTTTTTTTTAAGGAGGAAAAAATGTGATTCAGAGAGGATTAAGATTCCTAAGGTATTTTTCATCTCTAGTCACTCTGGGGCCAGGTGCCTCACGCAGCACTTAAAAGGGTTTCAAAACAAAGTAAATGCCTAGACCACAGAGATAGCCATCTACACAAAGCATCTGCCTTTGCTTAAGAAAAAAAGGAGTTCTGGCTTTATGAACTTCACATCTAGACAATTCATAATTGTGATGTTCTAGTTCTTAATAGACTTACATGCTCTATACACTACATCTAATACATAAAGTGCCAAAATCATTAATATCCATTTTTTTTTTTACTATATCAAGTCCCCTTCACATCATCGTATGTAATTGCAGAGGGTTTACAAGGAGCTCTATGTGACGTGAATAAAAACCGACCAAAGAAACCGAATAATCACATCTGCCTCCAATCGTTCACAGGTTGAGATGCCACTACCAAAAACCTCCATGGCTTCTGTCATTGATCCCTGGGATTCATTGTGTAAGCAGGTGCGGAGACAAAAGACTCCATTCTGTTTATTGTGTTTGTTCCAGTTAATTTAATTCTTCTTGCCTGGTTTAAACTTCTATTTTCTAATTACACTGGTAAGCTCTCCTGAGATTAGAGTGCTCTTTGGTCACACTTGGAAAATATGGGCATAAACCACATTACATCTATGGCTAGCAGTAAACCGCACTACTGTTCTTTAGTTTCGGATTTTGAATCCCAGGCAGTCCAGAAGTAAAAAATGTCATGTATTACACTGCCAAGTACAGGAAAGGGGCCAGTAAGGCCATCAGGCTGAGAAAGAGAGAACAGAGTCAGGTTTGAAGAGCAAAGATAAGAGTTTCAGGTTCATCTTCTCAGCCACACATATGGTACTGCTGAGGCCAAGATGGCTGACCTCTCGGGCTCGCTGTGTTCCCTGTCCCTTGAGAGAGTAAGGGATCATTGCTAAGCTGCCTGCCCAGTGCTAGAGGTCTATCCTTCCAATCTCTGCCCTTTCCTTCTCCATGGAGAATCAGTTTGGGAGCAGAACAGGTCCTTCCCATGCACTAGTAATAACAAAACCAACTTGGCCAACTACAGCACTCACACGAAGAAGAGTCCTTATGATGATTCAGTGACACCATGGAAGGGCTTTGAGCATAAAACATCAAACCGGCCATGTTCACACAGCAGACTCAGGTCTGTCTAGGTTCAACCTGAGAGCGAGAGCGCTGGATACAGTTCTCACCTGAGACTCATCAGCTGTCCTTTCATATTGCCGTCGGCAAGGCAGTGCGAAGTTCCTGTGAAACCACCCCATGACTTAGAAGTTTGATACTGCACCATTCACAGCCCCGGTATTTCTCAAACACCCAACCTGGCTCACTCGCCAGGAAGTTGATACCTTCAGTTGTCACCTTCAGAAAGACTCAGGGTCAGCAGATAAGGGAAATGTACTGATTTACAAAACGTGAATTTTCAGGGGTATGCTGGTCGCAGGCATGGCTGCAATCCCAACATCCCACACTGCAAGACTCGGTCTTTATTTGGTCATGTCTTAACCATTTTCCTGGACTGTTTTCTTTATTCTTAAGAAGGTTTGTGGTATGTGGTAGGCCAAGATGGCCCCTGGTACCAGGAAAAAAAAAAAAAAAACACGAGTGGATTGCATAAAGTTCGTGGAAAATGAAGCTAAAGGTTTATTTTGATAGGGAAAAAGTGTTTAAAATCCATGTAGAGTTTTCATAACATGCACTTACCATAAACTTTTTAAAGAACCCTTATACCCAAATCTGTAGATTACCATCTCAGCATCCTAAGTTTTTCTCCGGTCTTTATGTTGAACTCTATTAAATGATGTCAGGTTGCATTATCTAGTGCCTAGAGAGCAAGTTGAAAATTTCAAAAGCAGCCAACATCACCACGGCAGCTGGTGGGGAACTGTCTCCATTCGGTCCCAAAGCAAATAAACCCTCTCATTTGATTACTGAACTCTTTGTGGCCTGATGCTATGACATTTTTAATGAATATGGTCATAAAATTTTTTATTTTGTCTCAGTTTGCACAAAAGCAGATGATATGTACCAGAAACCAATAAAGAACAAAAAAAGAGGACAGTTTTTGCAAGTCCAAGATTCTAGTTCTGACCCTAGCCATTGGAAAACTCATTCAACTCTTGGTTTCACCACCAAAAAAATACCAGTGTGGAGCAGCCAGTGTTGTATCATACTGGGTTAAGCCGCTGGCTGTAGCATATCATCCCATATAGGCACTGGTTTGAGTCCTGGCGGTTCCACTTCCAATCCGGCTCCCTGCTAATGTGCTTGGGAAAGCAGAAGATAACCCACGTGCTTGAGCCCCTGCCACCCATGTGGGAGGCCTGGAGCAAACTGGCTCATGGCTTTGGCCTGGCCAGCCCTGGCCATTGCCGTCATCTGGGGAGTGGATCAGCAGATGGAAGACCTCTTTCTGTCTATCTATCTGTGACTCTGTCTTTCAACTAAAATAATCTTTAAAAAAAAAAAATCAGTGTGGAGTGAAGTCCTTCTAAGGCTTATTTCAAGTTTCAAAATGTTAACACACCACACCGACTTGGCTGCTGTAACATTGAAGGTTTTATTTTTCACGTACTTGCACCATTTTTGCCTCAACCAGGGAAACCTATCACTCAGAAATCCCCAGCACTCTGACCACAAAGTAGGTCAGACCCGCTTTGCAAGAGATGAAAGCATTCGCAAGTTCCACAGAAGGTAAGTAGAGCGGCCAGTGGCCAATTATCCTGAACACTGTGACAGCCACAGGAAAACAAGCGAGCACGCAGGGAGAGGCCAGCCACAGCTCCAGCTCGAGCCGAGTGCCCACTATCGATCTGTCTGACTGGGGCACAGGAGTGCTAGCGAACATTAAGTAGGAAAGGGACTGAAAATTACATTAATTCAAACGGCTAAATCAATATTTAACAATGCAGTTAGGGGTAGTTGACCTTAAATGCACCTTTAATAAAACAAAGGTGATTCGGGCCAGCCTCCAGCACGTGCCATCCAGAAATAGAAATTAACACCGAACCGAAACGTTATAGACCCTGTGGAAGCCCATGCTTATTCAGCTTGCCCCCACCGCGGGAAGTCTCAGCTGTTCTTTTCACAGCGACAACCCGGGTTGTATCCATGTGATGCTGTGTCTTCATTTATCACCCTCTCCCTGCCTCCGTAATCACAGCCTTGATTCTCAACGCATTAGGGAAGGAAAGGGGTTCCTACAACTCTCTCCTCTCCAAGTTCTCAGTAACAGCTCAGTAACCTTGCGTACTTCCTTGCGGAGCAAGGATCGATGTTACCAGTCGTTACTTTAGGAAGTCTGTCGCACTGGAACGTCATTTGCATGCCACATGCCATATTTGGATACCGTTTGCATTAAGGATTATTGAAACAAGTTGGCTGATACCGACAAGAACAAAAAAAAAAGGAAAAGGCAGGAACAGAGGCTCTCTCGTGGAGACATCAGAGAGCCATCTCAGATGCTATTAGCGTCAGCCTCACAGATGTGAGCCGTTTTAAATTGCCTTGGCTGCCCACAAAATACCTTAAGCTGTACAGCATTTTAGTTCTCACTCCTAAGGACTTGGTGAGAACTCTAAGGAAAAGGTCAATCTAAGAATCCGTTTCAATACACCTAAGGCAGCGGGAGGCTCTGTGGAATTCTCGAAGGAGCCCAGGATGGTTTACAGGATTTTGCCAACTCCCAAAGCCAGCGCCCATGGTGACACTTCCCTTGCCCCCGGAAACGGGCTGCAAGGACAAACGTGGGATAATGAGAAATCTCTCTGGAGACACTTCCCATTGATGAGCTGTGTGCTGATGGCTCCAGTTCCTCCCTCCTGTCAGGTCTGGCTGCTGGTTGCCATGGCAATGGGGCAGAGCGGATCCCAGAGCTCAATCAGCATTCTGCCACACACAGCCACCCTGAGAATGAGGCAGCAAGTCTGGAGGGTGAGTGTAGAAGCAATCGCTTGAAAATTTGATCATACACTTGAGGAGGTGGGGAGGACACTTCCCAGAACAAGATCACAGTTTGTCATCAAAGATAGGGAACAAATACCTCATCTCCCATGGCGCCAGTCACAGCCCGCTCTGGGGTGAGAGAAGGAGGGTGCTTGCCCACAGTAGGAGATAGCAGGGTCTCCAGCTAATGCTACCACATGAACAGACGTTGCCTATGATCTAGCAATAGCCATTAACAGCCTAACTCCTAGGGATTTCCTCTGCCTAGGCACACTACACGGAAACCACTGAGTGTACCCCTCCTTTTCTAACATGTCCATGTCAAAATAGTCCCCGAACTTAACACACCCATGTAGGAAAAGAAGAACTAAAACTCTGCTCACAGGTAAGCAGCTTCATAATTGTACATAGTAAATCCTATGCCATTTGCCAAAAACAGTACTAAAATAAACACGTTCACAAAATGACAGGATAAAAGATCAACATACACCCTTATGATTTCCAAACTCTATGAATGAATGATTTAAAAATGCCTCTCTCTCCTCTCTCTCTCTCTCACTGTCTAACTCTGCCTGGCAAAAAAGAAAAAAAAAAAAAAGGTAGCTCAGACAGAAGCACATTGTGAAAATGTGGGGATGCTTGTCCTTATACCGATTGTTTTAGGAAGCTTTTGTCTTTTGTGAAACATTATTTATTGAAACATTAAGAGAAATAGTTGGGAAGGGCTTGTTTATCCAGAGTAGGGAACTTTCCAGAAAATCCTACTTACTGAGAAACTTGTATCTTCGTATTTTGCTTTGAGTGGGAAGCAATAAACGGGATTCCAGGAATCTGATTCCAAAACTGGTTTGGGATATGAGCACTGAAAAGTTGACTGTGAAAGCTAGACGCTCAGCTTTCTGTCTCCACTTTGCACAGAAAATCGGATTACAAGTTTTCCATGATTGAGAGACTCTAAAATGGTTCTTGTATTAGTAAGATACAGTAGCGTTTGTTCTGTGCAATAAAATATTGTACCACAATCTGAAAAACAAAATCAAAAACCACTTTAATCTGGAGTATTTTGTACTTGAAATGTAATAAAATGAATTATAGACATAGAAAATTAAAATTGTAGAATATTTTGAAACAAATTTAATAAATGAAGTCAAAGTCTACACACTGAAAAAGCAAACTTACTCAAAGACATTAAAGAAACCTCAATAAATGGGTGAGTATTCCATGTTTGTGAGAAGAATTAATACTCTAATGATATCAATATTCCTCAACTTGACATATAGGATTAATGCAATACTTATCAAATTCCCAAAAGCCTTTTTCAGAAAAAAACTGCCAAGCCGATCTTAAAATTCAAATGCAAATAGAAGGAAATCACAATGCCCAACACAGTTTTGGAAAAGGGAACACAGAACTGCTCACACTTTAAGAATACAAAGCTATAGTAATCAAGATAGCATGTTACTGGCAAAAAGGTAGTCATACAGATAGGAGAGAATGAGAGCTGACATCAGTTCTTATACTCATAGTGCACCGACTTCTGCCATGAGAATCAAAGCAATTCAATGAGAAAAGAATAATTTTTTAAGTACATGGTACCAGGATAACTAGAGCTATGTATTCAAAAGAAAGAAATTCAAGTTTTACCTTAAACCACAAGCAAAAAATCAAAACACTCAGAAGAAAACACAGGTGTGAATCTTCAAGTCCTTTCATTAGGCAGTCATTTCTCTTACATGATACCAAGAGCATAAGTAACAAAATTTGCAAAAATAACTGGCAAAATTAAAAATATTTGTGACTCAAAGGACACTGGAATATAAAAAGATACTAAACATAATGGAAGAAAATATTTTCAATTATATATTTGATAACTTGTATCCAGAATATTTTTAAACTCTTGTGGTGCAAAAATAAAGAGACAAATCCAGTTTTTAAATGAACAGACAGGGGCTGGCACCGCGGCATAGCAGTAAAGGAGCCCCCTGCGATGCCGGCATCCCATAGGGATGCCAGTTCACAGTTTGCATCTCAGTTGCTCCGCTTGTGATCCAGCTCCCTGCTAAGGCTCCTGGGACAGCAGCAGAAGACAGTCCAAGTGCTCGGGCCCCTACACCCACATGGAAGACTTGAATGAAGCTCCTGGCTCTGGTCTGGCCAGCTCCAGTCATTGTGGTCATTTGGGGCGTGAACTAGTGGATGGATTACCTCTGTCTCTCCCTTTCTCTTTTGAACTCTGCTTCTCAAATAAATAAATTTTTTTAAAAAAATAAATGAATAAACAGATGATTTGAATAGGAATTTCTTTAAAGAAGTCATACAAATAGCCAATAAGGACATGAAGACATGGTCAACATCACTGGTTATCAGGAAAATGGAAACCAACACTACAAAGACTCACTACTTCATACTCATGAGAATAGTTAGGAAGATATTTCAAATTCTCCTTGAAAATGTGCATTAAAAGTTTATTTTGTGACCAAAAAATTTGAAATACGTGTATGCTTTTTCATAACTTTTTTCCATGAACATTTTTAGACCCCTTCATGCACAGGGACTTCAAAATTTCTGCATCAAAATAAGCACATTTTAATTTCATTTTTCCCAAACTGTTTTGAGTACCTTGTACCACCAAAAGATAAACAATAACAAGTTTCAGTGACCGTGTAGGAAAATGGAACCCTCATATATTGCTGGTGGGTTGGCAAAATAGCACAGCCACTGTAGAAAACACCTTGGCCATTCCTCAAAAAACTAAACAGAGTTCCATTTTACCCAGCAACTGCATTTCTGAGAGAAGTGAAAATCATGTTCACACCAAAACATGTACACGGATGTCCATGGCAGCGTAACTCCTAACTGCCCAAAAAGTGCCAATAACCCAAATGTTCCACACTGATGAGTGTATAACAAAACATGGTCTATCCATACTCCCAAACACTGGACAAGAAAAGGAACAAAGTACTAATGCATGCCATCATATAGGTGCCCCTTGGAAGCAATGTGCTTAGTAAAGACAGTCAAAGTCAAAAGCAAACTCAGAAAGTGGGTTCCTGGAGCTGGGGGAGAGAATGGGGAGGGAGGACTTACAGGACATCAAGTTTCTTTGGAGGGTGACAAAATGTTCTCAAACTAGATAGTAACAGTAACTGCACAAGCTGAATATACTAAAAACTACTGAACTCTTTCAAATTGTTATTAAAAGGAAATAACAGGCTCATAGCTCCTTAAGCTAATTTGTAGATAATAAAGACAAATGAGGACAACTCTAAAATGCTGGAGGTAGTCATTCATCTCACACTGTATTAGCAATAAAGAAGAGAAGGGGGAGATACATAGGAAATCTAAGTTCATCTAACCCTTAAATACACCCAAACACCAGAAACTCTAAGAGCTTCTTTTTCTTTCAATAACCTAAAAACAGCCACTCTTGACTTCCTGTCTCTCTACCAGCAGAGCTGTAGTGCCTTATCTTCAAGAAGAAACATGTCCCTTCCCCAATGGTGTTGGAACACGAGGTAGTTGATCCACGTGGGGATTGCTTCAAGCTAAAATGCTCCAAGATGACACAGCACTGCCTTGTCTTTGTACTCATTTCCAACCTACAGTCCAAAGCTGAATCATTCTTGAATTTCATAATCAATGAAGCCAAGAATGTCAGTCTATGAATCAAAAGGCCTTCTGTGTCACATAATGAATACACACATATCCATCACGCATCTGAGATCACAAACTCTGTTTCCTAAAAGGCCCAGACAGAGCACTCAAGTCAGAGGTGGAGGGCCCAGAGGAGTCCATGACAAACTGCAGAGAATATGGCTCCCAGAAAGAGGGCAGCCAGGAGCGGCATGGTGCCTGCAATGCTAGCAACCCATGTGGGCACCAGTTTAGGTCCCCACTGCTCCTCTTTGCTAACATGCCTGGGAAAGCAGCGGAAAGTGGTCCAAGTGCCTGGGCCCCTCTGCACCCACGTGGGAGAACTAGAAGAAGCTCCTGGCTTCAGCCTGTCCCAATGCCAGCTGTTTTGGCCATTTGGGGATTGAACCAGTGGATGAAAGATTTCTTTCTCTCTCTCCCTCTGTATCTGCAAATGCTGCCCTTCAAATAAATAAGTCAATCTTAAAAAAAAAAAAAAAAAAGTAGGGCAGCCCCTACTCAGCTGCAGGCATTGGTTGCTATGCAAAAGTGTGGACCCAGAATTTCCAAATCTGCTCATTTTATAAACTGCCAAGCCACTTATTGATGAAAAAAATCTCCTGCCAAAAATGAGAAAAAAAATCAAAATATTTTAAACAGAATCAACAGCTGTATATCTATATGCCAGATCTAACAATCTAATCGTCCAGGTGTCACACACACTTCTATCATTATATATATATATATATATATATATATATATATATATATATAAAATTATATATCTGTTCTCAATAGTAGACTATCCACTCTTATATTTTATGACCTGCGCTCTATAGCCAGTGTATGTATACAAAAATAGACCAACACGAAAGGTCTCAAATGACATCTTTTCATTTGCTGTTCAGATGCCAAAATAATTACTGAAGAATATTTAAGGAATGACAGAAAATGTGGAAAAAATGTTTAAGAAAGCAGATGTTCACAGGAGCTTTTCTAATTTGAGAACAAAACAAAATGTGACTATGATTAATTATATAAATCATAAAAGATTATAGGATAGGCATTGTGCTGTAGCCGGTTAAGTTTTTGCTTGGGTCACCCACATCTCATACCCGAGTGCCAGCTCAAGTCCCAGCTACTCGGCTTCCAAATTACCTTTCTGCTAACAGGCCTGGGAGACAGCAGATGAAAGCCCAAGTACTAGGGTCCCTGCCACCCACATGGGAGACCCAGATGGAGTTCTGTGCTCTGGCTTCTGCCTGGCTCTTACGAGTGTTGAAGTAGCCCAGCCTGTGGAAGATGGATCTCTCTGTCTCTCTCTAACCTTTCTTCTGCTGTGCCAGCTTTTAAACAAATAAAGCTAAATGAAATGTTTTGTAAAAGCTAAGTTTAGGGGGCCAGCGTTGTGGCACAGCAGGTTAACGCCCAGGCCTGAAGCGCTGGCATCCCATATGGGCACTGGTTCTAGTTCCAGCTGCTCCACTTATCCAGCTCTCTGCTATGGCCCGGGAAAGCAGTAGAAGATGGCCCAAGTCCTTGGGCCCCTGCACCCACGTGGGAGACCCAGAAGAGGCTCCTGGCTCCTGGCTTTGGATCGGCGCAGTTCTGGCTGTTGTAGCCAATAGGGGAGTGAACCAACAGATGGAAGACCTCTCTCTCTCTCTCTCTCTCTCTCTCTCTCTCTGCCTCTCCTCTCTCTGTGTAACTCTGACTTTGAAATGAAATAAATATTTTTTAAAATGCCAAATTTATTTTGGTGCAAAAACATCTTGAAATCTAAGCATGGTGTTTCATAACATGCATTTTCCATGACATTTTTGAAGGTACTCTCATACAAGCAAAGGCCACCAGCAGGCAGCTTTGCAGACTTCTACCAAGTAAACACACATATGCAGTACCAGCTCCAGACACAGACTACCTGCAGCTCCCAGAGCCACTCCTGACACTTTTCAGCCTTCTTATTTTTGTTCTCCTCCACCCACTCCTGTAACCAGGGTAACCACTAGCCAAACTTAACCCTTTACACTAACTTAACTTGTTCTTGGAACTTTCTAGAAGTGGAATTTAACTGGACATATGCTTTTGTGTGAGCACTATGCTCATCAGAATCCTCATGATGCAGCAAGCCCCCCTTTTTTTTCATTCTCACTGTTGTACTGTATTTCTTTGAATAAACACACTAAAATCCATTTGTCCATTCTACCACTTACGGGTATTTCAGTAGCTTGCAGTCTTTCGCTAGTGCAACCAGTGCTGATGTGAACAAGAATGTTCTCGACTGCTGGTGCACATAACTCCACATTTTTGCTTTATCCATGCATAAGGTACACAGCCTCTTTGGATGCCACTAAGAATCATGCGTATGCCATAACAAACTTCAAGGACAATCCAGCTTCAAGTGTTTCCTCGTTAGGTAAGAAGATTTTACCCCAACCCAGCCAAACAGGAACATTTGCTTGCAACTTATGAACACAATAATGGGAGTTTTTTTTATCAGTGATGAACTTTCTTACTTAGTCTTTGCAGTCTCATTCCCAAAGGGTCAACTACTTCAACAAAATGAAATTCCACAAAGTTCACCTTGATTGGAGTGAAATAAGTCAAATCACCGTCAGAATGAGCTCACTCTTACTTGCAGGGTCTGATGACAAAAACAGTGGCATGACGTTGTTCTGCAGAACGAGCCAGCCTTGTACGAGTGATTGCTAAACTTCTTTGTGTGCACACGAAAACTCCAAAGAGAAATGAACAAAATGAACACAGAAAGGGACGGGCATTGGAGTACAGCAGGTTAACTTGCCACCTCCAACACAGGCTTGCCATAAGAGTACCTGTTTGAGTCTGGCTGTTCCAATTCCTAGCCAGCTCCCTTCTAATGCACTTTGGAAACCAGCAGAAGATGGCTCAAGTGCTTGGTCCCCTGCCACCCATGTAAGAGACCCACTTGGAGTTCTTGGCACCTGACTTCAACCTGCCCAAGTTCCAGCTGTTACAGCGATGCGGGGAGTGAATCAGCAGAAGGAAGTTGTCTCTGTATCTTTTTTAAAAATTAATTCCAAAGATGACTCATTTGATCTCAGTGAAAATTTTGCTTCACAGAATAAATGCACCTTCTATACCTACACATGTTACACTGCTGCCTTTGAAAAGTCTTTCAACACTACTGACTCTAAGTCATTCTTCAGCAACTAAGTGTCTTGTGGTTTTCATGTGGTCAGTGGTAACTCCACAGCCTTCCAGTATTGTGATTGTTGAGATCCATTCATTATTGGATTTCTTGAGAACATTTTCATTATTTTTTATTATTCCTGTTCTTGCATGCATTTGGGCTCATCACAAACTAGAGAGTTGGCCGCAAGGTTCAGCAGTGTGGTAAAGCAGGTTAAGTCGCTGCCAGCTAGTCCCACATGAGCACTGGTTTGAGTCCTGGCTGCTCTGCTTCCGATCCAGCTCCCTACTAATATGTCTGGGAATGTAGCAGAAAATGGCCCAAGTGTTTAGGCCCCTGTGTCCACAGGGGAGATCCAAATGGAGTTTCTGGTTCCTGGATTTGGCCTGGCCCAGCCCCAGCCATTGCAGCCATGCAGGGAGGGAATCCACAGATGGAAGATCTCTTTCTCTCATTCTGTGTGTTCATGTGTCTCTCTCCCTCTCTTTCTCTGTTACTCTGCCTTTGAAATAAGTGCCTTCAAAAAAACAAAGTGTGTTTTCCAGTTTCTTAAAGCATTATCAGAGAAACACTGGTAGACTTAGAGGACATGAATGACAAGGTCACCATACACGAGCATCTGGAGTATTCCCTACACACACTTGCTCTCTTTCCAGCACCCACTTCACATCCTTCTAATTCAATTGCCCACTGACTGGCACACCCGTGACTTCCTGGGCTTCAGGCTGAAGCCTTGGCACAGCTCTCCGGTTGACCAAATGGCCTGAGTGGGCAACAGCACAAACAATTCTTTTTTAAAAAAAAACTTTTATTTAATGAATATAAATTTCCAAAGTACAGCTTATGGATTACAGTGGCTCCCCCCCCCATATCTTCCCTCCCACACGCAACCCTCCCCTTTCCCGCTCCCTCTCCCCTTCCATTCACATCAAGATTCATTTTCAATTCTCTTTATATACAGAAGATCAGTTTAGCATATATTAAGTAAAAATTTCAACAGTTTGCACCCACATAGAAACACAAAGTGAAAAATACTGTTTGAGTACTAGTTATAGCATAAATCACAATGTACAGCACATTAAGGACAGAGATCCTACATGAGGAGTGAGTGCACAGTGACTCCTGTTGTTAACTTAACAAATTGACACTCTTGTTTATGGCATCAGTAATCACCCTAGGCTCTTGTCATGAGTTGCCAAGGCTATGGAAGCCTTTGGAGTTCACCGACTCTGATCATATTTAGACAAGGTCGTAGTCAAAGTGGAAGTTCTCTCCTCCCTTCAGAGAAAGGTACCTCCTTCTTTGATGACCTGTTCTTTCCACTGGGATCTCACTCGCAAAGATCTTTCATTTAGGTTTTTGTTTTTTTTGTTGTTGTTGTTGTTTTTTTGTTTTTTTTTTTTTTGCCAGAGTGTCTTGGCTTTCCATGCCTGAAATACTCTCATGGGCTTTTCAGCTGGATCCGCATGCCTTTAGGGCTGATTCTGAGGCCAGAGTGCTGACGAACAATTCTCACCAGTACCCAAAACTGTTGAGTTGACTGTCCCCGCCTCTTATGTGTACGCACTGGGCAGGACCATGCAAGAATCGGGGAGCACAAAATGGAGGCCTACTTAACACTCCGTAGTTTCTTCTAAGTCAACTGACATATTAAAATTTTAAAAAGATAAACGCTGAATTAGATCCCTAAGATATTGAGTATAAACCAGTTCTCTCAGGCAAATAATTAGATGTTCTCCCAAATTTCATGATATTTCAAAGTCACTAGAGCAGACCTTAACTGCTACCTGCACAAAAGCCACGCACAGCTGCCTTATCCCTCGACCTCAGTGTTTAGAGCATTTTCTCACCTCCCCTCACCTGTCAGGGCCACATGCCCTGGTTCGCACCAAGGACCTGTGAGCAGACCCTGCTGGGCTCTGGAAAAATGCCAAGTGCCTTCCAGTCTCAGCCCCTCCATCCTCCCCTTTCTGATTTCTTGTATTCAGGCAAGATGGCTGGAAGGGTAGCAGCCATTCTCCAAGCATGAAGAACAGGGAAGCATGGCAGTAAAGACAGCCAAGTCCTTGGTGCCACTGCTGACATTGAGGAGCACCAGGTCCACCTTGGCCTGGCCCTCGCATTATATACACAAGAAACCCTTCTGTGTATATGAGGGTGCGCTAGGATTACTTCTGCACACAGTGAGATAACATTCCTATGTCAAATGTACCCGAGTCCTTTCAATAAAAATGCCTTTCATTATAACCACAGATGAAGTTCTGTACCACTAGTCACTAGGTTAACCCTACCTCTACTGGAATATGGACAACTTAAGTCTGATATGTGCTAGGTTTAAGGCGTTACTTGAAAACAATGATGAAAAGCACAAACAACATTCTTATACATTTGCTGTTTCATTTATTAGGCACTTTCTTTTCTTAAAAAAAAAATCCATTTATTTATTTATTTGAAAGGCAGAGTTATGGCCGGCGCCACGGCTCACTAGGCTAATCCTCCGCCTGCGGTGCCGGCACCCCGGGTTCTAGTCCCGGTCGGGGCACCGGATTCTGTCCTGGTTGCTCCTCTTCCAGTCCAGCTCTCTGCTGTGGCCCGGGAGGGCAGAGGAGGATGGCCCAAGTGCTTCAGCCCTGCACCCGCATGGGCAACCGTGAGGAAGTGTGCGTGGTGCGCCGGCCATAGCGATCATTTGGAGGGTGAACCAATGGGAAAAGGAAGAACTTTCTCTCTGTCTCTCTCTCTCACTGTCCACTCTGTCAAAAAAAAAGGGGGGGGGGCAGATTTATGCAGAGAGAGGAGAGACAGAGAGAGAATCTTCCCTCCATTGGTTCACCCCCAAATGGCCATGAGCTACATCTGAGTCTCTCACATGGATGCAGAGGCCTGAGTATATGGGATATCTTCTACTGCTTTCCCAGTTAGAACGTTAGCAGGGAGCTAGATAAGAAGCCAGGACATGAACAGGCTTCTACTTGGGATACCAACGAGCAGTGCAGGCAGCAGCTTCACCTGCTGAGCCCCAACAGCAGCCACTTACTGTATACTTTCTACAGGATGTGTGATATTTAATGTTCATCCTCTTAAGTCCTAAGTTTATTATAAGCCCTTGAGGACAGGCAGGCTCAGGTACCGACCTGGCTTGCACAGGAGTCACTCTACTTGACTGGAAGCCCTTGAACAGCCTTTAGTTTCCTAATAGCACAACCTGTTGGAAGTTTGAAAAGTTTTAAGGCCAAAAGCATTTAGAGAGTTTAAAACATTTATCTCATTCCAAGTCATTCCAGAGATGAGGTTGAAAAGTTAGTTTTTCTCCTTACCCAAGTAAGTTTTAAATGAACATTTTTATTTCAATCCCCCGTCCAAAAAAAAAAAAAAAACATTTTTGTAACTTCTCTTAGACTAGGTCTGCTTCTCAATGAGCTGATGAGATGATTTTAAGCCACTCTGAATTGCTCATTGACTGCGAATATTGTTCCCCAAAATGAAGTTGAAGAGGCATCTTGTAACTTTGTGTATTTCTGAAAAAAGTAAAGAGAGCTTGCTGCATTTGCTGTGGGGGCAAGTTGCATTGCATTTTATACACTCAAACGTTAAGTATACAGTTGAGGCAGAGAGAGCAGTAGAGAAAACAGAGTGGCAGCGTGTCTTGGGACTTGATATCGGTTTTCAGAAGACCTAAAAATTGAAGCACTTATCTGGTTGGTCACATGCTCATCTGTTGGGATCCACTTGATAATGTCTATGTGTATACTCATCTGTCTTTCCCCAAGTCTAGCAGGTTACTTGAGGGCAGGAGACATGCCTTTGTATTTCATTTTCTGTTTTCAATGCATGATAAGCTCTGGGCACATACCTGGAGTGGAACGAACCCCACTGGAATGATTGACCGACACCTCGTAAGGTGACAGCTATTTCAGCAGGGCAAATCCTTCCAGTAATTACTAAAGAGCAAAGGACAGCGTGTCCTTCCTTCCCAGGGTCTGTAAGCACACACGTCCGAAGGCAGCCTCTCAATGGCATCTTTTCCACTTTGAAAATTATTCGGATGCTATCTGGCACCTGTTCTTGGAATCAGGATTTGACTAGAAGAAAAATGCTAATAAATTCTTTCAGAGGGATTCTATGTTTTTTTTTTTCCACTTTTGTACTGTCTTGCTACTAAGAGCTACGGAGAGCTACACACAATTTGTGACTGCATACTAAATTAACCAACCTTCACCTTGACATTAAATGCTTCACAGCTTGCCCTTGCCACTCGGTCGACTGCTGTGATGACTTGTCCCCACCTAACCATCGGAGTTCCGCAGTCCCTGACACAACTCATGTTTCCCCATCTCTGCCTTCTCATGCTAATCTGTGTACTTGGACCACCCCACTACCTTCTGGGCTCACCATGATTCTACTGATCTTTGAGGACATCCCCCAGATGATTCTTTGACCCTGATTTTGCCCAATGGATAGAAGCTCGTGCACCTCTAAACCTCTCTAATATTTTGCAGGGTATTCTGAAGCTCTTGTTCAACTTTAAATATTTTCAGCTCCCTGTAACACTGGGGGGAAACACCATTCATTACATGGTGACAGTGTCAGGAACTGCCAGCACTACGCATGTTGTCATTCAGTCCTCACAGCAACTCCTAGTACTATCCCCATTTTTCAAATACATGCTAAGTCCTGGATAAAGACTCAGAATGAGCCTGCTATACGTGGTGACCAACAGAAGAGATCTACCCGGATGCAGGATTCACCAAGAGTGCCAAGCTGGGATGGCCCCGAGAGAAACAAGGTGGTTTGTCACTCAGTAGACAGAATCCAAGCTTCCCTGTGAGCATTTCAGTCCATTCCGCACAACTAAAGGCTCAGAAGTGGAAGTAGGCGGCTACTGTGGTCCAGCAGTCAGGAGCTGTGCCAGAGTGCACTGAGGCAGGTGTCCAGCCGACAGTCAGAGCTCCAAGAAGTCTCCCCCGTGGGGCTGGTGCTGCGACACGGTGGATTGGGTGCCTGTGTTGCTGGCATCCCATATGGGCACCAGTTTAGATTCTATTCCTGGCTGCTCTACTTCCTGTCCAGCTCCATGCAAGTAACTTGGGGAAAGCAGTAGAGGATGGCCTAAGCGCTTGGGTCCCTGGTCCATGTGGAAGCCCCAGACAGCACTCTTGGCTCCTGGCTTTGGTCTCTCTGAGCCTTGGCCATTGCGTCTATTTGGGGAGTGAACTAGAAGAAGGAATCTCTCTCTGTCTCTCTGTCTCTCTATTTCTCCCTCCCTCCCTCCCTCCCTCTCCTTCTCTCCCTCTCTCTGCTTAACTGTACCTTTCAAGTAAAATGAATACATCTTTAAAAAAACAAAAGGAAGTATCTCCATTATTGGGTTCTATTCCCAACCCCTGTCAGAAGGGTGCACTCACCCTGAACCTAGAATGGTCTCTGAGAACAGTCAATGTAGAGACTGAATTTGTGGAAAATTAAACCCAGTGACAACATACGTGAAGATGCTTAGTTAAAATATCACTTTTGATGCTCAAGCTACAATACTTCCTTTGCTACCTACCCCTATTTTCCTTTATTGGACACATTTTGATGTTCCCAATTTGCTGAAATTCTCCCCAAATTTGCAAGTCTCTTGAATGAGCACTCCTCATTCTCAAGTTCAGCTTTATTCCTACAGAGTTACCTCCCAAAGAGCTCTACTGAGTTAACACCTTGTCCTTAGATTATTTTTATCTCACAATCAGAAATATGAGTTTGCAAATCCTATACAACCACTACTCATATAAGACCCTGGAATCTTTCTATTTATATAACTTGGACTCAGAAACTTGGTGTAAATTTTAGGCTTTTAGCTATTTTCAAAGTATTTCTACAAGAAAAAATCTTGGAATGAAATACTCTTAAAAATATTGCAGTCTGAATTTTCTAACATTTACTTTATAAAATTATCTTGATCGTGGTAATTATTTTCCTAATGTTACATTAAAAGTGACAGTTTAAAATGCTGAACAGGAAGAAGATAGTAATTTAATGAAGGGCATCTTTTCCACATTGACATGGATGTTAAATCCTTTTTTTTTAAGATTCTAATATGGTCTAATTATTTTAATTTAAAATTCTGGATACGTATGTTTTATTCATGACTTTCTCCATGATTGGGAAAGTTTTGTACAGCTCCTTTGAAGCTCTAACTTTGGAACTATAACAAATAATGAAGCCATCATATTTTCAAAACATTCAGATAGAGGAGACTTTTGGAAGACAGTATAATTGTGATTCAAAGCTTAATCAGCGTCTGTGAAATTAGTCTTTAATTATAACATTGCCCTGGATATGCTGGAGTTCACCAAGGTTAAAAGAGTGACCTCACTCACACACACTCCTTCCGACAGGGTGGGGTTTTCCCCTTTGCTGTACATCACACCTAAACCATGCAGGGGTGCAGGTACTCTGCTGCCTAGGAAACTGTCCTTCTGAACCGGTTTTTCTCACTCAACCTTGGTTCATCTCTCGCAAGAAACACAAAGCGTCACTTGTTTTTCTCCTACTAGAACGGGTTGTATCTAGCAGTGGGAACAATGCTCTCTGAAATACCATACTCATCCGCCTCCTCTGAAGACAATCACATTTTCCAACATAATTTATTAAAGAGGTATCAAAAAGGTGCTTACAACACCCACCTTTAGATTTTAGAATTAGGAGCCAAAAACGGTTGGTGTTCGGGTGGGCGTTGGGCACAGTGGTGGACCCCTGAGATGACCACACTCCATGTCAGAGTGCCTGGTTCAGCTCCCAGCTCATCTGCTTCCTTTGACTAACGCATACCCTGGGAGGAAGCAGGTGCTGGTTCAAGTTCTTCAGTCTGCCCCACTCATGGGAGACCTGGTTGTCATCCTTGGCGTCAACATAGCCCAGTCCCAAATGTGGACATCTGGGGTGTGAACCAGCAGATGGAGAGCTCTCTCCTGTCCATGCCTCTCCAGTTTTCAAGTAAAAATTTAAATTAAAAAAAATCTACAGGAACTCATTTTATGACAGGATTTTCCAAGCTGGCCAAGAGTATGGTGGCACAAAGTAGCACTATGGGCAGTCAGCACTTGACTTCTCTTGAGACAAAATTCAACTCAAATTTTCTTTTTTAATAAATGGTCATTTACTTTAATAAATGGTCATTTTAAAAAACTGTTCAAAATTCCTGTCTTAAATGCAGACATCCACACATAGCCTAATCTGGCAGCTAAATAAAATTAGATCACAACTTAATTTTTTTTTAAAAGTTCCTTAAGAATCAAAGAAATATTACATTTCCCAAAGCTCTCATGTCCATGGTTTCAATTTCAACTCACCTTGTTTTCTCCTTGGATAATAAAGCATTTCACCAAATGAAAAATTTGTGTTCTGCTTAGAGATGAGCACCAATGTTTTGACTTCATCTTAATTTTCTGTACCAATGAACAGAACTGGGACTCCCACGTAGTTTAACAAGGAACACTTGTCTAATTTACTTCCAACTCACAATCTCTCTGGTTCCTTACTATACACAGACGGATGGACGGATGCAAGTATTTCATACTCAATCAAATCACAGAAACAGGGATAGATGACAAAGCAGCCACCGCCCCCCCCCCCTGCCCGGGCCCCAGAATTCCTCCTGAATTTGTCCTGTGGCGGAAATGCAAAAAATCTGGGGCTCATTTAACCCAAGAGGTTGGATCTGGTAATAAGCATGACTTATAGGAAAGTTGTCGTTAAAAACGTGGCTCCATGGGCTGGCGCCATGGCTCACTTCGCTAATCCTTTGCCTGCAGAGCCATCACCCCAGGTTCTAGTCCTGGTTGGGGTGCTGGGTACTAGTCCTGGTTGCTCCTCTTCCAGTCCAGCTCTCTGCTGTGGCCCAGGAAGGCAGTGGAGGATGATCCAAGTCCTTGGGCCCTGCACCCACATGGGAGACCAGGAGGAAGCACCTGGCTCCTGGCTTCGGATCAGCGCAGCGCCAGCCATGGCGGCCATTATGGGAGTGAACCAACGGGAGGAAGACCTTTCTCTCTCTCTCTCTCACTGTCTAACTCTGCCAAAAAGAAAAAAAAAAAAAAAAAAAAAACAGCTCCAGAGGTTGAATTTGCCTAAGATCTGATTACATTTAGTAGCCGCTCAGGTATCTGTGTTAAATCTAGTAGCTTCAACACACAGGTTATCTTTTCTGCTCACATTAGAACGGGCTCAATGGCTACTTGAGAAATGCGGCCTCACCCCCTCACCTGTCCATCTGCGGACACGCTTTGTCCCTTCCAGTTCGCAGCTGACAACTCAGGACTCACACAACATTTCTAAGGCTGAGTCAACGCTGTATTGTTTATCTCTTGAAAATGCTGTCTCTGGGGGCCAGCGCCATGGCTCATTTGGTTAATCCTCCACCTGTGGCATCAGCATCCCATGTGGGCACCAGGTTCTAGTCCCGGTTGCTCCTCTTCCAGTCCAGCTCTCTGCTGTGGCCTGGAAAGGCAGTAGAGGATGGCCAAGTGCTTGGGCGCCTGCACCCACATGGGAGACCAGGAGGAGGTACCTGGCTCCTGGCTTCGGATAGGTGTACTTCCGGCCATGGCGGCCATTTGCGGGGGGTGAACCAATGGAAGGAAGAGCTTTGTCTCTCTCACTGTCTGTAACTCTACCTGTCAAATAAACAAACAAAATCTTTTTTAAAAAAAAAAAAAAGAAAGAACAGAAAATGCTGTCTCTGAATGCTTCAGACACCTCTGCCATGGGAGATAAGTGCCCTAAGAACCAGTGCACATATTATTAGGAATAATAGTACTAGGAATAATACTAATAATAAAAATAGAAGCTAGCATTTATCAAGCAATTGGAAGCTGCCAGATCCTCTGCTAAGTGCTGCCCAGGCCTTTCAGTGTCTCCTTGAACCCTCAGGCAGCTGCCATTACTGACCCACACTGACAGATGAGGAAACCAAGCCTTCATGAGGTCACTCAACCCGGCCAGCATCACAAGCTCTCAGGGCCGGAGTTAAACGGTAAAGTCACCTTTCCCAGGGGCTACATAACCAGGGCTTTAACAGATGCAGACCCGAGCCCAGCACAGTCACCACTTGGCCTTGAGCACCGCTGTTGCAATAAAAACTCGCACAGCAAGCCCACCGTGCTAGGACAGAAATCATCCAGAAAGATGGCCATGCAGACGCTGTGATCTCGTGACCCCGCGCCATAGGAGGGTCTGAGCACCACACCCCATCCTGGTCGTTACCTTCCGGGCACTCCGTGTTCAAGGTTTTGACCTCTAGCCACAGGAAAGACAAGCGATAAAAGTCTGAGTGATGCTTTGTGTAGTGCCCTGGTGCTCAGTTTGTGTTCAGAATTGTTACTGCAGATGCAGAAATGCGTTTGCCAATTAGTGAGAATCTTAGATGATGGAACTAAAGCACCCACCAGATCATTAACTCCTACTGACCGCCTGTGCCAGTGCCCAGACCATGCTTGCCACAAGGTCTCAGCACACACAGACAGACTATGGACACTCACACTAGGCTCACGGAGACCTCCACAATTAGAAATCCATCAACACGGGCAGGCGCCGCGGCTCAATAGGCTAATCCTCTGCCTAGAGGATTTAAGAGGTAATTAGGTCCTGGGGCGCCTAGAGGCGCCGGCACACCGGGTTCTAGTCCTGGTCAGGGTGCCGGATTCTGTCCCGGTTGCCCCTCTTCCAGGCCAGTTCTGTGCTGTGGCCCGGGAGTACAGTAGGGGGTGGCCCAAGTGCTTGGGCCCTGCACCCCATGGGAGACCAGGAGAAGCACCTGGCTCCTGCCTTCGGATTAGCATGGGGCACCGGCCGCAGCGCGCCAGCCGCGGCGGCCATTGGAGGGTGAACCAACGGCAAAAGGAAGACCTTTCTCTCTGTCTCTCTCTCTCACTATCCACTCTACCTGTCAAAAAAAAAAAAAAAGAAAGAAAGAAAGAAATCCATCAACACACAAATACTTCGGTGGCTCTCTCCCCAGTTGTGCCCATTGCAAATGTATTTTAAAACTCAAATACTGCTAGTTCCAGCCTTGTCGGAATGCTGGGGATTCCTTTATGACGTAGTATGGTGGGCATTTAAATTGCTAAAAGGTGCACCCTGCTGAAGCACACTTGTTAAACAAACAAAAAAAAAATCCAAATTAAAGAAAGAAATCTTTGTAATTAAGAAGCATTTGTATGGCTGCATCAGAAATCTATTTTTTATAAATAACACACAATGCATTCCACATAGAAGACCATGATTGCATGATTGCTTCTGATCCATATGCCAAACCTCATCTATTCAACAAATATTTATTCAGTACCTACTATGAGCAAGGCACAGGATAGATGCTAGGGAATACAACATGATTAAGACACACACTCTCTCACTATCACATGCTATCTAGAAAATATCGCTAGAATTAAAACGAAGCAGAATTGTCCAATGATCTATCGAAATCCCTGAGAGAAGCAATCAAGTTTCTAAATTATTCCATCTCACATGTGGTTCCCTGAATTGCAAGAAATCAGAGAAATTTTACAAGGAAGGAAAAAAGAAAGAGCAATGTTACTGTACTTCAATATGAAATATCTGGACTCCAAATGTTCTGAATCATCATTTTATTTCCTCCATGTAGCTCACTTTAACTCCCACCGACAGACAAGTCACTAATACATTTCAGTCCTTAATTGGGGTCAATTTTGATCTACTTTGGCCTAGGGAGGAGAAGTATCTGAAAATATCCGGATCAGTTCTGGCCATGGATCCAGGACCAGAACATTTCCACGTACAGTCCAAGTGAGAGCTAACGCACATTGGAGCAGCTGGGGCAGGAGGAACCCTACTCGCCTCTGCACTAACCCCGCCCCATGTTAACTAAGTCTCCCCTTTCTCTCAGAGTCTCGCTCCTATTTCGTGCCCCAAAATACACAATTTTCCCCTCAAATGCTGTCTTTGACTCGACTTTCTGGAGCAATTCCATAGATCCGATCATCTATCAGCAACGCCAGTTCTCTGGCTAACACTGTACTTCTGGGATCAAAGGGTTGTATCTCATGAGGGCTTTCTTGCTCCATCCTGATGCAGCAGCGGGTGTCCCATAGTTAACCAGCAATGCGGTGAAGGGGTATGACTACTCCTTTCTTCTAACTAACCCAGTACTGGAATAGTGCCCTTAAATTCACACCTAATGGAAGAACCCCAGGACCTAATTACCTCTTAAAGTTCTTACATCTCAACACTACTACAGTAACTGTTCAACTTCAGCATGATTCTTGGAGAGCATTTTCAGGCCATAGCACGCTCTGAGATGGATTACAAGAAGATACAGCCTACTATCTCTTTCTACATTCTCCAGTTCTAAACAACTCCTCATTCCTGCATGTATCAATCACCACCAACACCTCTGACCTGATGCCTTGGCTCCAGCTCTTGCCTCTCAAGGACCCCCTACCTCATCACCATATGGATTTTTCACCCAAGACTTTCGGCCTGTAATGTGTAATGACTCAGCACTGCTGGAGAGTACAATACAAAACTCTTGAATATGGTATGCCAAACACCCCACTGTAAGGTCCCCATCATTCCCACCCAGGTCACTGTGACAATTTCAGGCATGCAGGTACACACCTGGGGAGACGGTGAGATACAGATTGTGGGGAGCAACTGGGAGCAACTCGGACTAGACTAAGTTACTGGAATTAAGACTTATTCTATGCATCTGCTCTCCCACAATATGGCGCTGGAGAGGAGAAAACAGCTTCTACGCAGCTGCCTCTTGCCAACTTGAGTGATGACCTCCAGGAGCTGATCCTGCTCCTGATTGGAGGAGAGCAGCGTACTCGGTGTGTGGGCAGCCGAGTTGGGATTGGCGGAAGAGGACTATAAAGGAGGAGAGAGACAACATGCACCAGGAACATCTAGGGGGAACATCTAAGAGGAACACCTGTGCAGCCCCCGAGAGAGCCGGCCGGCCGGCGGTGTGCCGCTCCCCCGCGGAAGTGGGGAATGTGGCAGGGGGAACCGCCCTTCCACGGAGGTGGGAGGGACGGTAGCCAACCCGGGAAGAACCAGCAGCAAACCCGGGGAGGGCCGAGCAGACAAAAGAACAGCGCAGGGTCCTGTGTCGTTCCTCCACGAAGAGGGGGAGCGACAACAGATAGAGACAAGCCCCACCTGGCTCTGTAGTGATGTGTGTGAACAGGTCTCTTGTGCTCAAGGATTTTATCTGCTTCTACCCGTGTCGGCACCTCTCTGGGATGCATCTCACCCAATGACGGCTATGAGACTCAATTCTCATTTCAATACAATTTTTCCCATAAGTCATTTAGATCAACAAAAAAAAAAATATGTAACTCCTAAGAACTGGTGGGAAGTTAGGAAGGCAATATTCTTTAATTCTCATGTAATATGTGTATCACTAGTCTCACGTCCCCAGAATCTAAGCTAGAAATTCTCAGTAAGAATATCAATAGAGCAAACCCTGCCTCTGCTTCCCTGGCACTTTTCAAATTTGATTAGTATTCTTTTCTGCTGATCTCATTTTCCAAATTTTGCTAAAGTTTGAGGTTATTTTAGGATTGGTGTTTTTGAAAACAATCTTATTTCCTGGAAGGCAATACAATATAATGTACTACATTTCAAGTTGTAAGAGTAAAGGACAATTGTAATGATTTTTTAGCAGATTGATTTATTTATTTGAGAGGCAGAGTTACAGAGAGAGAGGTAGAGACAGAGAAAAGTCTTCCATCCATTGGTTCACTCCCCAGATGGATGCAACAGCTGAAGCTGGGCTGATCCAAAGTCAGGAGTTTCTTCCAGGCCTCCCATGTGGATACAGACGCCCAAACACTTGATCCATCTCCTACTGCTTTTCCAGGCCATCAGCAGAGAGCTAGATCGGAAGTGGAGCAGCCAGGACTCCAACCAGTGCTCATATTTGAAGCTGGCCCCACAGGCAGTGTTAGCCTACTAAGCCACAGCACTGGCCCAGACAATTTTAATTGTGTCTATAGTTTTGTTTTCTAATCTTTGCCTAGTAACGATTATGGTAAGAACAGGATGGGGGAGCAGGCACTTGTCACAGCAACTGGTACACTGCATCCCACACTACATTGTCTGGTTTCAGTCCCAGGATGTACTTTTAAACCAGCCCCCTGCTAGAGGAATAGTAACACCACATACTCCACAGAATATTGTTGTAAGGACTAAGTGACATAGTGTATTATAACATGGTTTGTTAAGTAAGACACTAATATTACTACCTAAACCCAAGTGTAAATATTCAAAATTACAGCACCTAAAGAACAGAAAGCTGAACAACTGTAAAACAAACATCTCAACCACAAATGATAATTCAAAAACCTCTTTATCATGGTGGTGGGAAGAAAAGATTCTCAAAAATATGGTAAATGGGATTTGGCTTACATGCTATTAGTTTAACTTCCCAAGTTAATAACAAGAGGAAAAGAAGCATTTAGTTTTATAACTATATGCTTTGTTCGTTGAAATATTTTGTATCAGACTAGCCACCAACCGAGAACAACTATAAATGACAGATAAAATATACAAGGAAGATTTTTGAAGTTTTCCAAAATCAAATAAGTTAATCAGGACTTAAAGGGGTGAATCCTACAGAAAAAAAAAAAAAAAAAAAAACACACACACAAGAAGGGGATGTGCACGAGCAACAGTCTTGAGGTTAGCTTCCACACTGCAATGAGAGTCAAACTGCAAGCAATGACCTGAAATTCTAACAGTCTCACTGGAGATGGTGGTAACTGCATACACAGAATTCTTAAATTGAGTCAACAGCAAACTAAAGAACAAAAAGATAGCGGGTAACCTGGAGGATAGGGTTATGGAAAACCAACACTGAACCCTCAGCAGAAAAATGGACGTAAGATAGAGAAAAACAACTCAGAGTGATTGACATAAGGTTAGGTGTATTAATGGCCATATAATTGGAATCTTAGGAGAGGAGAGAAAATGGAAAACAAGCAGCATTTGAAACCACAAATTGCCAATACGAGGAATGAAATGGGAGCTACTACCACAGATCTTATAGATACGTAAAAAGAGTATCGTGAACAATGAAATGATCATGGATTGACAATTCAATGTTGTAAAAGTATCATTTTGATCTGAAAATTGAATAAAAATTTCAAAAGGATATGTTTGTGGAAACTTACTAACATGTTCTAAAATATATATGGAAAAGTAAAGGGCCAAGAACAACTAAGACAGGTTTAGACACAAACAACATTGGAGGACTTATGAGATACAAAGACCTACTGTAAAAATCACAGTTAACCTTATATAATTGGCACAAGAATAAACAGACCAATAAAATTGAGCCTGAAACAGACACACAAATGTTTGGTCATAAAAGCACTGTTGCACTGCAATGCAGTTGGGTGGCCTTTTGAATAAACGATGTTGGATCACTGGATATCCACACACAAAGTAAATTCCAGTGGACTCAAAATCACAATATAAAATCGAAGTAATAAAGCTTTTAAAAGTTAACACAGGAGGGGCCAGTGCTGTAACAAAGTGGGTAAAGCCATTGTCTGCAGTGCCACCATCCCATGTGGGCTCCAGTTTGAGTCCCAGCTGCTCTACTTCCAATCCAGCTCTGAGCTATGGCCTGGGAAAGCAGTAGAAGATGGCCCAAGTGCTTGGGCCCCTGCACCCGCGTCAGAGACCTCAAAGAAGCTCCTGGCTTCTGGCTTTGAATATGCCCAGCTCAGCCATTGCAGCCAACTGGGGAGTGAACCAGCATTTGGAAGACCTCTCCTTGTCTTTCTTTGCCTATGCTTCTGCCTCTCTCTAACTCTGCCTTTCAAATAAATAAATAAATCTTTAAAAAAAAAAAGTTAACATAGGAGAGTATTTTTGTAATCTTTGTATAAGAAAAGATGCAGAGCAAACCAATAGCAAAAACATTAATAAACTGGACTTTAGGCCAGCGCCGCGGCTCACTAGGCTAATCCTCCGCCTTGTGGCGCCAGCACACCAGGTTCGTAGTCCCTGTCGGGGCACCGGATTCTGTCCTGGTTGCCCCTCTTCCAGGCCAGCTCTCTGCTGTGGCCAGGGAGTGCAGTGGAGGATGGCCCAAGTCCTTGGGCCCTGCACCCCATGGGAGACCAGGAAAAGCACCTGGCTCCTGGCTTCGGATCAGCGTGGTGTGCCGGCTGCAGCGCCCCAGCCGCGGCAGCCATTGGAGGGTGAACCAACGGCAAAGGAAGACCTTTCTCTCTGTCTCTCTCTCTCTCACTTTCCACTCTGCCTGTCAAAAAATAAAAATAAAAAATAAAATGGACTTTATTACAATCAAAACTATACTTCAAAAGATATATTATCTGATTGGAAAAAGGCAAACAGAATGGGGAAAGATAAAAGAAACAATTCCAGGATAAATCTTAAAAATGAAAGAGAAAAATACAGATAACCCAACTTTCATAAAACTGGACAAAATAATCAACAAGTTTTTTTTCCAAAAAAAGATATCCATATTCCCTAATAAGTATATGAAAATGTTATTTGCCATTGTTTTCCATAAGGAAAATGAGATACCACTAAATATTCACTAGAACGGCCTAAGTTTAAGGGTGGCTTTTGGTAGTTTCTATTGAATAACAATACATCAGTAAAAAATAAAAGAAGTATGAGTAAAAATTAAATCATCTGGAACACTATTAACAGTTATCTGCATTATTACAAATACTGTGGAAAACAATTTGTCACAAACACCTAGCTGCCAAAGCTAAACTTAGGCATCTTTATAAGACAGCAATTCTAATAATTAGGTGTAATCACAATCCAAAACCCTACAGCTATTCTATAAAAAAAAATGAGTAACATTGTTCACAGCAGCCTTTTGTATAAATTCCCAAAACCAAAAACCACCCAAACATCCATCAAGAGTAGAACGGATACATAATGCTTCAGTCTTTCAGCAGAATACTGTACTGCGTGGATCAACAAATCACAACCCGTGCGTCGATTCCAGCCGTGCCTGTTCATAGAGCACCATCTATGGCTGTATTAGTGCTGCAAAGGTGTGTCTCAGCGGTTGCCTAAACCTGCAAAGCTGAAAATGGAATTGGGACCTTTACAGAAAACTTAGCCAACTATTGATATATCGCAGTATAAAAGAGTGAGTTACCACTGCTATTAATAGTACAACTGCTACTCTACAGTGCAAAGAAACCAAACATAATAAGAGTGTTATTATTCAATTTGCATCAGGTTCAAAACATAAGCAAATTTAATTCATAGTGATGGATTCCAATGCTGATTAAAGTTGGGGGGAACTTACCTGGGAAGAGCAATGCCTGAACACTCAGTGTGAACTTGATCATGGCGTTTACGATAGAGATTAAGCAAGGAAGACTATGGAGAAACAGTCAAATCCTCACCACTCCACAGAGGCCACCGGTCACTCCCTCAGAGCGCCAGACTGTTCTACAGCTTCCCAAGTTAGGAAGGGAAAGAGAGTAAAAAAATCTATCAGAAATATCCTCTGGTTCCCATGATTTTCAATTTCTGTATTTAAAGGTTGAAAGGGAGGGGAATCAATTACAACTTAAACCAAGTAGAGTGCTTTTAATGTCAACTTAAAGAACACGTCCACCCCAAACCCACCCCCTTATTCAGATGAGCAGATGGAACTGCTGAAGCACATGACATTATTGATTTTGGAACAATAATGAAAATCTAATGGAGTTAGCCAGTGCCACACAGAACTATAAATTTCATCCAAAGACATGATCAAGTGTTGAATATCTAATTGCTTATCTACTCAATTTTTTAAAATTCAGATTTCATTTTCTGACAGTGTTATTCACTTTAACTAGGAAATTGTCATACTATCTGGGATGCTGGACACTTTATTCTAAGAGGGGAGGGAGAAAAGACTCGTTTTGGTTCTTTATGGGGGTCAAATTATACATCAAACAAAGTATGAAGTTCCAGCGCCAGATACATTTCATAAAGTTAAATGGTTCTTTCAAGATTATGCTGACAATAGAGTCTTCAGTCTTTGTTATAATATAGTCTACGACCTCACTAATAAGGATAATAATGTATCATCAAAAAATGCTGTTAATTGAAAACTGTAAGTCTAATTAACCAGGGATGTGACCATGCATAACATATTATTAACAGAATGAAAAGATTGCATTACACCAACTGCTACCCAGAGAAAAGAAAAACTACAAGGACAGTCCAACAGTTCAAAGACTCTTCACATCCATTTTGGCAAAAGTTACTGATATTTTTCTTTCATTAAACTGTAGACTTCACAGTAAAATGACTTAAAACCAGAAGAAGAAAGTGGAGGCAGATTTAAAAGATGGGTCACAGGGCAGCCGCTAGGGATCCAATCTATAAAGGGCCCTTAAGCACGCCTGGAAGAATCAGAAATATAGCGCCAATTAATTCATGTTTCCACATGAAACTCTTTACATAACGGGTAAAATGTAAATTCGGTCCCACTCCCAATGAATCACCCAGTTCCCACTAATGAAGAAATATCAGTACTTTGCCTAGTGCTCACCTCATTCCTCTGAACATTCTTGTCATGGACGTGAGCAGCCAGAAAATTTGGGGGTTGGTCCAACTCTTACAAGCAAACCTGAGAACACCCAGCTGATGGTCCCCAGTAGTCAGGTCAAGCAAAATTTCCTTACTAAAATAACATGCAGTATAGGACAGTCTACAGAGGAAAATGGGCATATTGCCTAAATATTAAATTCTATGCCTCCTAAGAAGTTGATTACATAAGTAAAGCCTTTATTATAACCCTAAGTAATCTACAGTGTAGAAAAATGGAACGCACTTGCCAACATTAAGAGTGCTCACCCAGGTTCATGTAGTCAGACACATCCGAATTAGCCCCCTGCCAGCATCCAACACTTAAGGTGACAGCAGGAATGCAATGGATATACACAGATGTGTGTAAAAATATCAAGTCTGCATTCATTACAAGTAGAAAAGAATGAAACAATATGCACAAGAACACTCAAAGTCTCACAGCTCAAAGAAATGGAATATGGAGACGAGGGTCTCAGTAGACCAGTAGGATTGCTAGCAAATCTACCCCATGTAATGTAGGTGGCTCAGAAACAGGCTCTGCAGTCACAACAGGAACAGACCTGAGCTGCTTGTCCAAGACTACCACTGCCCACTTTCCCACATGGTGACTGGGGAAGGTGTAGAATCTCCTGCAGGACAAAGAACCCAGATAGAGAACAGAATTCTAGTCACTACACCAGCTACACCAGCTAAGCAACCAAGAGGTAGCCACCCCGTATGGTGCGACAGAAGGGCTCAGGTGTATTTGTTGACTGAGCTGGAATCTTGACACTTGGGCCATATTCCACTGCTTTTCTCAGGCCATTAGCAGGGAGCTGGTTCAGAAGTGGAACAATTGGGCCATGAACCCATTCCCATATGGGATGGCAGCATCATAGGCAGCAGCTATACCCCCTACACCACAATGCCACTCCCTAACAGGTATAAATCTTAGTAGGGTCAACATCAGTAAAACAAACTACTACATAGGGAAGCTGCAATTCAAGAGATCTTTTGAAACAGCTGACATTTTGACAGTCTGTCCAGCAAATACAAAGGATTTATTCAAGTAATAAAAAGTTTTATCCATTCAAGTAAAACAGAGATAAGAGTTGGCAATGCACTGAGAAGAAATTCAAAGTGTTTTTCCAAGATGCAAATATGGGAGTTTGACTATGCAAATAATTGAAAAAGCATTCAGTAAATGCACTAAATAGAAGTGGGCACAGCCAAAGAGAAAATCGCTGAAGTGAAAGATTAAATAGAAGAAATCTCCCATGGTATAACACAAGGAGAAAGATCTATATACAAAAGAAAGAAGTCCTCACATATATCTTAACACAGCGTAACAGAATGCAGCCACTTTGGGAACAGTATGGAGAGTTCTTAAGAAGCTAGAAATAGACTTCCCATATGATCCAGGAATCCCACAACAGGGTATACACTCAAAAGGCACGAACACGAACTCTTAGCATCAAATAGATAAACACACCACCATGTTCATAGCAGCAGTGTCCACAACACCCAGAACAAGGCATCAGCCAAAATATGTCCATCAATAGATGAACGGGCAAAGGAAACGTGGCGTATATACAATAGAATATTATGCAGCAATAAAAACCATCAGGACGCAGTGTGTGGCACAGTGGTTGGATTCGCTGCCTGCAACAGCAGAAGCTACAGCTACCTTTCAATACTTCCAAAATTTGTTAAGGAAGAAGCACATCAATATTGGACTATTTAAAGCAAAAATAAAGGAAAAGGAAAAAATTCACACTGGAAAAAACAAATGTTAAGTCTATTCTGAATACTCCATATGATTATCTTCTGCATACACTAAGCATGTCATACAGTTAGGAACAATGTCACGGTTATGGTCGAAAGACGATTCTGGATAAGCTGAAATTCCACCTTGAGTTCATATGACACACCTCTTAGTTTTATTAATTAACTGTCATTTGTCAACATTCAGAGTGAGGAAGATCAGGGTACCCTGGGCACAAGGTGTATCCCTGCATAAATAAGTTTCTGTGATTTTTTTATTGCTACCTAATTATATCTAAAATACATAAGCCACAAAGTCAACAGTTAATTGAAATGATATTTCTGTTTGAGTCTGGGCAGATTTTTTTAATGAAAATCTCCTTTAGAAAGTATAAATAAATTTGTGTATTATATCATAGTCACATAAACCTATTACCTGATAAAGCCCAAACTTTGTCCATTGGCAGTGCCAAGGTTCTGTCAGATCATTGCTATCCACTACTTAGAATATAAAGCTGCTGTCGTTGGACCTACCATCACCACTGCCCTCACATCCTAGTCCCCTTTTAATTGCTCAATTTCTCAATTTCAAGACCAGAGAAACTGAAGATGAATTGTTGAAAATTAAAATAATTATTCCACATATGCTCTGTCAAACAGATAAATTCAAAGCTATTTCAAGTCATGAATAGTATCATTCTTTGTGAAGAACTCTTCCCAGCCATGCGTTTTCCCACTCCGTAAAAGATTTGAGCATGAAATAAAGTGAATTTCCAATACTGTACAATGAGGTAGCAGCAAAACACACACAGGAAGCTCAAGGCCTTTGCACAGTGCCTTGGTAGGCTGGACACTACAACAACAGAAATTTCTTGGTCCTATAAAGAACAGAGTTAATTTATACTAAAAATAAAAATATTGAGAAAATGAATAGCCTTTCCAGTTTCTTTTGCAAAGCAACATCAATGGAAGAACTCACCAGGGTCGGTGCCGCGGCTCACTAGGCTAATCCTCCGCCTTGCGGCGCCAGCACCCCGGGTTCTAGTCCCAGTCGGGGCGCCAGATTCTGTCCTGGTTACCCTTCCTCCAGGCCAGCTCTCTGCTGTGGCCAGGGAGTGCAGTGGAGGATGGCCCAAGTGCTTGGGCCCTGCACCCCATGGGAGACCAGGAGAAGCACCTGGCTCCTGCCATCGGATCAGCGCAGTGCGCCGGCCACAGTGGCCATTGGAGGGTGAACCAACAGCAAAAAGGAAGACCTTTCTCTCTGTCTCTCTCTCTCACTGTCCACTCTGCCTGTCAAAAAAAAAAATAAATAACTCACCAGTCAGTTTTTCATACACTGAAGACAAAGGTGGTATTTCTATTTTTACCTTCAAGTAAGCTCTAACTATTTGATGTCTCTCCTTCAGTCTACCAAGAAGCAACCATCTCCTACTCACAGAAACACAGCGACACTCAGAGCCTAAGCTGGGCTCATGGAGTAATTCTACCAGTCATCTGTTTATGGTTGCAGAAACTAAAAAACAGGCATTTTCGCTTCTAGCATTAATTTTAACTCATAAAGTTTATTAGTTGTACTTTTGATGACAGAAAAAAAAAACTGTTTTCAACATAGTAAGGGGAAAAAATAAATTGCTGTTGCAGAATTTCCAAGTACAAGCTTTAGGTTTTTTTTTTTTTTTTAAGATTTATTTATTTACTTGAAAATTACAGAGAGGGAGAGGGAGAGAGACAGAGAGAGACAGAGAGGGAGTGGTCTTCATCCGCTGGTTCACTCCCCAGATGGCCGCAACGACTGGAGCTGTGCCGATCCGAAGCCAGGAGCCTCTTCTGGGTCTCCCACCTGGGTGCAGGGGCCCTGGGACTGGGACCATCTTTTTTTTTTTTTTTTTTTGACAGGCAGAGTGGACAGTGAGAGAGAGAGACAGAGAGAAAGGTCTTCCTTTGCCGTTGGTTCACCCTCCAATGGCCGCCACGCTGCGGCCGGCGCACCGTGCTGATCCGATGGCAGGAGCCAGGAGCCAGGTGCTTCTCCTGGTCTCCCATGGGGTGCAGGGCCCAAGCACTTGGGCCATCTTCCACTGCACTCCCTGGCCACAGCAGAGAGCTGGCCTGGAAGAGGGGCAACCAGGACAGAATCCGGCGCCCCAACCGGGACTAGAACCCGGTGTGCTGGCGCCGCTAGGCGGAGGATTAGCCTAGTGAGCCGCGGCACCGGCCAATGGGACCATCTTCTACTGCTTTCCCAGGCCACAACAGAGAACTGGCTTGGAAGTGGAACAGCCGGGACTCCAACCAGCGCCCATACAGGATGTCGGCACTGTAGGCGGCAGCTTTACCCACTACACCACAGCACTGGCCCCAAGGGTTTTCAAAAAGATGAAGATCAACTTGGCTTATTATAAAAAGTACTACATATTTTATAGAAAAATTAGATCATACACATTTATATATATATATACACACATATATGTATATACATATGTGTCTATCATAGGTTGCAAAAAGATCCAAAAGGCTTTATAGGATTAATATAGCTACCACAAAATGAATAGAATAACAACACAAAATGCAGATGTTTTTACTTGTTCTCTTGCATTTCATAATAGGTTGGATTCTAACTTATCTTGTCTGCTTACTATGAGATTCATAAAGGCAGCTTAGAAACTAGCCTGCCTTTCACAGAATTATATATTTACCAAAAAAAGAAAATGTTTTGGGGGCAGGGGATGTCAGACCAGGTGTAATAGAAATCACATACAGGGGCTGGCGCCGTGGCTCACTAGGTTAATCCTCCTCCTGAGGTGCCAGCATCCCATATGGGCACAGGGTTCTAGTCCCGGTTGCTCCTTTTCCCGTCCAGCTCTCTGCTATGGCCCAGGAGTGCAGTGGAGGATGACCCAAGTGCTTGGGCCCCTGCACCCACATGGGAGACCAGGAGGAGGTACCTGGCTCCTGGCTTCAGATTGGCACAGTGCCGGCCATAGCGGCCATTTGGGGAGTGAACCAACGGAAGGAAGACCTCTCTTTCTCTCTCTCTCTCTCTCTACCTGTCAAATTAAAAAAAAAATCACATACAAGGATCAAACCTCGGTACCTGGTCACATGTCAGAGGACTGACCTCTTTGAGGTGCTTACAAAGTTTCTTCCAAAAAAATAGGAAAAGTACCTTGGTCATTGTACCATTTTGACCATGTTATAAGAAATATAAACACGGGAACAAATATCCAAGCTAGAATTTCAGAGACTTTGCATTATAACAAGTATAATAAAATCCTTGAGTAACACAGATAGGAAAATAGTTAATTTCAGTGAAATTCTACAACTTTTCTTAAAATAGCATAATTTCTCCATGATACCTATGGTTCTAAATCCCATTTCACTTCAATGTTAAGTCAACCCTTTCTCTATTCATCACAAGGGTTTCACCTTTTTAGAAACTTTCCAACATTTATTATTGGCCTCTGGTTGTCATTCAGTACAGACAGACCTGCCTGGGGCCTGCACAGTGGCATAGCAGGTTAAGCTGCCACCTGCAGTATCAGTACCCCCTATGGACCCCTGTTTGAGACTCAGCTGCTCCACTTCTGAGCCAGCTCCCTGATAAAGGCCTGGGAGAACAGCACAGTGCTTGGGTCCCTGCACTCACATGGGAGTCCCAGAAAAAGCTCCTGGCTTTGATCTGGCATAGCCTTGGTCATTGTGGCCTTTTGGGGAGTGACCCCAGCAGATGGACGATCTCTCTAACTCGCTCTCCCTTTCCATCCCCCTCCCCCACCCTGCCTCTTTCTAACTCTGCCTTTCAAATAAGAAATCTTTAAAAAAAAAAAAAAGAAAAGAAAAGAAAGATAACCTGCTAGAAGGCTCTTCCTCACCGTCACAACTTGCAAGTCCCTTCTTTGTTCTGCTGCCCTCATTGATTTAGAAGATTTGATACATACCAGTTACTAATCAATTTTTCAAAATATGATGTGCTTTCATCAGGTTAATTTATAATGGCATGAATTAAATAGAAACAAATGTGGGGCCGGCGCCATGGTGCAGTAGGTTAATCCTCTGCCTGCAGCGCCAACATCCCATATGGGCACCGGTTCGAGACCTGGCTGTTCCTCTTCTGATCCAGCTCTCTGCTATGGCCTGGGAAAGCAGTGAAGAATGGCCCAGGTGCTTGGGCCCCTGCATCCAAGTGGGAGACCTGGAAGAAGGATTTGGATCGGTGTAGCTCCAGCCATTGCAGTCACTGGGGAGTGAGCCAATAGAAGGAAGACCTCTCTCTCTCTCTCTCTCTCTCTCTCTCTCTCTCTCTCATCCTCTCACTGTCTGTTACTCCACCTCTCAAATAAATAAAATCTTTTTTTAAAAATGTTGTAAATGTTATTAAGGAGGTACCCCTCATGTTACATTTCTCCAAAACTTTGATGGTATTTTTATGCCATTTATAGTTTTCCAGACCATAAAAAAATTTTGCTAGAATCATAATATGAAATAATACATTACCTAAAACAAATGCAAGTCAATCTTTTTATGACTGCCATGCATAGGGACTAAATGTCACCCTAGAGACACAAGGAGTTTTAACAGATTATGCCATAACCAAGTAAGTTTCGTATTAGGAATAATAGGATGACCTAATGTTGGAAGGATACTAGAGGGGCTGGCACTGTGGCTTGGGAGACTAAGCTGCAGCCTGCAGCGAAGGTATCCCATATGGGCGCTGGTTCGAGTCCCGGCTGCTCCACTTCCATTCCAGCTCTCTGCTATGGCCTGGGAAAGCAGTAGAAAATGGCCCAGGTGCTTGGGCCCTGCATCCATGTGGGAGCAGCCTCTGGATTACAATCAGCTCAACTCCAGCCGTTGTGTCCCTCTGGGGAGTGAACCAGCTGATGAAGACCTCTTTCTCTCTCCCTCCCCCTCTCTCTGCCTCTCAAATAAATAAAATCTATTTTTAATAAACAAAACTTACTAGTAGCAATGTTTACTTGTAGAAGTATGATTTTCTACAAGAAAACACATTCTCTTAAAAATGTTGCTCAAGTAATGTGAGAACATGTGAACAGATTACAAAATCCATTGCACAAAAAGCCTATTTCCTGTATAGGAAAAAATAAAAATGAATGGAAAAAAAATCTAAGAAAAAAGTCTAAATTAATAAAGGCATAGGAACTACGTGTTTTGAAAGATTTAGCTAAGGACAGGGTAATGAACACAGCTTTAAACCAAAGCCTATTTCTAAGGGGAGATGTGGCAATGAGACCAAACTAGCCTTTAATGCAATGCGACCGACATTTCTGTAAGATTTGTTGTTTTCTTCCTGCCCTTTTTTTTTTACAACTTGACAATAAATTCATTGTGTACTTTACTTGGAAAATTAAAGGTTTTAAAATGACAAAAAAATTGACTGACAACTATGCCTAATGGCAGGGGAGGAGCTCTACCAAACGCAAGTTTATTCTATTCAGCTGCAGAGACTGGAAGCACAGCATTGCTGCTGCAGAGAGGCATCGACAGAACCAGTCTGGAAAAAGACCCAGGTATGACTGCTCACTTCTCACCTGACCAAGGATGCATTGCCACTAGAAGCGGCCACACTAGGGGCCATGTTGCAATAACTTCTTAGTTACTTGAAAAGGGGGAAACCTATTAGCTAGACATCTACCTCACTATTTACTCTAATTCCAGATAGAAATGCTTAAAAAAAAAGTACAGCCAAGATAAACCTATGCATACAGTTCCTAACAATTTTTTAAGTTTAAGGACATCTTTCTCAACATCCTACAACTCGCAAAACTATGAATAAATAAATGTATTTGAAGGCCTAACTACTTGGTTAAAATATATTTGTATAACCAGAAAAACATTAACACACACCCGGTTTAAAATCAACACACACAAAAATAAAACCTTGAAAAATAATTTTCCACACGTTAAGAAAAAGCAGGTTTTTTGACTATAGAAAGAACATATATTAATCAATATTAAAAAGGCCAAAATCCATAACAAAGTATCAGTAAAATACATGAAGTGTAAATGAACAAATCAGATAAATATTCATCTTACCAAGTAAAGACATGAATTAAAACAAGTGTCGAGGCCGGCGCTGTGGTATAGCGGGTAAAGCCACCGCCTGCAGCACCAGCATCCCATATGGGCACCGGTTTATGTCCCAGCTGCTCCATTTCCAATCCAGCTCTCTGCTATGGCCTGAAAAAAACAGTAGAAGATGGCCTAAGTCCTTGGGCCCCTGCAACCACGTGGGAGACCCAGAAGAGGCTCCTGGCTCCTGGCTTCGGATCAGCACAGCTCCAGCCATTGAGGCCAGCTGGGGAGTGAACCAGCAGATGGAAGACTCTGTCTCTCCCTCTCTGTTAATCTGCCTTTCAAAAAAATAAATCTTTAAAAATCTAAGTACTTAAAAATCTAAGTCTCCCAACACAGCACACCTAAACAATTTTAAAAGCAAAACACATACTCTTAATATGGAAATGTAAGATTTTTGATTGTATGCATTTCCATGTGAGTAACAGGTGTTACAAAACACACATTTTTAAAGATTCTACATGAGAGTTTAAAACAACAGAAGTAGAAAAGCCACATTCTCTGCCCATTGCCTAATGAAACATCCTAAGACTCCTTGCAATGCATCTAGTCATATAAGAGATTACTGAAATACTCACTGATTTTTGTGTATACTCACAGGAAGTGGTGTTGATAGAAAAGAAAAATGCTGAACAGTGAGTAGAAGGTGACCTCATCTTTGGAAAGAACACATGGTGCACTTACACAACATGCAAAACATATGTAACACTATACAAGAACCTCTCAGGAATAGCTCCATGTGGGAAATAGGCTAGAGATGAGAAAAGCAACCTTGTAACTTATTCCCTTTCATAACTTGTGAATTGCACAAGCGCATGTTAGTTTCGCACGGGCATATCTTGGAGATACTGTGAATTCCAGAGCACCTCAACAAGCAAACGTCACAAAGCAAGTCACATCAATTTCTTGGTTTTCCAGTACATAAAAGTTGTGTAACACTGTAGTCTGTTAAATGTGCAAAAGTATTATTATTAAAAACAGCATGCATAGCTTAATTAAAGATAGCACTTGCTTAAAAAAAATAGTACTAATGAGCATCTGAGCCTTGTGAACTGTAAGCCGTCTGCAAGCCGCAATGCTCTTGCCAGTACATAGTCTTGCCCTGGTATTGATGGCCGTTGACTCATCATGGTGGTGTCTGCTGAAGCCACGGGGACTGGGACAATTCCTTAAAAGCAGACAAGGAAATTAATCACATCAACTGACTTCCTTTCACGAAAGATTTCCCTGAGTCTGCGATGCTGTTTGTTGCATTTTATGCACAGTACAACTTCCTTCCCAGGTGAAGTCCTTCATCATCATGCCAACAATGTTCACAGCATCTCCTCCAGGAAACATTTCTATCCTAAGAAACCACTTTTGTTGCTCATCCATAACATGAGATTGCAGCCCATCAGCCCTATCTTGGGGCTCCTTATCTAACTACAGATGTTGCTAACTCAGTAACTCCAGTTACTTCCTCCACTGAAGTCTCCAGCCCCTTGAGGCCATCCCTGAGCATTGGAATCAACAGCTCACTCCTGTGGATACTGACCTTTGACCTGCTGCATCTTTGCTCTAAACAACATATTGAATGGTGAACCTCTTCCAGAGGGTTTTTAACTTCCTGGACCAACATCCAGCAGACCAGTCACTGTCAACAGCAGCTGTGCCTTACAAAATGTGTGTGGGGAGCAACTCGGACTAGACTAAGTTACTGGAATTAAGACTTATTCTATGCATCTGCTCTCCCACAATATGGCGCTGGGAGAGGAGGAAACAGCTTCTACACAGCTGCCTCCAGTTCAACCAATAAACTGTAGGACCTGCTCCTGATTGGAGGAGAGCAGTGTACTCGGCGTGTGGGTAGCAGAGTTGGGATTGGTGGAAGAGGACTATAAAGGAGGAGAGAGACAACATGCACCAGGAACATCTATCTGAAGGAACACCTGTGCAGCCCCCGAGAGAGCCGGCCGGCGGTGTGCCGCTCCCCCGCGGAAGTGGGGAAAGTGGCAGGGGGAACCGCCCTTCCACGGAGGTGGAAGGGACGGTAGCCAACCCGGGAAGAACCAGCAGCAAACCCGGGGAGGGCCGAGCAGACGAAAGAACAGCGCAGGGTCCTGTGTCGTTCCTCCACGAAGACAGGGAGCGACAAATGTGTTTCTAAAGGATTACAACTTGGAAGTCAAAATTCCTCCTTCATTCATGGACTGAAGAATGAGTGGTGTGTTATCAGACATGACAACAACCATAATCTCATTGCACACCTCCGCCAGAGTGCTTGGTGACCAGGCACATTGTCAGTGAGCAGTAAGTAGCATCTGGACATCTTTTTCTCTAAGCAGTAGTGTTTAACAGTGCACTTAAAGTATGCTAGTTTTCTTTTTTTTTTTTTTTTTTTCAGATTTATTCATTTACCTGGATGTTCACTCCCCAAATGACCTCAAGAGCCAAGCCAAAGCCAGGAGCTTCATCCAGGTCTCCCATGTGGGTACAGGGGCCTAAGCACTTGGGCCATCGTCTGCTGCTTTCCTAGTCATATTGCAGGGACATGGAGACGAAGACTGAAACTGGTGCCCCTAAAGGATACGAGTGCTGCAGGTGACAGCTTAACCTGCTATGCCACAAGGCCGCCCCAAAACATACTGTTAAGCAACTGCTGCAGCACTGGCATCCCAAAAGGGCACCAGGTGAGTACCAGCTGCTCCACTTCTGACCAAGCTCCCTGCTAATGCCCCTGGGAAAGCAGCGGGAGATGGCCTAAGTGCTTGAGCCCTTGCACCCACATAGGAGACCCATATGCGGCTTCTCGCTTTGGCCTGGCCCAGCTGTGGCTATTGCAGTCATTTGGGGAGTCAACCAGCAGACTGAAGATTTTTCTCTAACTCTGCCTTTTAAATAAAATAAATCTTTTAAAAATTAGAAAATAAACTTAACCGGGACTGGCACTGTGGTGTGGCAAGTTAAGCCACAGTGTGCGATGCTAACAATCCATATGGGTGCCAGTTCTAGCCCCAGCTGCTCCACTTCTGTTCCAGCTCTCTGCTAATACCCTGAGAAAACCAGAAGATGGCCCAAGTATCTGGGCCCCTGCCATCCATGTGGGAGACCCAGGGAAGCTCCTGGCTTCAGCCTGCCCAGCCCTAGCCACTGCAGCCACTTGGGGAGTGAACCAACAGCTGGAACATCTGTTTCTCCCTCTAATTCTTTCCAACAAGTAAATAAGTAAACCTGTAAACCATGTTGTAAGTGTCCATGCCGTTACCCAGGCTGTGCTATTCCATCTCTAGAGCACAGTCTACATGGAGGTGGTCTCATTCTTCACGGCCCTAGGATTTTTCAGACTATGGTAAATGACACTGGCTGCAATTTAAAGTCACCACCTGCACTAACCCCTAACAAGAGCATTGGATTGTCTTCCGAGGCCAGCTGTTGACTTCTAACTATGAAAGTCCTCGATGCCAGCTCCTCCCAATAGACAGCTGTTTCATCCGCACAGACAACCTGTTGTTTAGCATAGCTGCCTTCACCCATGTTCTTTTTTTTTTTCGACAGAGTGGACAGTGAGAGAGAGAGAGACAGAGCGAAAGGTCTTCCTTTTTGCCGTTGGTTCACCCTCCAATGGCTGCCGCGGCCGACACACCATGCTGATCCAAAGCAAGGAGCCAGGTGCTTCTCCTGGTCTCCCATGGGGTGCAGGGCCCAAGCACCTGGGCCATCCTCCACTGCACTCCCTGGCCACAGCAGAGAGCTGGCCTGGAAGAGGGGCAACCGGGACAGAATCCGGCGCCCCGACCGGGACTAGAACCCGGTGTGCCGGCGCCGCAAGGCAGAGGATTAGCCTAGTGAGCCACGGCGCTGGCCCACCCATGTTCTAAGCTCCATCATCTGGGTAACTTCCGGCAGCTTTCGCATCAGCACCGCTGCTTCCCGTGTACATCTATGCTACAGAGACAGCCTCTTTCCTTCAACCTCATCAACCAGCCTGTGCCAGCCTCAGACTTGGCTATGCAGCTCCCTCGCCGGTCTTAGCCTTGACTAATAGAACTGAGTCAGAGCCTGGTTCTGGATTAGGTTTTGGCTTTCAGGAATGCTGCAGCTGGCTTGTTCTTCTATTGGGCATTCTGAAACTTCCTCCCTATCAGCAATTGGGCTACTTTGATGCGTTATTATTTACGTTTTCATTGGATTTTTCATTCCAGAACTTTTCATTTCCTTCAAGAACATTCGTCTTGCATCCAGTCCTTGGTTAAAGGACAGAGACCTGGCTTTCATTCTATGTCAGTCTTCGGCATTCCTTTCCTCACTAGACACCCCAATTCCTAGCATTTGGTATCAAGTGAGACATGTCACTCTTCATTTTCCTTGACCATTTAGAGCCCATTGTCAGGCTGTTAACTCGTTTCAATACGGTTACATCTCAGAGACCAGAGAAGCCCAAGAAGAGGGAAATAAAGAGCGGTGCAGCTCGTAGAGGGAGCAGTGAGAACACACTTGTTAAGTTTGCCATCGTCTATGGGCACAGCTCATGGCACCCCAAAACAATTACAACATTAACACCAAAGATTACTGATCACAGCTCACCAGAGCAGGTATAATGAAAAATTGTAAAGTATCCCCACAATTACCAAAACCTGACACAAAGACAGAAAGGGGACATGCACCACTGGGGGCCAAGGGCAGCACTGCACTTGCCTTAAATCCCTCAGGAAGGCATTCACTGCACCAATGAGGCAAAGTAAGGCATGCCTGCCGTCAACTATCCTAAGTGCTCAAAGTCAATAATTGCAACATAAAAATTAAAATTGAGCGAGGATATGGAAAAAAAGTTGTCAGGAATGGTAAAATGTCTATTATACATATGGTTAAATGTTCAATCTCACAAGAGAAATGGAAATCAAAACTGTGTAGAGACAGTTTGACAACATCTTACCAGGAGAACTGTCACCCTCATTCATTGCTGACTAAACTGTCCATGGTAGAACCCCACACAAGGCCATTTGGTAACACCTACCAAAATGTAAAATGCACATACTCTCTGACCCAGGACTTCTACTTCAAGAAATTTTTCCTACAGACACAAGTAAATATTTTCACCCCAGGGCTATTTGTCACAGGTTAGTAAATACTGGCTAAAATCAATCTAAATGTCCTTTAAGAGAAGTGAAGGAAATTAACTATGGAAAATCCATTCCATGTATAAAGTTTTAGCTGCTGAAAACTCCTTTATATGTATGAATATTACATAAGCTTGAAAACATGAATTAAAATTTAAAAAGGGCAAAAGAGTGTATTTAGTTCATTGTATATAACACATTTTGATCAAAAAGGGAGAGGACATTCACATCTGGTTCCATGTAAGTCCCTTACGAGAGTATTTGCATGTAAGCTAGGTATAGCCTTCCATCAACTCAGTCATCCCTCCATGGCTCACAACACCGAATATAATGTAAATGGCAACAGCTCCCAGGGTGTGCCTTCCCAGCCCATGGACCCAGCAGGGTGAAGCAGATGTAAGTGCCTGCCAGTGGGAAGCAGACCTGAGCAGCCAGCGCACAGAAGCGAGGTAAATTTTCATGCCATGCACTTTCCTGACATTTCTTTAGCGATCCATGGAGCCTCCATAGTGATCCAGGTCTGGGACTTCAGCCCTGGTGGTCCAGGCCCCAGCTCTGCCACCTGGCAGCTCAACCATGAGAGCAGCAGCATTTTTTAGTTCAGAGCCATAGTTGTCATCATCCATCCCTTCACCCATCCTACTCAAAGGGCACGCACTGCGCCAATAACCAGGAGAAGCGGATGCTAAACCAGCACCATCGACCACCAACCTCACTTCCACTTGGCTATCACCTCCACGCATAGAAAATGAAGTAAGAAAAGGGCTAGGTATTATTTTAAAATCCAAACCTGTTGTGTCACCTAAACCGTCTGAAATATCTTCAGTCTGGTGGCATTTTGTAGCTACCCTTTTCTCCAAAGCCAGTCAAATGGTTTGTGTACCTACTCCAAGCCGCAGTGTGGTCTAGCCTCACTCTCTCCCTTGCAAAATCATCGACCTCACTCATTTAAGATCACAGGGGTCATTCTCACCCACCCCTCAATCGAGCCACATACAAAAGGCCACTTCTCAGCTGTTGCCATCCCCATGTGTTCTGCACACCCAATTTCTGTCTCACTCACGGTCACTGTCAGGAGCTGGGGAACCAACCCTCTCATCTTTCATCCTAACCACAACACCAGCTACAAAATAACAGCTGTCTTCCAACACTCCCAGGAGTACCTAAAATAAGGCAGAAATAACCTCCATCAGTAGAGAGAGTACACCGTGCTGTCTGTGCAGTCTTCGAATTGGGTTTTCCAAACGTTTGCAGGAGAGACAAAGCCTCTAAGAGGAGAATATGCTTGATCTCCTTTTTTCAAACTCATTGCTAACAAAACTCCTTTTACTGTTAACAGGTAGGTTTGAGCCAGAGAATTTTGCTTTCTGCCTGAGCGGATGTCTCTAAAAGCTCCAAACAGTTCAATGGCCATCTGAGACAGAGTTCATGAACTTTAAAAAAAAAAAAAAAAAAAAGATTCATTTGGGCCGGCGCCGTGGCTCACTTGGCTAATCCTCCGCCTATAGCACCAGCACACCAGGTTCTAGTCCCAGTCGGGGCACCGGATTCTGTCCCAGTCGCTCCTCTTCCAGTCCAGCCCTCTGCTGTAGCCTGGGAGTGCAGTGGAGGATGGCCCAAGTGCTTGGGCCCTGCACCCGCATGGGAGACCAGGAGAAGCACCTGGCTCCTGGCTTCGGATCAACGCAGCGCACCAGCCACGGTGGCCATTGAATGGTGAACCAAAGGAAAAGGAAGAAGGAAGACCTTTCTCTCTCTCTCTCTCTCTCTCTCTCTCTCTTTCTCTCATTGTCCACTCTGCCTGTCAAAAAAAAAAAAAAAGCTCAGAGCTGAGCCAGGCTGAACTCAGGAGCTAGGAATTCCATCCTAGGCTACCCTCATGGGTGGCAGGGGCCCCAGCACCCAGGCCATCTCCTACCACTTTCCCAGATACGTCTGCAGAGAGCTTGATCCAAAGCAGAGTGGCCCGGTGTTGAACTGCGCACTGTTACGGAGCGCTGGTGTCACAGCCTCACTGCCTCCAACGCCAGGCCAGCTCCCCTGAGCCTATTTTATTTGCTCACCAATGCTCAAAGCTGTCAACTCCATGCAGAAGATAAAACCAACAACAGCTTCCCCATTTCTCCTAATTAAAACATCTCTCCAGTAGGTGAGAGCAAAACCTTCAAGTTCCCATGGGATTGAAAATCCCTTTATCAACAGTGTGGCAGAGAGCAAGAAAATTCACACACACCAGGGACAAGGCGCTGAACATGGATGACCGTCCTGTGCACGCAGCTGCAAACTGCTGCTGGTGATTTTTTGTCAAGCACACATTTAGAAATAAGACTGAAATCAGCCAAATCCATTGCCACCATTGCCAAGTATCAAGAGGATATGTTGGAACCTCTTCCGGAATTAAAACTATCTCAACTCCAGTAACAATTGCTTTCTATCTGTAACAACCTACCACTCTTGTTTACAATCAGCCATTTTTTTTTTAATTTATTTGACAGGTAGAGTTACAGACAGTGAGAGAGACAGAGAGAAAGGTCTTCCTTCTGCTGATTCACTCCCAAGATGGCCACTGCGGCCAGCACTGCACCAATCCGAAGACAGGAGCCAGGTGCTTCTTCCTGGTCTCCCACGCAGGTGCAGGGGCCCAAGCACTTGGGCCATCCTCCACTGCCTTCCCAGGCCACAGCAGAGAGCTGGACTGGAAGAGGAGCAACTGGGACTAGAACCCGATGCCCATATGGGATGCCAGCACTGCAGGCAGAGGATTAACCAGGTGAGCCACGGCGCTGGCCCCTGATTAGCCATTTTTTAAAAGCACATGGTTAAGAGAAAGGGCCAAGGAGACACCTACCGATCCATCCTGATGGCAGCAATGTCTCAGGAACTGACGCCAGCACTCCCTACTGTCCTGCATTAACTCTCCAATTAAGGGCTGAAGTACAGCTAAGTAACCTACATTCTAGCATTGCCTGGTTTCAGTTTCCACCCACAGCCGGCTTATGTGACCCAGGCCATTCCTGTAGGGAGGCCAGGATACCCCAAGTCTTTCCCAAGAAAATTAACAACCTCCAAGAAGCCAATGGCTTTGGTTTTCTGACTTCACAGATTGAAACTGCCTTTTTTCCTGGACTCATCACTCTCTCATCCAAATGAAAATTAAAGATGCCATTACTGTTGCTCTCCCCAATCAGGGTTATCCAGGAGCTTCAAAGGCGGTCAAATCCTACGTGCAAAGCAGAGTCTAAGGCCCTGAGCCTACTGGATTCAAACACGGCACATTGCCCAGTGCCCTCACAGAGATGGACAGAAGCAAGTTCCATCACCATCAGGCCTGGGCTTCAGATGAGGCCATTGCTTCCTCAGGAATAGGAGGAATAGATGGATAGAAGACACTTGATTAAGCAGCCAGCCACCGGTCTCTTGGGCAGGAGAGTTATGAGGCTAGCAGAATGCTTCTAGGACAAGAGGGAGAATGGTGTCCGGGTTGGCAGCTCCAACAGTCACTGTCTCACCAGGTGCATAATCTTGGGGTGGCCTTTTCCCCCAGGAAAGTAGGGATAACCCCTAACTCTTGAGTTCCTTTTGAGCAAGAAGTAAGTGCACACATTCAGGTGCTTGGAGCAGTTCCTATCACAAAGTAGCTACTCAATCCACGCGCTGTGAGCAAGGAGCCATCTTTACATTTCTGTAGGTTCTTTAGAGGCCCGATAGGCCACACCTGTGGCAAGCTCTCCGACTTGGACATTCTGAGGGACTAATGCCGAGGTCCCCTGGATTCAATGGTGTAGCCCCCCTTACTGCTGTTTCACTTTCAAAGGCTACAATTAGACCATAGAGGGAGGCCAAGTGATCACTCCAGTCTCCCACCAGCTAGAACAGCCGTGGATTTTCTGCAAAGTCACATCTCCAATTTCATCCTCGATGATCTTGTGATCATGGGGAGATCTCCTGTTCCCTAATATGTTCCCAGGATCCAGAACAGCAGTTTGGGCAGGTCGTGTAGGGACAGAAAGCCACACCCTCCCCACGTTCAAGTCAGCACGTGAAGCAAATACAGTCCCTCCTCGGTGAATTCCGACTTTCGCTTCCAAAGCCTGGCTGGACAGCAGACTCAAAACTCCTCAATACATCTGCCCATTAGTCACTCTCTCTGCAACACAGGCCACTCCAGCACTGGCTTCCTTCAGTGTGGGATTCTTAGACCAATATTACGAGACAACAGGCAATGTACATTTTACACTGATGCTTGTTCTACCTGGGTCACTTCCTTACCTTGCAATGCCTTTGGAAACCACAAAACACGTACGAAACGTCAGTAAAACAACACAGGAACAAACCCTGATGAGTTCCTTCGGCTGTCACACAGCAGAGAAAATAGCCAAGCACTGAGTGTTAAGAATGCTAACTGATAGAATTTAACCAAAGGCAAGTTCTCTTAACTCAGAACTTTCCAGAAAGAGTGAATAAGAAACAAAATTGACTTGATGCAATTTTTGGCAGCAAATAGGCTTTCGTTCTTTTTCTTTCCATCCTACAAAATATTTTTTTAAAGCAAAGAGAAAAGAAGATGAAAGGAACAGAGCAAATTCCAAGCCCATTTTTAAATAAATTCTCTGCTTTGCCCAAAAGCTGTGCCAAGTTCACAACAGGCCTAAGAAAACGAGACTAAACACTAGACAATTGAAAATGTCATCCATTGTCAACGTCCTTGAAGGCACAGGGATTCAGTAAGCACTAGTCAGGCTTCGTGAAAACCAAGGCCCGTGGGATGTGGACTTTTCCTCCTTGGATGGGCAAAGACCAGGGAGAGACAATGGATTTGCCCTTGACTTAGGACAGGTTTTCCATCCTGCCGCACACAGGTACTAAGATGTTGATCAAGGCTGTCTCCCACCTTAGGATTTAAAATATGCCTGAAGCCAGCCTGAGAGCAAGAGCAGAAATGGAGGGAGGAGGGGAGAGGGAGTTGGCAATAAGGTGTAAATTCTGACAAAAGCAGGACACATAAGTTACGAACATAGTACACAGCAGGGTGACTCGAGCCAACAATGCTGTATCGTATTTCAGATAACTCAGAGAAAATTGCAAATATCTCACCGGGAGAATGGTTTTGTGAGCCAGCTTGTTTTCATCACCTACAATGTGCACAAACCATCACCTTGCACCCCAGGAATGCATGCAATTATTGTTTACCCATTAGAATACAAAGAGATCAGAGTAGCACACACAAGAGTACTTCAACAATTTCTTTGGGGAAAAAAAAATCAGAGGTAAGTTCATTTAAGTGAACAAGTTTTGAAATCAATGCAAAATTTTTCCTATTTTTGCACAAACTTTTTGAAATGTCTTCCTAAATACTCAAGCCAATACAATAAGGAATTATCAACCATCAGTTTAGAAGATACAGGGACTTTCCAAAAGTTCATGAAAAATGCTCAACATTTTTTAATTCTGTTTCTCCACAATTTTTTTTTTTAGAATTCCCTGGTGTGGTGTCTTTCGTGTTAGATTTGACTATTCTACATTTCTTATTCTCTCTCCCAAATACACCAGCAATTCCACATCCTACTGAGAATTCAAAGAAATTATCAATATCTTACTTGCACAGCATAATTATCACTTTTACTTTATGAAATATAATTTGCCACCCTCACATTACCATTTTATCTGGCTATTTAACTACAGATAATGATACTTTATGAATCAAGCCTGCAACCTGGAGATTTTCTATCTCATGGACCCTTGCAAAAACAATATAGAACGCCTGCAGTGTAAAATTAGGCCGAAACTTAATTATCTTGCAGCCTATTTCCTGAGTTTAATTAACTTTTCTGAGTGGTTTCCACAGCAGTGAGGACCAGGCCCGTTCTGTATTATTTAGTGTCATAATTTCTCTTCTCCCTCTGTAGCAAGGACACCACCAGCTCCCTCCAGTCCTAATTGCCATGGCAAATGCAGAGATGTGAGAACTGAAAAGCAGCTATAACCAAAATTCAGAACGTGCTGCCCTGCGTACTAACACAGGGCTGGCGATCTACGAGCACGCATCTATAATCCAGCTAGCCTCTACACAGACAGACCTTAAATATTTCATTATCTTGTTGAGTAAATTCAGATTATGGATTCGAGCGCTCATTGTGATAGATCACAGGGCTGTTTCAAGAGAATAAATTGAGCCCAAGCCAGCAGCCTTTTCGAAACTAGACCATGACATCACTTACAGTCTGTCTGCCTGCTCCGTGCTCATGGGCACAGTCACTCTGCGCTCAGAAGGCAGGAAGTAGCAAGATATTCCTGCCTCTAGGAAGAATCAGGACCTCCCACACACAGTCCTTGAGCGACTGGGGGCTTGGAGCAGCAGACTGAAAACAACCCAAGTCTTGCCGTTAGCTCTGGAGCCAGGGGCAAGTCTCTCAGGGCCCAGATTTTCCAGCTGTCCAATGCAAGGAAGGGCCAGTGTCCCCCTGGGAACCTGTGACAGTTCCGTGAGATGACCCACGCGCTCCTTCACCTCTCCCTTGCCCAGACAGACAGGGCTCCTTGCAAGATGGCCAGCTGACTTTTAGCACACCAATGTGTTTTTTGAGTGGCTTAAAGATAAACAGACTTGAAAGAGGAGGGCCCTTTTGTAGAGATGGATAATAGAAATAAAAATTCTCTAAAGAAACAGCAGAAAAGATGGGGGAGGGAGAAGTCAGAGAAAGCAAAGAAAGGGCCCAGGGGATTCCGGTCTTCGAGGGCAAGAAAGAACATAAGAGTAAGGAAGAGGTCCTGACAATAACCAAAGAAAATCCAGGAAAAAAAAAAAAACAACAACAACAACGAGAGTGGGTCAAGTGGTAGCGTCCAGGTCTCACCTCCACACCGCCCGGAGACCTGCTGCTCCTCTGCCCAGATCCTGCTTGCACACCCTGGGATTTGGTGACCCAGGAAGATCAAGGTCAAGTTTGCAGCGTCTCCCTTCTGACGCTCCAGGGACTCCGTGCCCAACACTGCCCGTGCGCTCATTCTTGCTGCGGCTCCAGTCACACGCCAAGACCCTCTGTGTTTCAAGGCACACTTCGCAGCCTTAGCTCGATAGCGAGGAAGCTGCAGGGTGGCATGCTGGCTCAGCATCTTCCATGGTCACTGGGACACCTTGACCTGACTCCCTTCAGTCCCTCTTTATTCCCTCCTCGGCAGCCATGGGAACTTTCTCCATCATCCAAGATCCTATTCCCCTCCAGGTACCAAGGGAGACTGACAGAGAGGTGCTTTGGATTCTGAGCCCTGGAAGGGGGCACCTCCAGTCCAGGAAGCTCCACCAGGGGCCCAGGCTGACGGCAGCTCTGATGGGCTCACTGCTGCCTCATTAGATGCACACCTCAGGGCCAAGAGAGGACAATTGGAAGGACCTCGACTCAGGCAACCTGTGATGCCACAGCCCTCGCTGACACTGATGTCCAAGGCTGATCAAGCTTCTTCCCCAGGTTCCCAAGAGTTGCTGTCCAGGCTCTACAACAGGCTCTGGAAATGTTCCCCTGTATCCTGAGCCCACAGGGATTGAACCACCCAGTCCTCAGGTTCCTAGGGTGGTGACGTTTGCTGAGGTCCCGGTCTTTTCAGTATCGCTGGGGCTGTCCTCAGGTCATCTCACAGCCCAGGAGTTCAACTCCACTCATTCCTCATCTCGCTGCTTTCACTCAGAATTCCTGCATCTACTGTGTTCAGGGAAACAATCCTCAACAATTAACCCAGTCTCTGATCCCATTCTCTGAGAGAGGACATTGTGGATTATCCTAGGAGAGCCCGTGTTCTCCTCATTTTTAATGCATAATCTTGGCCATTCCAGGCCCTTACAATCACATAGCAGTCTTTATTTTCCATTCAAATTTTTAAAAAATTTAGCCTTGAAGTCACACTGAGCCACAGAGCACTGTACCTGCGTCTCTCTCCCCAGCCGCCCACACACTCCACTGCACAGACCTTAAATCATACACCCTGCTCTTGTACCTGCCAACAGCAGCCACTGTCTAAATGCAGCTAGCAGCTGTTTATTTACAATTAGATCTGCCAGCTGGAAAGCAAACATTCAATGTTACCGAATCAATCAATGTTGCAGGCAGAGAGGAAAAAAAAAAATCAAGTACAGCATCAAGCGGAGGACAGAAACATTGCCTTATACCGCAGCTGTCCTTGTCCAACGCCATGAGCGGTTCTCGGCGCTGAGGATTAATGTAACGCAGTGCATGATCACTGCCTTCCGGGGGCAGATGTGACAACCAAAGGAGCACAGCGTAGGACACCCATAGCCTTCATGCTATGTGCAGTGGTGTCCATGTCCCCTCCTAGACTTACATCGCGACTGAACTGCCCAGCGTTAAGAGGTAGGACTTCAAGAGGTGGGGGGATCGAGGGGGCACCGCCCTTTTAGATTTAGGCCATTCGCTGCGGGGGGAGTGGGCCCCTGGAAAAAGGGGACGCTCGGCCCAAGTCCACCTCACGCATGCCCAGTGGCCTCCCTGCCACAGCACGGCTCCGCCTATGCTTCCTCAGAGGATGACAAGCCTTGTTCTGGGCTTCCCAGCTCTCAGACACCGAGCAAGAGAACACTCAGCTGTATCTGAATCACCCAGTCTGAGCTACCCTGCTGTCGCAGCAGAGAACGTACTAATAAGTCACCCTGTATGGGGCTTTACAGGTGTCCGTAAGCGATGATCCTACCCAAGTCTAGGGGGACGCCCTCATTTTGGAAGTCTCAACGAGTTAGATCTCACAAAGTGGTCTTTCCCAAGTAATCCTCCAGTTCACCCTGGTGGATACAGTGACTGATGTCCATACCCTTGATTTGTTCACTAATCCATGCAGGCCAAGGAAAACCTATTTGCCTGGTTTGTTCTCAGAAATTAGTATAGCCCAAGAGCAGCCATTTCTGAGAAAGGCAATAGCAAAGAGCTTATGAGAAATAGTTTGGGCTCAAAACAGGTGCTCCAAGTAATAAGGTTCTTTATCTGAGATATTTGTTTGATACCAAAAAAAAAAAAAAGAATCAAAGATGACCAACCAATGGGACTCAAAATAGGGTAAGAAGAGCTAATAATTAGACCATCAGTGAGTGAACACACATCTCGAGTATATAATCCCAAATTTTTATCTCAGAGTTAGAGAATGAGCTCCCACCCACTGATTCACTCCCCAGATACAGCACCAGCCAGGCGTGGGGCAGGTCGACACTCGGACCCAGGAACCCGGTCCCCCAGCAGGAATCCAAGTGCTGGAAATTCCCCTGCTGCTTCTCAGGGTCTCCACAAACAGAATTCTGCAGTCAGGAGCCAGAGCTGGGTATTGAACCCAGGTCTCTACCATCCGGCGTGGGTGTCTAAACTACCATCTCCGTGGCTGAACACCCACTCAGCATCCCCATATGTTTCATTTATGAGTTAAGCACCCTAAGATCAATAGCTAGTGACAAAAGACAGCAATCAGAATCAGCTGTGATGCTGGACATTTAGGTAAGCCACACACAAGTAACAAGGGGCTTCCTTGAAGTGAACAGGTGCAAATTCAACTTAACAAGTAATGGGGCTGGGGGGACATGGTAACACTGAGGTTGCTAAAGAAAGCATCTTCTACTCATGACGCCATGAAGGAAAAGAAAACACGTACTCGTTTCGTACCTAGATGACCTCCGGTGGCTGAGACCATAGTCTTTCTTACTCCCTGGCTTACCGAACAGCCCACGGCAGCCTCATGAGCCCTGGGGGCCAGTGCGCATGGGAGAGCTTGCGGTTTGCAACTGTAACCAGTGCTGGGGGATAATTAAGTCGGCAGTGAGGACCGGTGAGCTCAGAGAAGAACCACACTGAGGGGAACCTCATGAGACCAAGCGAGACCTCCACAGGCACAAGGCTATGGATAAGGTGCAAAACTAACAAGAAGTCAATCACAATGGAAAAGCAGCCCCGGCAGCGGGACAGTCTCCCCGTCTCCCTGGGACCACACAGACCCATCACTGTGGATTCCTCCCCCCTCTCATCAGCTCTCCCTGCTCAACTCACTTTGTGTAACCTCTCAGTCACCGTGTCGTTGGAGTTCCTTCCACAGCTTGGCTTTGCTCCTGCAAGGACCAGCCGTCTTCTCCCACCTTATGTGCTCATTTCCCTCCCTCGTAGCACCCTGGTCACACCATCTCCACTGCTTTAGATTATTCGGTTGAATGCGACACAAATGAGATGCGGGCCACTTGATTAAGACCAAAGTCAACCCTCTGGAAGAAGACTCGGCAGTGCATCAAATAGAAGCCAGAGCTCAGCAGTGAGCTGTAAGCGTGGGTGAAAATCAGAGTAAATCCAGGAAAAAATACAGAATCGAAGCAAAGTCTTCAAAAAACACCAAAGGCTAAGTCAAAAACAGCCATTTTTAGTCTTGTGCAATTCTCCTCAGATCCCTGATTCCTTGGTTGGGCTACATACCTAGCCTTGGCCCGAGTAGAGCTGGGGCCTCGAGACTCCCACAGAGGCCACGTGGAGTGGAAGAAGCAGAGACCCCGGCACTAGCCACAGAAGGCAGACTGCATGCTGACGAGCCTCACCAGTGCCAGACACCACAGCCTCACAGGACACAGATGAACCACGCAGCAGGCTCGCCTCCCAGGACACATCCGTCCACCTGCTGCTCCACTCACGGCTAAACACTTCCTCCCCTGCCCACACCTGGGGTTACATGTGACTCTTTCTAACATAGAAATTTCTCACTGCATTGTCTGACTCATACCTGGAAATCTCCTGTGATAGTGTATCTGTCTCATCCCAAAACTCTCATGTTCAAACTTAATCCTCAAAGTGGCGGTACTTAGAGGTGCGACCCCTTGGGAGGTAGTTGGATCATGAAGACAGGACCCTAACGAATGGGCCTAGTGCCCTTAGCAAAGGGGCCCAAGGGAGTTTGTTTGTCCCTTTGTCCTGCAAGGTCACAGGCAACGCAGAAAGAGCCTCCCAACAGAACGAGACGTGGCTGGCAGCCTAATCCGGGACTTCCCAGCCTCCAAACGGACAGAGAAACGTCTACTGGGGAGGGCTGTTGGCCTGCTAGTCTCCAGGACACGTGCATCTCCCAGCAGAGTGCCCAGGTTGCAGCTCTGGCTCTAGCTTCCTGCCAGTGCAGACCCCACGGGCTCCAGCAGTCACTCATACCGGAGACCGGGACAGAGTTCCCGACTACCAGCTGCAAACGGCCAGCCATGAGGACATCTGGGCAGTGGCCCGGTAGATGGCAGCTCTGTCTCTCTGCTCCTCAAAAAAACCAAAGGAAAGGAAAAGAGAGACTCAAGTCAATTGCACTGCTGTGGTTTGTAAGCTATCTGGCTTGTAGTCTTCTGTTATGTTACAGCGCCCTAAGCAGACGAACACAAATCCACACCCTTGCCCAGGGTTCTAATTCTGTTTGTGGTAAAGCTCAAGAGCAAAGGCAAAGTGGGGCGGGGGGGGGGGGGGATTGGATGTGAACCATAGCCGCGTTCCCAATAGAATTTTCTGCAAAGGTAGAAATACTACCTATCTGCTTGTCCAGCCCAGTGGCCTATGTCGCTCATAGGGCTGCAGAACAGACTTACTTCCTGTGTGTTAAGCCTAAGTTTTAACATCCAACATGGACAGCGGCTACCACCTTGGACATTGCAGACGATACACACTTCTAAGGCCCAAGAATTCCTTGTTCTATTCATCCGGAGTATTTATGACTTCCGTGTACTGTGCACTCATGTATTCCGTCAATACCCTGGAGGGCTCCAGGCTCCATCAACTTTCCTGAAGTGGTTATCAGTAACCCTGGGCCACTCATACACGCATGAGGCACCGTGTAGCTAACTGGCCTGCAGCATGGCCCCCCAGGCCTAAAACATCCCCAAACAAATGCAAAGCTCCAACAAGTCCCAAGTTTTAGCTCTGTCCCCCCATAGGTACACGGCCTCAGGCAAATCCACTTTTCACCTGGATTTTAAGGGTCTGGCGTGGGTACAATCCTAAAACCCATAGTTTGTTGTATCTCCAAGTAAAATACTGAAGGTGGAAGATATAGATTGCATCCCTAAATGGCCCCAGAGTCCAGGCTGGCCAACGAACAGCACCTGCCAGGTGAGGGCTGGAGACAGTGAGAGAACAGACGCCTCAATCAATCATACATCCAGCTCATCTCAGGTACCTGATGTCCAAAGAGACTTTCACATTTTCCCTCGTTGGCTTCTAAAGCCATTTGTGGGAGGATCTCAGCGGAGCAAAGCTCATCCGCGGGCAGGGTAGACAGAGCGTTTCCAACACATTGTAACCAAGAACCTGCAACACCGAAACCCCATCAGCCACCCCAAACCACAACCACACTTCTGACCTCTTCATCCTCCCGTGGTGCTTGTGCTTCTGGGCTCCAAAAATGATTGACATTAAAGCATCGACTGTTCTCTCAAGGCATAGCACCATGATGCCAAAGGTGGCTTTTGTTTCTGACAACTGGAACAGCCAAGTTATTGTAAGGTACCAAGGATAATCGCCAGACACCACATCTTTCATTTCTCATCTGAGACCCTAACGTGGGAATTTTAGTATAAAGGGAATTAAAGCCTTCTGTGATTCCTTCGTATTTGTGTTTTGTGGGCAATACATTCAACTTAGTCTCAGATAAAATGGCAAATAATTGCTAGCGAGAAAACCCTAACCTTTCACTGAAGCGTTCTTAACACTGCCTATGCTGTACAGCCCACTGCAGTAAATAAGAATGTACACCAGGTGGCAGCATTGCCTCATTAAAGAAGCTCAGATCTTGCGTCTGTGAGGTGCTGCAGATCTCACACAATGCCAATTAATCCACCTAACAGATTTCTTCCTGATAATCATTTTTTAATTTAAATTTCTTATTCTAGTTTAAGCCATTCACCCTGAAACAGGCCCTAAATGTGTAAAGTTTTCAGAATTGAAGACTTTGGCATTAAATATTTAAAAATTACCTAAGGAAAATTAAATAATTTTTTCAAGATACATTTTATTTATTTGAAAGATAGAGTTACAGAGAGAGGTAGAGACAGAGAGACAGAGAGGTCTTCCATCTGCTGGTTCACTCCCCAGATGGCTGCAATGGCCAGAGCTGCGCCGATCCAAAGCCAGGAGCTTCTTCCCGGTCTCCCACTCAGTTACAGGGGCCAAGGACTTGGACCATCTTCTACTGCTTTCCCAGGCCACAGCAGAGAGCTGGATCAAAAGAGGAGCAGCCAGGACTTGAACCAGCACCTATATGGGATGCCAGCGCTTCAGGCCAAGGCGTTAACCCCCTGCACCACAGCGCCGGACCCCTAAATAAGCAATTTTTAAAAATCCATTTAAGAGACTGAGAAAGCTCTCACCCAGCGATTCAGTCCCCAGATGCCTACAATCTCTTGGGCTGAATCCAAGAGCTGGGAACTCAACCCGGATCTCCTATGAGGGTAGAAAGAAACCATGTGGACCGTCACCACTGCCTGCCAGGGTGTGTGTTAGCAAGCAGGTGGAGTCAGCGGAAGGAGCAAGACTTGAACCCATGCACCCCGATATGGGTTGCAAGCCAAATTCCCACCCCAGCAAATTTTAAGTAGGGTCCTTATATCACACATTTCTGAGTGTGACTGATAATGTATTACATACATAAAAAGAAATGAAATGAAAAATAAACACTAATTGTTAAGATTTTTATGTTGAGGCCAGCATTGTGGCATAGCAGGTAAAGCCACTGCCTGCACCACCAGTATCCCATGTGAGCACCAATTCAAGACTTGGCTACTCTACTTCTGATCCAGCACCCTGCTAATGCACCTTGGAAAGCAATGGAGGATGGCCCAAGGCTTCGACCCCTGCACCCAACAGGGGAAGAAGCTCTGTGCTCCTGGATTCAGCCTGGCGCAGCCCTGGCTATTGAGGCCATTTGGGAAGCAAACCAGCAGGTCAAAGGTCTGACTCTGCCTTTCAAATGATTTCTTTAAATAAAAAAAAATTTTAATTTATATTCTGGAAACCAAAGGACCGTATAGTAGCTCAGGAGACAGCCTGGCTAACACGCAGACAAACACGGAAGACAGAGCAGCTGCACCTCCGTGTGCCCTGGAAATAAAACCCCAATTCAGACCCCAGCTGTGAGCCCAAACTGGTGCCAGCCAAGCACCACCAGTCTGTTCTCCCGCTACCCACTGCCCCACTCACGGGTCAGCTCCGTCCTCAGCCCGGGCAGAAGCGGCCACCCCATATGCTCCAATGAGACAAATTTCACCACTAAATGTATGCACGAGGGCATTGTAGAAGGTTCATGGAAAAATTGAGAACCTGAGTTCATTTAATCATACATCAGAAATATATTCTAGAACAGAACTATGCATGATTTCCAAAATCGCTTCCATACCAAAATAAATTCAGACTTTTAATTCCATTTTTCCTTAGAATTTTTTAAAAAGATTTATTTTATTTGAAAGTCAGTCACACAGAGAGAGGAGAGGCAGAGAGAGACAAAGAGGTCTTGCAACTGCTGGTTCACTCCATAACTGGCTGCAATGGCTGGAGATGGGCTGATTCAAAGCCAGGAGCCAGGAGCTTCTTCTGGGTCTCCCTTGTGGGTGCAGGGGCCCAAGGACTTGGGCCATCTTCTACTGCTATCCCAGGCCATAGCACAGAGCTGGATCGGATGTGGAGCAGCCGGGACTCAAACCAGTGCTTATATGGGATGCCAGCACTACAGGCAGGTGGTAGCTTTACCCACTATGTCACAGTGCCAGCCCCTTTTCCTTAGATTTTTTTTAAAGGCCCTTGTGCATACACACACATACATACCTTTAATTCTATTTTCTTCCTCAAAAATATCAATTCCTTACTGTCCCCAAAGATTCAGGAAAGGCCCTAGTTTTCACCTATCTCATGAATGGTATCTTAGTCCAGTCCTGCCGACCTAACAAGATGTCTCAGGATGGGTCATTTCTCAAGAACAGAATTTTATTTTCTCACCATCTGGTGACCAGAAAATGCATGATCAAAGCCCCAGCAGGTCTGGGGTCTGCCTAGGGCCCCTGCTTCGAGCACGCCAGGCCTCGCTGTGTGCTCACCGAGTGCAGGGACAAACGACCTTGGGACAAACCTTCCTCCAGGAGCGGGTCCCATTCCTGATGGCTCCCCGCCAGCCCACAGCTTCATCTCTGACTATAGGCTTCACACCACTGTCCAATCAGCAGCTAAGTTTCAGCATCAATTTCAGGGAGAGGTACTCAGACCACAGCTGTGTGCCCCAGGGACTCCCCTAGCTCCCAGCTTTGCTACAAAGTATCTTCATTCCACCCCACAAGTCAGAAGTCTCAGCTCCTTCAAGTATCAATTGAAAACTTTCCAACCCGGAGCCTCACCTAACTATCCCGAGCGGGCATGTTGTACACCAGCCATTCAGCCACCACAGGGGACACTTGCAGCCCTTGGCAGAGGGCCTGGCCCCAGTCCCACCTCAGCTTCTCCTCAAGCTCCCTGTTACTAAGCCTGGGAATCACCATGCACAGGGACCTCCACCACCCCTGTGGGAGTCCCAGATGGAGTCCCCGGATCCGGCCTGCAGCCTTGCCCAGCCCTGGCTGTTGCAGTCATGCAAGGAGTCAACCAGGGGCTGGGAGTTCTTCCTGCCTCCTAAGTAAAGATAAATTAAATTTAAAGTAAGTATCATCAACATCAGAGATGGCTAAGATCTGAGGCACAACTCAGTCTCAGACACATCGCCCAGCAGCTGTAACCTGAGATGTCAATCAAGTTACGTGCTTCCGAAATACAGGGGCTAGAGAGGCATCGCACACACACTCCCATTGCATGAGGGAGGGATAGGGGAGCAAGGTGAGTGGACCTCAACAAGTCCACAGCCCGGCGGGACAATGACATCAATCTTGCAACGTGGCGCTCACCTTCTTATCTACGTTCTTACCTTCCCGCACACTCAGCTAAGCGCTGGGCTCCTATGGCCACAAGCAACTCCACTCACCTTGTGCTCACTGTGCACAGCCCTGGCTGCAACTCTCAGAGGTTGCACCCCTACGCCTGTCGCTTTCCCGGGCTGGTACTGCATGCTGGCGACACCAAGCTCTAGGTCCCATGGCCCCAGCAGGGGCTCTGAGACAGCCCACCTCCCTCTTAAAACAAGCCCATGTCTGGGTTCCAAGACTCTTGCACTCTGAGTGTCTAAGTAGTTGTCAACTCACAGATACTGCCAAGGTTTTGTCACCGTGCCACCCAGAAGGGCAGCCCAAGTCACACCTGGTCCTGCTGGAGCCACACCTGGAACAACCAAGAAGCACTGCACTTGAATGCAGAGAGAAGAAACAATGCAGCCCTGGGCAGGAAGTCCTCAAATCCCCCAGCTGTCCTACACCCCTGTTTGCAAATGTCTATCCCCAGGGCCCTGGCACTCTAGGTCGTTGGTGATGAGAGCCAAGACGATCAGCAATGCCTTTGGGGTCATTCCTCCACCGTCTTCACCCCCAGCACATGGCTCCCTTCTATCCACACCCACCTTCCTAGCAAACAGTGGCTGAGCCACACCTCTGGCATTCTCTTTTACAGACTTTACTGTTTATGCAGAGAAACTGAGACTTCCCCAAACCTTCAGGGTCTGCTTCCCTCTTGGATTAGGAATTCCACTGCCAATTCATTTTTCTTGCACTTGATGCGAACACCCAAGAGAACCCACACAGTAAACACGAGTTCTTCACTCTTAAGTTCCACCAAGCACGATGTACTAAGACATTGCCAAGTTCTGCCAGGTTCTCCATCGTTTTCCAGGAGGGACGGCCTTTCCTCCCATTTCCAGTAAGGTCATCCTAAGCTCTGAGACATCATCGGATTGACCTTGACCGCTCACCTCTTCTATCTGCACTACGATCATGCCACTAGGATGTTCTCTAAGAACAATGCTTCCCTGACAGGCATCCGCTGAGCCCTCTCTGGAATCGCCCTTCCTGGACCGCTCACTGCAGCACACACTTCACCTCTCTTCCTGCCTCTACTCACAGCCACTTGCACATTTTTAGGTATGTGTGGGTTTTTTTAGTCCATTCCTGCTGATTTAACTCAACATCAGCAAATCGTAACAGAACCATTTCTCAGTTCTGGAGGCGGGTAAGGGCGAGATTTAGGCTCCCACACATTTGGTGTCTGCTGATAGATAGTCAGCGCTTCCAACACGTCGTCCCCTGCGCCGTCTCCTTGCAGTCAAGAGCACACAGCTCTCTAACGCCTGCTGCACAGGTGCTCGGCCCATCCAGGTGTCTGCAACCCCGTGACTGGATCCCCTCCAAATGCCCCCACACAGTCACGCACTGACAATCACTATCAACACACAACCTAAAAGGGGACACACAAGGACCACATCAAGCATCCCCAGCTGTGAAAAAAAGAAAAATGCCAGACCTCTTATTGGTGCATGTCCCTTACACGTTTATATTTGGCTGAAAGTTGCACTGTGGGTGACAACTATCATTGGAGGGCTCAGCAGTGCAGAGCACTTGACCTTGAAAACTCAACCCTGAAAGACACACCCATCCATACCCACCCACAACCACACCCATCCCTATATACCCACCCACAACCACACCCGTACCCATATACCCACCCATACCCACACCTACACACAAACACACACACCCACTCCCCCATACCCACACACACACACACACACACACACACACACACAAACGAATAGGTGGAAATACTCACCCTCTCTCCATCTTTACAGGGCACAGAAACAAATTACTGACAAATTTAAAATAGCCTTTAACCCCAGTTCCAGCAACACTGAGTTCAAAAAAAGAAAATCACGAATTCTCTGGTATCCCGAATACAAGTTCAGCAGCAACAGTAGAGAGAAAAAGGTGTCTCTTTTGTTTTGTGAACGTATCTTCACCTCTTTTACAAAGGGGCAAAGAACCTGGCGAAAATCATCACAGTCCTGGTACTTTGTGAACTCGAGAGGAACTAGGGTATGCGAGGGAAAGAAATCTCCAAGCCATGTGTTTAAGGTGCTGAGACAGCAGCCAATATATGGGGTCATTCGGCCCCGTGAAGACAGCCACTTGCCCTCTGAAACCCCTAGGAAAACTAAAGATGTTACAGACACTCCACAAATCTGGGGGTGGAGGCGATAGGTGAGACCCTACACTAACACAGGGAGCGAACACACATCTTCGGAGGACCCAGGACCCGGAACTCATGTATGGCCCCCCAGGGACGACCCTGCTGCACTCCCAATCTCAGTTATTCATCAGAGCTGTTGTGTGCACACAGGATGGCTGGAGAGCACAGCAAGTCAGGCACAGCACGACCCGGGTCTTCCTCAGGCCCCCTGTCCACGTCTCACCAGCTCCGCTCGGTCTTCTTTTATATTGTATTACTGCATTTTCTCTCTATAAGACACGGAAGGAGACAGGCCGGATAACCTCATCCAGAGAAGCCAAGCAAGGTGCCAAGCTCCCAGACACTGGCAAACACTCCCAAGGCACTCTGGTCATCTGCCTAGAGACTAAAATTCTGCCCATTTCTACACCTGGAAATCCTGTTTCTAGAGATCCAGCCCAAGGAAATAAACATGATTGTGCCAATGATACAGCCAGAATAATGTTTATTCTTGTGGTTTTTTTTTAATTTAATTTAAAGGCTGAGTGACAGAGATAGAGATCTTTCATCCACTTGTTCACTCCTCAAATGGTGGCAACAGCCAAGGCTGGGACAAATTGAAGCCAGGAGCCTGGTACTCTATCTGGGTGTCCCACACAGGTGGCAGGGGTCCAGGTACTTGGATCTTCTACTGCTTTCCCAGGTGCATTAGAAGGCAGCTGGAGTGTAAGTCTTGTACCATAGCTCCAATATGAGATCAGGCTTCACAAGCCATAGTTAAACTCGCTTTACCACAATGTCTGTCCCTGTTGTATTTTTTTTTTTAAGATTTATTTATTTGAAAGAGTTACACAGAGAGGTAGGGACACAGAGAGAGGTCTTCTGTTCTCTCATTCACTCCCCAGATGACTGCAACAGCCAGAACTAAGCCAATAGAAAGCCAGGAGCCAGGAGCTTCTTCCAGGTCTCCCACAGGGATGCGAGAGTTGGGCCATGCCCCAGTGCTTTCCCAGGCATATTAATAGGGAGCAGAATCAGAAGACGACCAGCTAGAACTTGAATTGGCTCCCATGTGGGATGCTAGTGCTGCAAGCCAGGGCTTTAACCCAGTATGCCACAGCGGCAGCGCAGCTGTTATATTACTTTTAAGACTGAAAAATAACCAACTTTCCAACAATGTTGACTGCACATGTAATAAGCATTATCATACACAACCTTGTACTGGCTTAATAAGGGTGAGTGATAGTATTGAGATATGGTTGACATATTGAGCAATAAAAAGATCCTGAAATACTGCCAAGAGTTCATGTTGATAGCATACTGTGGAATGACATATACCAAATGCGTAATCATGATACCATGGACTCTACAATCAGTTCTTATTATTTGATTATTTCTGTTTATTTTCCACTACATAAAATGCATATTGCTATGTAGTAAAGGACAGTTTCACACATATGTACACCCACCAAAGATGATTTTCAATGGTGAAGAGACAAGAAATTTCCAAGATCAGAGAAACAGCAAGCTACCTATCAAAATGACCATAACTCTCCCAAACTTTCCAGACAAACTTTCCAGGTCGAGATCAATTCCAGGAAGGAGACATCTCAGGGCCCAAATGAGGTGGCCAAGATACTACAGGGACCAGAAATGGTTTACGTATAACAGAGGCAGTAAGAATATAGCTGACTGGCCGGCGCTGCAGCTCAATAGGCTAATCCTCCACCTAGCGGCACCAGCACACCAGGTTCTAGTCCGGTTGGGGTGCCGGATTCTGTCCTGGTTGCCCCTCTTCCAGGCCAGCTCTCTGCTGTGGCCCGGGAGTGTAGTGGAGGATGGCCCAAGTGCTTGGGCCCTGCACCCCATGGGAGACCAGGAGGAGCACCTGGCTCCTGCCATCGGATCAACGCGATGCGCCGGCCACAGCGTGCCAGCCATGGCGGCCATTGGAGGGTGAATCAACAGCAAAAGGAAGACCTTTCTCTCTCTCTCTCTCTCTCTCTCACTATCCACTCTGCCTGTCAAAAAAAAAAAAAAAAAAAAAGAATATAGCTGACCATAACACCCATCACACTGACACCCACCCGTCACACCCACCACACTGACACCCACCCATCACACTGACACCCACCTGCCACCCACACCCATCAGTCACACCGACACCCACCTGCCACACCCCCCTGTCACACCAACCCATCACGTGCTCCTAGAGAAGAAGTCTTGATGCATACAGCTGATAACAAATTCAATCCGAGTCTGTTGCTTTATCAACAGTGGCTCTCCAAGCCTATAACCGAGAGGGCAGATTTTTGTTTTCCACTGCACACCCCTGATAAGCTCCAGGGTAAGCACCAAGTGAGCCAGAGCAAACTCAGGCCTCTTCCGGATAAGGAAGATCAACAGCAGCTGCAGCTTCTCTCAACTGCTTTGACCGGGACATGTGACTTCCTCCTTCGCAAATCTGAGCACCTCACACCCAGACACAGCTGGAGAAACTCGGGCGAGATTTCTCAGACTTGCAGGCCCAGAGGATTTTACTTTTGTAGCCCTGTTTGCAGTCTTGTCCCTCCTTCTGCAGTGAGCTAAGCTGATCCAAGACTCTGTCCCAAATCAGAACTCTGCAGGGATGAGCAACAAACCCCAACTGCCAAGCTTTTTAAAAATTCAAGAACTCCGCATCACAGATGCCAACATCAGCTGACCTGCACTCGGCATCGGTAATACAGGTACAGTCACCGAGAACACCATTCCTTCCCATTCATTGCTTAGGCTTAAGTTCTGAAGGCGAAACCTTGGGAGCTGGGCCCCGTGGCTCCTGTGCCAGCCGCCATGCAGGGAATACCCACAATGCACCGAGGCCTCAAGGGCTCAAAGGATCCATACCTCTGTTTGAGCAACACTCCCTGGGAAGCCCAATGCGATGAGTCCAACCAGGGCAAACTGGAAATGCACTAGGACTGTGCCGATGGCTTCCTCAACCTTTTGACACTAAGTGTTGCATCTGGGTCCAATGAATTCAAGGGAGATAGTCTCTGCCCTAGAAGCAGAAAAAAGTCGCAGCATAGATTCTGTAAGTAGCTTCTAACATTTCCCTTTCCCAAGCTCTTCCCAAGTCCTTTGGGTACCAAAAAGCTATTTACATCTATCTGTACTCAATGCTCTTAAGTATTCTAATTTTTTTCACTTTGCAGTAATTTAAAATTACCCGGAGTGTAATTAATGTGGACTTGGCATGGATTAATCAGCCTGTAAGTCATATAGGTATGTTTGCTCCCTTCCCAAATGGACACACATCCCAAGGTTAATGCCATGCTCTCAAGAGGGCATTTGTGGGCCTCTGTCTATCTGCTAACACTAACTGTGGGCCATCCCACGATTTCCTGGTGAGGGTGGCATCCAGAGACTGCCATCTGGAACAGGCACTGTGCTCGGTGCTACACTCAGCACCAGCTTTGTCCCTTACTAACACGGTGACCCTGAGCGAGTGACTTGTGTTCTGTGCCTAACTCACCTCATCTCTACAATAGAGCCACACAGAGTTGTTTAAAGAATTAAATGACATAGATAGATCATCCATATAGCAAAGTATCTGAAAAAAATACAGGCCTTTGAAAAAAGGTTCATTTATTTCAAAGCCAGAGTTACAGAGATAGAGAGAGAACCCAGAGAGAACCAAAAGCCAGATTGGGTCAGGCCAAAGCCAGGAGCTTCACACAGTTCTCCCACTCATGTGCAGGGGCCCTAGCACTTGGGCCATTTTCTGCTGCTTTCCCAGGGCATTAGCAGGGAGCTGGATCAGAAGAGGAGCAGCTGGGACAAGAACCGGCCCCAGTATGGGATGCTAGTATTGCAGTCGGCAGCTTTACTGCTATGGAATGAGGTCAGCCGGCCCCACTGGTGACCATTTTTAAGGAACTCATGAAGTTGGCTCACAAGGCAAATGATTCTAAAGTGTATCATTTCTTCACACCATTCTCTAAGAGTATTAGAGAGAGAGAGAGAGTTTGTTTAATTAGCTCAAGATTGGCATCAACTAATTCATGGCTAGACCAGCAAAACATTCTAGAACAAAACAGGGTAAATGGAAACCTTTTTTTTTTTTTTTTTTTTTTTTTTTTTGGCAGGCAGAGCTAGACAGTGAGAGACAGACAGAGAGAAAGGTTTTCCTTCCTTTGGTTCACCCCCCAAATGGCCACTACAGCCGGCCGGTGTGTTGCGCCGATCCGAAGCCAGGAGCCAGGTGCTTCCTCCTGGTCTCCCATGTGAGTGCAGGGCCCAAGCACTTGGGCCATCCTCCACTGCCTTCCCGGGCCACAGCAGAGAGCTGGACTGGAAGAGGGGCAACCGGGAAAGAATCCGGCGCCCTGACCGGGACTAGAACCCGGGATGCCCGTGCCACAGGCAGAGGATTAGCCTAGTGAGCCGCGGCGCCGGCCGGAAACCTTTTAATCAACCAAAGTATGCCTCCAATTCCATATTACACCAACCCAAAACTCTTCCTGTAGGTAAACCTTCATTTGTCACACATGACCACCGACACATCCACTCGGTAGACGGCAATGCCCAGGAAGACGCTCCCCCAAGACTTTTCCATGTCAAGGTAAAGTCATGGCCATACACGCCCCCTCTGAACAGCACACAGACCTACAGGAAGATGCTCCCTCACCATCTGCAGTCTACCCAGCATAGAAAGCAAGCTCACGCTGTCGACAAAGGCCCCAAGCAATGCTAACTTTCAAATTCTACTTCTCCAGTATTCAGGACACCGAGTTTCCCTTTGCAAAACTCAACATCAGGATGGTGGAGTTTGGGTTTCCATGAAACCTATGAAAAAAAAAATTGCCCATCAGAGCTAAGCAGGGGCTCTCAGCCAGGTAAGTCCAAGAGAGTTCATTTGAAATCCTGGCTGAGATGACCCCTCCTGGTGTGAGGAGGCTTGTCTGCCCTGGGCTTTTCATTCATCATCCTTAGCTTTTGTTGGGAGAGGAAAAAAAAAAATAGCTAGCTGTTCACCTCTCTCGAAAGATCAAATCCACTGAGTTCAAGACAAATTGCTTCCTTTCTCGGAGCTTTAAAAATTATTTACTTCTGAGTCCTAATGAAGATATATGACTTCCAAAGCCACAGAACAGAGGCCCCAGATAGAGCTTGTCAGTACATCCCAATAAAGATCAGGAGGCTTGCAGCCTAAGAGATGTCTGCTGCCTTGAGTCAACCCCTCCGAGCTCTCCCCAAGCCCTCCGCAGTCGCTGCTACCCAGCAGCCTTGGCGGGTCAAAGAACAGGCTCGCATCCGACACAGATGGTTTTCTTCCCCTTAGAGGAAGATAACTCAAGACACTTCTCATACAGTGTGTTCAAAGGGGAGGCTCCACACGGCAGTAGGCTGTGTTTTCATGAAAAGGTGGAGCAACAATTCTGCACTCAAGCCCATGGAACGCAAGTGGGCAAGGGCATTCTGCTGGATAAAGAGACACTCGGCGACAGCGACACCTGGTCCTCAAGAACTCCAGCTACCACTCCATCAAGCACAAGGGCACACACTGCTTGGAAGAGCAGGTACTTGTTTGCTCTTTTCTCCCAGAATCCCATAGGAGTGTGTGTCTGCAGCACAGCTCATCACAGCATCTTTATGACAAAGTCTGAGATGAAATGAGCTGTGAAGCTCTCACAGCGGCTCACAAGATCACTCAGCGAGACAGGACAAGGCAAACTGCTTCCCAGTTGAGCTTGCTACCAGGCTCGACCCTGGGCTGCCCACTACTGGTAGAAGGCTGTAATGATGCCGGTTTCTCTTCTAAAAAATTAGTCAAGGGGCCAGCGCTGTGGCACAGTGAGTTAAAGCCCTGGCTACAGCACCAGCACCCATATGGGTGCCGGTTGGAGTCTCAGCTGCTCTACTTCTGATCCAGCTCCCTACTAATACACCTGGGAAAGCAGGGGAGGATGGCCCAAGTCCTTGGGCCCCTGCACCCACTTGGGAGATGCAGAAGAAGCTCCTGGCTTTGGATCAGCCCAGCTCATGCAGTTGCTGAGTTGAAGCTGTTTGGGGAGTGAACCAGCAGATCTAAGATCTCTCTCCCTCTCCCTCCCTTTCCCTCCCTCTCCCTCCTTCTCTCTTTCAAGTAAGTAAAATAAATCTAAAAAATAACTCATCAATTATCACACATAAAAGCCTAGCATCTTCACAAGGGCGTTTATCATCCACAGAAGACGCAGGCGCACATAAACTCCTGCCGCTCTGGGAAGAACACATTGAGGTCCGGTGGTTTTCAAACCCAGCCCCACAGAATCCCTCAGGGAACACTACGGCAGCAAGAAGAATGAGAAATGACCCTGCACCCCACTCCCCTCCATCTCACCCACAAGAGCAGTAAGCATTAGATGCTCAGAGGCGCCCATGGGACACCTACACAGGCAACCTAAGCTAACCCTATTCGTTTAAAAATCAACCAACAGAAGCAAGGCAAAGTCAAGGTTATGAAACCACAATGGAAAGCAGCCAATGCTCAGTCTACAACAGAAATGAAGGTACACGTGGTTGTTCCAAGACCCAGAGAATAAGTGCTTGCTGCAGGGGACTCCTTGCAAACACCTTAGACAAATTGTATGCAGATATTGCCAGTGGACTTTTTAAAAGATTTATTTATTTATTTATTTGAAAGGCGGAGTTACAGACAGAGAGAGGTCTTTCTTCTGCTGGTTCACTCCCCAAATAGCTGCAATGGCCAGAGCTGGGCCGATACGAAGCCAGGAGCTTCCTCCAGGTCTTCCACACGTGTGCATGGGCCCTGAGTACTTGGGCCAGCTTCTGTTGCTTTCCCAGATGTGTTAGCAGGGAGCTGGATTGGAAGTGGAACAGCCGGGACTCGAACCTGTGCCTATATAGGATTCCAGCACTGCAGGAAGAGGCTTAACCTACTAGGCCACAGCATTGGCCCCATTGCTGATAAGTTTAGTATCACTCCTTCTCCCTTTGAGCTTCATTTTTTTTAAAAAATCACTGAAGTAACAGACAGCAGTATGACTACTGACCTTGCTCATCACAAACACTTTTATCCCCCTACAGGTTCACCCAAGTGATTGCTGTCCTTATATTGTCTTTCATTCCTAAATTCTAAATCCTTTCCTTGGTACCCTCTGCAAACGCCAACCTTCTGTGGGCTTTTTAATTGCACATTATCTTAAAACATCAATTCCATCCTGCATCTGTGCCCGATTTTTCCAAGTACTTAAATACTGAAATACACACAGCCCCCCTGCTTTTATCAGGTGGACTTAACATTTTTCTACTTTACCATGGCATGAAAACAACTTGCCTTCAGCAGAAACCAAACATCACTCTTGAAATTGTGATCTTTCCCGGGCGTAGCCGTACGTGGTACCAACCTTTCTCATCACTCTGGGCAGCTGTAGCTCCCAGGAAACCATGTGACCACAAAGAGACCAACACCCTACAGTGCACTGTGTTACTAAGCTTGGTGGTTCAGAGAGTTACACAGATGCAATGCATCTCCATTTCACAATATTTTGAAGTTACAATGCGTTGATGATAACCCCAGGGACTTATTTTTCCTAAGCGCATATTCTTTTGAGGACAAGACACTTGAAATACAAGGCATCGGAGGACTGTTACTCCCTTTCACATTGTGGTTCAGCGGAACCCGATGCTGCCAGGAGCACACCCCTGGCAGGGCACTTAGGCAACCACGTGGAGAACCTCAGCCTCACACTGACAAAGAGCACCTGCAAAGCCCTTGCTCTTACTATTTTTTGGGGGGGGGGGGATATCCAGGGCTTTATTTTGTAATGCAGAAGCCATACCGTGGCCCCAACCCCACTTCATATCCTGCATTTTTTAAAATGTTTATCACTCTAGGAGACACAGCAATCCCCTTCATGGCCTTTTGAAGATCATTGAACTGGAAAGTTATACCCTTTTTTCTCTTGAACAGATCAATAGCACTACTTACAGAATTCATTTTATATAGATAGCAAAAGTTATACGAACATTTTCACTACACTAACTTTATATTTTCCTTGCTTCAGTTTCATAGGTCAACATCGTCACAATGCCTTCTGGTTCTCACAGCCCTCACTTTTATTTTCTGTTTCTGGTTTCTGTCTTTCAGCCCTTCCCCACACTTCTTTCTGTTCTGCCCATCGCCATCTCATCCTGAAACACCAGGCTACTCACTAGGTCTCAACACAGCCTGAATATGAGAAAAAAACCTATGAAGCTCCTCCATACCATGTGCTTCACGGGACACCTGACTTGCTTTTCCTCAAAATTACAGAGAAGTCGATTAATAAGCAAACTTCACCAGTGACACTGAAGTATACTACATATTCTCTTTTCCATGCATAGCTAGATTTAATCTTTCATTAACATTTTTCATCTTTTAGTTATCTTCGGGCATCATTAAAATTGAGCAGGGCCATTGTTTTCACACTCTAATGTTTTCATGATTTATCACATGTGCACAGAAGTATGTAAATCTGGGATCAATTCTACCTTCCAAAAAGTTCTTCATCCTTTGTGTAGCTCAGAGTGTTTATTATTCTGACTCGTTCCCCACAGGCCTCCTTGTCTGTGTTCTCTGTAACTCATGGCCCATGACTGCTAGCCCTACCTTCCTAAAACCCAGGGACAATCATGCTACCCCTGTTAATTCGTAGTAATGTAAAGAGAACAGATTTCATGTATTTTATATACAGTTCTAAGATAAACATCTGCACTCCCTCCCTCCATCAACCCCCCTTCCTTCCTTCTTCCTCCACCTTTAATTTTTACAATGATACACTTGAGTTTTACTTTATAATTACAGGCTTAACGCACCACTAAGCATAAGGCTCAACCAAAAAAAGCATGAAGACCACCATTCCACAGGAAAATCAAGAAATGCTATCATCAATAAGCAAATTTAAGACGTCAGTTTCTTAGACTTTTTTCTATTCCACATGAAATAACACTTACCAGAGAAAACTTATAAACTTAGGTTTTCAGGACTGGCTTATTTCTCTAAGCATAATGGTCTCCAGTTGCATCCATTTTCTTGCAAAAGACAGGATTTCATTTTTCTGTGGTTGAGTAGTAGTCCATCATGTATATATATGTCTTCTTGTTCCAGTTACCATTTAATGGCCATCTGGCTTCATTTCTCTTATGTTAGCTATTCTGAGTGGAGCTATTAGGAACCTGGGATTACCCTCCCCCTTCTTATAATCCTATTGCTCATGCTAAAACCCAATATTTTTCTCAGAAAAAGCTCGAGGCTAGATTTAAATGGGCTTATTATTTGAAAGGTAGACTTATACAGACAGAGGGAGAGAGAGAGGGAGAACGAGAGATCTTCCGTCTGCTGGTTCACTCCCCAAATGGCCCCAATAGCCAAGCTGAGTCAGACCGAATGCAAGAGCTTCATTCGGGTCTCCTACCTAGGCTTGCAGGGGCTGAAGCACTTAGGCCATCCCCCGTTGTTTCCCAGGTGTGCCAGCTGGGAGCTGGATGGGAAGTGGAGTAGCCAGGACTCAAACCGGTACCCATACGGGATACCCACACTGCAGGTGACAGCTTCACCCACTATGCCACAACGGCAGCCCCACCCTCTTCACCTTTCTCCAGCCCCCTCTAGCACTCTGCTCAACCCATGGAAACCCAAGTCCCTGTGTCTCTACTGTCACTTTTCCTATATTCTCTAACACCCAGTCAGCTTAAGATCCTTCTTTCTCTATACCCTTCTCTGCCAACAACAGAGCTCAGCCCTCTGTTCTAAAATCATTTGTGTACAATGGCATTTGTATTCGAGTCTTTAACTTTCTGCATCTGTCTCTTCCACAATCCGGGGAGACCATGGCTTCTTCACTCTCACCCTGTGGCCAGGCTTACCATATGGCAAGGCTAAAGGCATTTTGGCCAGCTTTAAACTCTGGATCCCAAGGATGAGTCCATTGCCACCCTTAACATTGCCTGATAGAGGGCTCCCTTGTGATCAGTGTTCAGTTTCCTCGTAGGGTTTCTTGGAACCCAGGCCCTGTATTGGTAGCTTCTCCTGGCTTGCTGAGACACCAGGGTTCTTTCTCTAGCAAGATGCAGCCCCAAAACATTTCAGCACTGAAGGTATTTTGTGTTGCTGGGTTGTTTTCATTCTGTTGCTCACTGCCACTGGTCTGTTAGGTGTTCAACCCCTAAACGTGATACCTATGTAGGCTGAAAGCCAATCAAATTCTGTAAAATTAAGTCAGTCTGAAATCAACGTGGCCAACTTAATTCTTTCTTTAACCATTCAGAGATGCTCACCCTCGGTTGAAGTCAGTGAGGACTGTCTGTCCCTTTTTGTCCTACTTTTTAATGAACTGAAATAGAAGAGTGTTCAAGGCCGGTGCCACGGCTCACTAGGCTAATCCTCCGCCTGCAGTACCAGCACACTGGGTTCTAGTCCCGGTCGGGGCGCTTGATTCTGTCCCGGTTGCTCCTCTTCCTGTCCAGCTCTCTGCTGTGGCCCAGGAAGGCAGTGGAGGGTGGCCCAAGTCCTTGGGCTCTGCACCCAAGTGGGAGACCAGGAGAAGCACCTGGCTCCTGCCTTCAGATTAGCACGGTGCGCCAGCCACAGCGCACCGGCCGTAACGGCCAATGTGGGGTGAACCAACGGAAAAGGAAAACCTTTCTCTCTGTCTCTCTCTCTCACTGTCCACTCTGCCTGTCAAAAAAAAAAAAAAAAAGTGTTCAAGCACACACCTCAATTCTCACAAAACAGGCTGACCAATAGAACCAGTCCTTAGATCCTCATCACCCCCTGAGACCCACTTGCATTGACCCTGCCCCTCTCCCCAGATACCTCCTACCCTATTCTCACTGCAGGTGAGTTTCACCCATTTTCCAGTGTAACTGGACATATACTGGGTATATTCTTACATCTAATTTCTCTGGCTCCATGTTCTATTTGTGGAATCCATCTTTATCCTAATATGTGGCCACAATTTGTCATTCCCTTTACATCCAGAATTCCTGTCTTGGTTTCAGAAGTACCTCATCAAACAAATATTCTGAGAAAGATACCTGGAGATACATGGACAGAACATCAAAGCTTTACTCAACAGAGCCACGGTGGCTCAGACCAACTCTTCCAACAGCCTGAAGCCAACTGTTAAGCAGCAGCTCATTCAGGAGCTAGGGAAATGGTAAAAATGTCCGGGGACATGTTAGCCAGCCTCATTTCAGCATCTCACAAGGTCTACTTGCTTCAAAACATCACACTGTGTCCCCTAAGTATATACAGCTACCTGTAAATCCCCAAATCAACTGAAAAGACTATCAGACAAACCAAGCCAGCTGTCCTGGAAACCAACATCCAAGACGGAGTCAGGGCCCTTAGCCTTCTGGAGGGATTTTGATTCCTGCCCCCTTCCTCTTCTCTGTAGCAAAACCTTTCTCTCCCTGACTCTGCCACTGGGAAGGCAGCGCCGCGTTAGGGGTCAGCTTTTGTCCCAGGTCCATGCGTCGCACCACAGAACACTTGACCAAACAATTCTTCACATGAAAAGGCATTAGTATTCCATTTCTGCCTCTTCTAAACACTGTCTTCTGTTACTGAAAGTCTTCTTGGTTAGTTTTTCTATTTCCCCTACAGGGAGCTATCACTTCATAAATATTTCTGTGTTACTATTGTCACCAGCCAAATTTTCCACTTCAGGTACTAAGATTTTTACCTGTAATTCATGGAACTACAGCATTGAAAGCACATTTCCACTCCTCTTTGAAGATATGTACTAGTCATCAAAGTGGTCTCATAAATATGGATGCCATGGAGAACCTAAGTGAAAACATCCATGTCCTTTTCAACAACAGAACAGAAACCAAGTCTCACAAAACAATTCCTTTGAAACAGCCTTTTAAAGATACATGTCCATTTCAGTTTCATTTCATTTCATCACGTTCTACTTATGAAAGATTAAACCAGAACCAAATAATATCCTGCTTCAAATATTTATCACAAATAAGAACAAGAGCATTGGAATATTTTCTAGGATATTAACAGGGCAGGAATGGGTTGTCACTTTTTTTTAAATAGCATTTTTTTATATGACAGGTAGAGTTACAGACAGTGAGACAGACAGAGAGAAAGGTCTTCCTTCCATTGGTTCACCCCCCAAATGGCCGCTATGGCCGGCGCTGCGCCGATCCAAAGCCAGGAGCCAGGTGCTTCCTCCTGGTCTCCCATGCGGGTGCAGGGGCCCAAGAACTATTGCCCTCCCTGGCCACAGCAGAGAGCTGGACTGGAAGAGGAGAAACCAGGACTAGAACCTGGCACCCATATGGGATGCTGGCACCACAGGCAGAGGATTAACCTAGTGAGCCACGGCGCCGGCCCCTGGGTTGTCATTTGTTAGCACACAACTCATATGAGTTCTAGTTATAAAAAGGAAACTCAGGTATGAGAACACCCAAAGTTCATTCATTCCCTACCTCCCAAAAAATATGTTATAATAAATTGAGAAGAGTCATAGATTAGGTTGGCTCCTCGCATTCAAAGAGGGAATCGGGTGAGCATTTGGTTGGCATAGCAGTTAAAATGCCACTCAGGACGCTGTGTCCCGCGTCAGCAGAGGGGTCCAATTCCCAGCCCCCAGCTTCCTGTTCATGCGCACCCTGTGAGGCATCTTCCGTCCCTGCCACCTGCTTGGCAGACACGAATGACATTTGGGCTTGGGGTTTCAACCAGGCCGGGCCCCCGCTATGGTGGGCATTTGAGGGATGACTCAGCCCAGTGGAGGATCTTTCTGCCTTGCACGTGAAGTGAAATGCAGTAGTTAGAAGAGATGCAATCAGCTCTCGCCCCTGCCAATCCGAGTTGTCGCGTGGCTGCTCTGGCTGCAGGACAAGGCAGAAGCAATGCTGTGCGTACTACAGGTCAAGGCCCCAAGAGGCCTTGCTGCCCTGCTCTTGCCTTCCCGTCCCCACTGCCTCCGTGGTAGAGCTGGACCTTGGCTGCCAGAGAAGCAACCAAATCTGGGAACCAAATCTACTGAGCGCCCTGACCAGCCAGCCCCAGAAGGCAACAGCTTCTCAAGGCTGGCCCAGGGCAGAGTAGGACGGAAACGCTTCAGTGAGCCTGGCTCAGCTGTGCGAGCAAACAAGTCATTGACTGAAGCCAGCCTATTTGGGCAAGGTTAACACAACCAGAGAACTCCCACAGGCACCCACATCCATTTTATTGGCCACCAAAGACATCCACTTGGTAAGGAAAATGGCTGATACAGTCCGCATTCTCTATGGCATCTAAAATTTCACAGCATGGCTCTGCCTAATTTAGGTCCACTTTACTCAACAAGACAACCATAACTGACAGCTGGTATAGGTTCCTCCAGCCATTTACTCCCCACACCCATGTGTCCTACACAGTAGCACCATGGTAGCTTCAATCCTAATTCAAACTCTCCCTGCCACCGTTCCCCTCAAACAATTCCACCACTTGGACAACATCCAACAATGAAGATACTCAGGCTGCTTCCCAGTGAGCCCTGCGTGGCCTCAGGGAAGCCAGGGAGTGTTACCCACAGCGCCCGACCCCGCTCACAAACACGCCGACTCCACCTGTGCATCCAAGCAAGGCCTCGACCTCGGCCTAGCATTCTCCGCACGTCGGCAACCTTTTCCAAGTCTGAAATCACTTGTATGCCTTCCAATTAAAAAGTTAAAGAAGTCTTTAAAACTTATTTGTAAGAAAATTGGGGCAGATGTGCTGCGGTGGGTTTGGTCCCCACCTGAAATACAGGCATCCCAGACGAGCGCCAGTTTAATTCCAGGCTGCTGCAGCGGGAAATCAGGGGAAGATGGCCCAAGTGCTTGGGCCCCTGCCATGCACATGGAGACCATGAGAGAGTTCCAGGCTCCTGGCTTTGGCCTGGCCCAGCCCTGGCAGCTGCAGCCATTTGCCGAAATGAACGAGTGGGATAGAAGAGCTTTGTCTCTCCCTCTAACTCTGCCTTTTGAAATAAACATTTTTTCAAAAAAAAATCTTATTAATGAAATCAATATGAAGGAAGATGGACAATTAGGAAGAGGACCCGTGAAATTACAAGTGACATCTCTCAAATTCAGCTGGATACTGGCTCGCAATAGCAATGATTTGTAACACTCCGCACACAGAACTCCCCTGCCCCGTATTCCTAATTTGACTATGTCAAGAAACTTAGAAATTTCCAGAACAGCACTGCTCACAATTCACTTTCCTGCAATATCAAATAGCCCGCCTTCACCGTTGTTATCCGGTACAGAAAGTTAACAAGTCAATCATCTGCCCTTTGCAGGCTTAAAGTCATCAGCTAAATCAAAATGACCTGGGCTGCATTTTAAAAACCATGGCGCCCGGGACTCACGCCAATCCTGGGGACGAAGCCGCAGGCGGGGCTCACACAGAAGACACCGCCGCTTATCACCACTGGCCCTACATCAGGACCTGCTGACCACTAGGTGGCGCCAGGAACTCACACATGGAACTTTCTAGTACCACATTCATTACCCCTTTGAGTACAGAAACACAAATCTCCTTTCTCTCCTCCACATCCCTCTCGCTTTAAAAAGGGGTGAACCAACGGAAAAAGGAAGACCTTTCTCTCTCTCTCTCTCTCACTGTCCACTCTGCCTGTAAAAATAAAAAAGGGGGTGTCACACTACATCAGCATCGTTCTGAATTTGTGGTTCTAACAGAGGGCTTGTCCTCAGAGGACCTAGAGTCGGGGGCCCGTTGTGGTCAGCAAGGAAATCCACTCTCCTTTCCCGGGGCAAGGGGCGGCCACGGGAACCAGGGACTGGGTCACAGAAAACCATGTGACAGGTTCCTGACAGCCACGTTCCCAAAACCCCAACTGCAGAAGTGTTCCCAAATCATCAGCTGATTCTTTCCCACCTGCCACTGCTTGGGCGACAGAGAAGTCAGCGGCCCCCTCAACCACCTGCCACTCCTCAGATTTTTTTGCACATTAAACAATTCCCTGTAAGTAATCATCTCATCCCACCATTTTTCTGAGGAGTTCGTGCATCCACTCTTTATTATGTGCGTCTGTTTTAAAAGGTACATTAAACAGAAATGGCAAGAAATTCAAAAAGATATGTATTACTCCTATGAATCCTTTACTTAGTCTGCTTTCTCTGTTATTTAAAAAAAAAAAAAAAAAGGCTGGGAAATTCGTGAAGAACAAAATTTTCTCTTCTCACCATTCACAGAGGTTGAACAGTCCGAGACCAAGGGCGCAGCATAGAGTGAAGTCTCTCTTGCTGGGGTCTCACCGGGAGCAGGCAGACAGGAAGCTAACTGAACGCCCTGAGAAGACTTTTATACGGTGCCCAACCCCGTGCACGGGGGAGAAGCCCTCAAGGCTGAGGCCCCTCCTAAAGACCCCGCCTCTTGCTAATGTCACATGAGCAACACCTGAATTTTGGAAGCACTGCATTCAAACCATAGCAACCCTAGAAATACACATCCACTGCGGTGTGTTGCAGGCGCCGTGACATACCCAGGCACAGGGACAAAAAAGGTCGAACAAAACAGACAAGACAGCCACCCGCACAGATTTGCTTTCTTCTTGGGAGAAACAAGTGGCAGGAAAAAATAAATAAATGAACGAGACAATGCTAGACAGTGATGACACCTCAAAATAATCAGACACACACGTGGGAGAGTCTCTGCACCAGGGAGAGTTATTTCCTGACAGTGGATAGGGACGGTACCCCCGAGGAAGGGACACCTGGGCAGGGACTGACGTCGGGGGCAGGCTGACTAGGCAGAGGACACAGCGGGTGCTTTGGGGACAAGCGTTGCCTTCAAAATGAAAACCAAAGTAAGGAACTTGAGCCAAGTGAACTTGGACAGATGGCAAAGGCGGACAGGGTCAAAGGTTACCATTTGGGTTCTATTTTTAGTGAAAGGTAAAATCATCAGGGTTTAAGGAAGAGAGTAACAGGGCCTAACTTTTACATTTTTTTAGATTCCCCTGACTGCTGATGGCAGAGGAGACGCAAGTGGACGAAGAGATGGGACTGGAAGCCGTGATACTGATCCAGGTGGGAGAGGCTTGGCACGGGGCCAGGAGCAGAAACGAAGAGAAGCAGCCACGGCCACTGTATCCTGACGATGCAGCTGACAGGACTGGCAAAGGCACTGGGCTGCCTGTCTCGGGAGAGAAACCAAGCGTCTGAGCACCGCGTGGAAAGGGAAGAAGCTCTTTACAGAGGAGGGGGAAATCGGTCAAGGGACGTTTTGGGGACGACCCGTGAGTGGAAATTCTGGTTCGGTCACATCAAATCTGAGAAGTTTACTTAATAGGGAGAAGGCAGAAGGAAATGATAAGAATTGGGAGTTATCAGCGTATGCATTGTATTTAAAGTCATAGGGCTGGATACTATGGCGCTGTAGTGTAGCTGGTAAAGTTGCCACCTGCGGTGCTGGCATCCCATGCGGGCATCTATTCCTGTCTCTGCTGCTCCACTTCCAATCCAGCTCCCTGCTGATACACCTGGGGAAGCCATGGAAGATGGCTGAAGTCCTTGGGCCCCTGTACCCACGTGGGAGACCCAGAAGAAGCTCCTGGCTCCTGGCTTTGGATCAGCCCAGCTCCACCCATTAAAACCATCTGACGAGTGAACCAGTGAATGGAAAATATTCCTCTCTCTCTGTCTCAACCTCTCTCTCTCCTCCTCTCCCTTTAAATTAAATAATTAAATAAATAAATCTTTAAAAAGAGAATGTATATAGATGGAGAAGAGCAGTCATGGTTGTTAACTCTCTCAATAAGGCTTCCATGGTGATCAAACATATGGATAAAATCGCTATAGGTAAGATGAGAATGATAACGCATGCGGTTAATTCAAGGAGTAAGTGAGGAATATAGAAAATATCTAAGATGATGCTGGCCATGTAGGCCATCAGCAAAATATGTTTTTTCCCCATTTCCCTCCTTGATAGAAGTAGACTCTGTCAGCTCGGGGTCTCAGCCCAAGGAAGTCTTGGACATGGTCCATCTCTGCTTTTCCAGAATGGCAATCGGGTTTCCATGACGTCTGTCGGTGACCTAGTTGTGAGGATTTCCTGAGTGTGATTTTCATTCAGGCTGCAGGAACTGGCCCCAGACTGTACTTTAGGAAAGCACCCATTCACCCAGGCCCACGTTCCACGTAGGAAACAGGAGGACAGAGGAGGTGACCTAGCTTGGGACTCTTCAGTCTAAGCTACCAGCGTTATGACAGCACTTGCTGTGACTAGGGCCAGCCCAAGTTTCCCGCCAGCCAGCCGCCCTGCGCGCCCTGTTCCCACTCTTGTCCTAAACGTGAGGCTACGAGGAGTCCGGCGCAGGCGTCAGGTTAACAAGCTACCCCCAGAGGGCCTTCGGTTCCTCCCGCCATCCCAGACCCCTCATTCCAGCTGCAGGGGGAGCTGCCTACATCAGAAGTTGGCCAGACATCCAGAATGCAGAGTCAGGAGCGACTTTGCTGCTGCTGCTTCTCTTGTTAAGGAACAAGCTGGGCTCTCAAGCCAGCACTGTACTGATGGCCGCACTTCCAATCACCGTGTGACCTTGGAGCTATCCCCTCCATTAAAAAGCTCTGACCCTTCTTTCTCCAGCTGCTTGTTAATGACAAGGCTGTAAACTGGGGGTTAATGATTACTCGCACCTCGGCCCTCACTCCCAGACCCAGATCAGCAGAAAGTGTCTTCACCTACAATAGAAAGAACCCTGGACTGGAGAACAGCAATGACTTTTTTTTTCCCGATTTCTTTCCTTAACTGTAAGTCTAGGCTCTTCCCGTAAGAGGAAGAACAGAGCCTTGCCCAGAGCTTCCCTCTTTCTTTCTTTCTTTCTTCACTTGAAAGTCAGAGCTACAGACAGGAGAGGGGCAGAGAGAGAGAGAGAGAGAGAGAGAGAGAGATCTTCCATCTGCTGGTTCACTCTCCAGGTGGCCACAACAGCCAGGGCTGGGCCTGGCTGAAGCCAGGAGCTTCATCCAAGTCTCCCACGTGGGTGGCAGGGCCACAAGCACTTGGACCATCTTCTGCTGCTTTCCCAGGCTATTAGCAGGGAGCTGGATTGGAAGTGGAGCAGCCAGGACTCAAACCTGCATATGTACAAGTTGCCGGTGTCCCAGGCAGCAGCTTTACCGGCTATGCCGCAATGCCACCCCACCCCCCCCCCGCCCAGGTGCCTTTTCTGATCACCCCTCTGCAGAGAGGAAATCCAGGGATACACCGAGCCTGTCCTGGGCCCTGTGACATGTCAGACACAAGGCAGCCTGGGCTTGACTCACCCCTGTTACTGCTTCATTGCAAAAACCTGCGTGGCATCAACAGCCAGGGAGGAAGGGGTGCTGCAGCAGACCAGAGAAGAGTGAGCAGTGGGCACAAACATGACACCTGCACAGGGAGACTATGGGGGGCGGGGCACTGCTGATACACCTACCGCACGTGATTTTGAAACAGAGGTCATCTCCCTTTTCCTAAAAACTATCTTCCCATATTTCTCGGCCGGCCAGCCTCTGGGGCTTATCTGGAAGATCCCCCTCCCTAAATCCCCACCCGCAGCCCAGCTGACTTATGAACTCGAAGGCCCTCTCCAAGTTACCTTCCGCTTCCCTCAGGCAGTTGACAGGGGTTAGCACGCGATTGCCCTGGGGAGCAGATATTATCGTCTGCCCCTATCAGTAATGAGTGTAGTATCTGGAAGCAGTTAGCGATTGCCTGCAATAAACCATCCACATGATTTTAAAACAACAATGATTTATCATTTTTTCAGGAGGATACCAGCTGGCAGGTGGTTCTACTGATCTAGACCAATCAGATGTCCGCTGGGCTCACCACAACACCATGGTCAGAGGGGAGGTCCTTGCGGCTCAGTGGTCTGGGAGGCTGGGCTGATCCAGTTCTGCTCCAAGAGGTCTCACGTTGGAGGACGCCTCTCGTTCGAAAGTGATGTCGTGGTGACCTCTCGTTCGAAAGTGATGTCACTGTGACCACAGGGGAACCAGAGAAGAAGCAGGGACACGCAAGACCTCCCAAGATCTAGACTCAGAGCTGTCACAGCATCACTGCTGCCACATTGTGCTGGCCACAGGCCAACACACGTTAGAGTGAGCCAAGGGCCCCGGATCATGTGTGGAATACCTGAGGCCATGAACTTCACTGGCGTGTTCAATGCCTTCAGTCTACCACAGACTCTGATTGGAAAGTTGGAGAGGAAGGATAGAAGGTGGACATTATTCATAGTCTTCATAGTCTCACACATGAATATTCTGTGTTCTACATAGCCTTAAACTTGAGCATATTGTATTCTTCCTTCTCATTTGTAAATGTTTTTTTTTTTCTTAAGACAGTTACAGAGAGAGGTCGAGACAGAGAGAGAGGTCTTCCATCTGCTGGTTCACTAACCAGATGGCCGCAATGGCCGGAGCTGAGCCGATCTGAAGCCAGGAGCCAGGAGCTTCTTCTAGGTCTCCCACGTGGGAGCAGGGGCCCAAGCACTTGAGCCATCTTTTACTGCTTTCCCAGGCCATAGCAGAGAGCTGGATTGGAAGAGGAGCAGCCCGGACTAGAACCGGTATCCATATGGGATGCCAGCACTTCAGGACAGTGCTTTAACCCACTGTGCCACAGCGCCGGCCCCTTTGTAAATCTTTATCTTAATATTCCCTCTCTTTTTTAAGACATAATTACTTACTTGAAATGCAGAGTTACAGAAAGAGAGAGGTAGGGAGAGAGAGAGAAAGAGATCTTCCATCCACTGGTTCACTCCCCAAATGGCTGCAATGGCTGGAGCTGGGCCGGGCTGAAACTAGGAGCCAGGAGCTTCTTCCGGGTCTCCCATGGGGTGCAGGGGCCCAAGCACTTGGGACATCTGCTGCTGCTTTCCCAGGCACATTAGCAGGGAGCCAGATAGGAAGTGGAGCAACCAGGACTTGAACTGCAACTCATATAGGATAACAGCACTGCAGGCGGTAGCTTTACCGGCTACACCACAGCACCGGCCCCATCTTAGTATTTTCTAAACAGGTGAATCATCTCTCCACACCTTTTTTTTTTTTTTTTTTTTTTTTTTTTTGGCAACAGTCTTAGTTCAAAATCAATTAAGTACTTAAAAAATATTTAATCATTTGAGTTCAGCCAATTAGATTTTGTCTATCACAGAGCAAACAAGAAATTTAAGTGGGAAGCATTTAGCCTAGCAGTTAAGACACCCACATCCATACCGAAGTACTCGAATTCGAGTCCTGGCTCCAATTCCCATCCAGTTTCCTGCCTAGGGAGGCCCTGGGGGATTAGCGGTAGTGACTGAAGTAGTTGGATCCTTGCCATCCACGTAGGAAATTTGAATCAAATTCTGTACTCCTGCTTTTGGCTTGGCCCAGCCCTGGCTGTTGCAAGCATTTAAAGGAGTGAATCAGTGGGTAGAAGATCCCTGTCTGTCTTTTCTTCTACCTTTCAAATAAATAAAAATAAATTTTTTAAAAAGGTTCAACTTTCATGTCATTTTCTTATTCTAATACATGAACAACTTCAGTGTCTGCAATAGCAAAAATATGGCAGATCAACTAAAGAAAGAATGAAGAAGATAAACATTCTGGCATAACAGGTTCATCATCGGTAAATATTTACTGCAACCCTACAGTGAAGAAACAACCTGATTAACAGATATGGAAATTCTGATTACAGAAAGCATGGATGGGCGATAAGGCATGGATAGCATCATTTGATAGTATCAGAATTGTGTTGGGTGTGCTTAATCTGCATCACTTAAGGCATGACATTAGGAGAGTAAACCGAGAGGAACCCCGAGGGAGCACACCCTCCCGTCTTCTCACTGGCAGACACATTGGATTCCAGCAAGACACAGGTCAACACCAGCACAGGCACTGTCAGTTCTAAGCCGCCATCAAGAGGAAGACCTTTGGTTTTTAAAAAATTGATTTATGAAATTATATCTTCGGAAGGCAGAGTGTCAGCAGGAGAGACAGAGACAGAGAGACATCTTCCATCTGTTGGCTCACTTCCTAAATGGCCACAGTGGCCAGGGCTACTCCAGGCTGAAGCCAGGAGCCCTGCCCCAGCACCTGGGCCATCTTCTGCTGCTTTCCCAGGCACAATAACTGGGACCTAGATCAAGAGGGACAACGTGGGACTCAAACCCATGCTCCGATGTGGGACACCAGTGTCGCAGGCGGTGGTTTAACCTGCCGCACCGCAACCCCGGCCCTGGAAGAAGCTCTCCAGGCAAGCAGGTGATGTGATGTTATCTGACGGGTCACGGTGTTTCTGTGCTCATTTTCTGGGTTTTGGGTGGCTTGTCCAGCCCCCCTGAGCAGACTGGGAAGCGAAAACCCTCTGAGACAGCAGCTGGGAAGGAAGACAGGCCACTTGGTGAAAGGACTGTCATTGGCCACACCGGGAGTGAGGTCAAAGTCCCTTCCTGGTCCTGCCCACAGTTCCGTGGTGCCGAGTAGCCTCTGGAGGATGAGTGCAGAACGGCGCACCCTGTCAGCCGGGAGCAGCCTCCAACAAGACTTCCAAACACAGCTCATGCCCTGGAGGATTGTGCTCCGGGGGAGAGACCGGAAGCCAAGGAGGCCAGACCTGCAAGTGTAAGTCACAGGTGTCAGACCTGCTAAAACAGTCGAGAGCGGACTGTCACCTCTTTGCTGGGAAAGGGGTCTTCTGGGTGCCTCGGGGTCAGTGTCTCTGCCTGGAGGAAGTCTCTGTGGTATCCACTGGGAATATTTGGCTTATCACCATCCGAGGCTTGAGCAAAAGCAAAAATGATCATGCAGGTTTTAATGTGCTCAGGAACTTGTGATACAAAGTATTTTGCTTCTCTGTTAATTGCAAAAAAAAAAAAAAAAAGTGGGAGAGTTCGAGGGTGTGCGTGTGTGTGTGTGTGTGAGATAGAGAGAGAGAGAGAGAGAGAGAGAGAGAGAGAGAGATTCATTTGAGATGAAGGAAGGAATTCAAGCATAGAGGAATACTGAGCAATGCTAGGAGAGCCCTGGGAGGCGGAGCAGTGATCTAGGACTCCCCACTTCGGGTAAGGGAAACGCTGTGAAGCATGTCATCCCAGTCGGTTCTGGTTTTGAGTTCCTTTTCATCTAGAAAGATCGGTTTGGATGGAGGTTGGGTTTCTTTGAGTTCCGCATTAACAGGCACTACGTGTTAGCCTCTTGGGTTTTGGCTTTGGCTTTTTCTGTAGTTTACATTTTGGTAAAGCTCTAGCGGGGCACATCAAGTGCGTGTCAAGGTATTGGATTTCTTTAAAATCCCTTCATCAGCCGAACGACAATTGCTTCAAATCTCTCCAAGAAGCGTCTCTGTGAAAGATAAAGAATTTCTAGGAGCAATAAGCAGAACGTCTTTAGAGAGACTTCTAACGGCATCCCCACAGTCCATGTGGGCATTGGGAGGCGTGAGGGCGACAGAAAAAAGGGAATTGGAAAGTAAATGAGCCAAGGGGGTTGGGGACTTTCGTTTCCACTTGGGGAGGCTGCGTGTGACAGTGGCACGAGGGGAGGCTGGGCATTCTACACACCTGCTGTGTTTGGATCTCCGTTCTGCTGCCATTTAACTGAAGGTGTGGGTGAGGACGAGACAGTTGCTCTTGGGTTTCAGTTTTCCTATCCCCAAAACGCTGCACAACGTACCTGTAGCCTGGCGTTCGTAGGAGGAGTACCTTTCTTTATGCACAGAAGTGACACAGTTTCTGCTGCTTCTCGTCCTCCTTAACAGGAGACACTGCAGGGCGTGGCAGAGAGCCCGCCTCCACGCTAACCCAGCCTTTCGCTCCCCTGGCCTCGCCCTGTGAGGTTTTCACAGGTGCACAGGGAGGGCAGACATCAAATTCAAACTCTGCTTGGCTGCGGGTCTCAGAATGACAGCCGAACTGACTTGGCTCAGATGCTCACGAGCAGCCCTACCTGGTCTACAGCACTTTTCGGCTTTGTCCCTCCCGAGTGTGGCACAGGTGACCAGTGCATGAGCCTCTTTGAGCCCCAGCTTTCCCTCTGCAGCAACTAGTCTAACACCTGGAGGGAGCAGGCTGAGAAACCAACAACAGCCACAAGAGCGGGGACCTTCAAAAACGTCTGTGCCAATGTGTTACCCAGTTGAGCCTTCGCCTTCATTTATTTTTTTTATTACAAATAGAGAACATTTTTCATTTATTAGCCGGAGGCACTTCTGCTACAAGGTGCACGCTTATAAGCTGACTCACTTTCAAAGATCCTATGAGTTCAGTTCTCATGATTGAACTATCATAAACAGCACAGTCTCGGGCACCTGTTCCGCATCTGACCCAGCCTCACTGCTCTCCACTCATAAAAAACTAGCAGAACAAATGCTGAATTGAAGAGATGTAACCAACAGCAACACAGGCATGTGATAATACATGAGACTCTTTCACTCAACCGTCTTTATTCGAGAGATGGTAGTCTGTGCTCTTCTCTTTTTTTGAGATTTAGTTATTCATTTGAAAATCAGAGTTACAGAGAGAGAAGACAGATGGAGAGATCTTCCACCCACTGCAATGGCTGGAGCTGCGCCAGTCAGAAGCCAGGAGCTTCTTCTGGGTCTCCCACATGGGTGCAGGGGCCCAAGGACTTGGGCCAGCCTTTGCTGCTTCCCCAAGCACTTTAACAGGGAGATGGATTGGAAGCAGAGCAGCCAGGACTCGAACCAGCGTGCATATGGCATGCCGGCATTGCAGATGGCACCTTAACCTGCTGCGCCGCAGTCCCAGCCCCTGTGTTCTTCTAAATGCCTAAAAATTGGCAGAGAAGAATCACTATTGCTGTTCTCACTATTACCATTGTTATCAAGATGGAAATATACAACCACCTAGAAAAATGTAATTTCATGATTGCCAAGAAGGAGTAAAAGAACACACCAAGGGGCCGGCACCGTGGCTCATTTGGTTAATCCTCCGCCCGCGGCACTGGCATCCCACATGGGTGCTGGGTTCTAGTCCCAGTTGCTCCTCTTCCAGTCCAGCTCTCTGCTGTGGCCCGGGAGTGCAGTGGAGGATGGCCCAAGTGCTTGGGCCCTGCACCCGCATGGGAGACCAGGAGGAAGCACCTGGCTCCTGGCTTCAGATGGGTGCAGCGCGCCGGCCATAGCGGCCATTTGGGGGTGAACCAACAGAAGGAAGACCTTTCTCTCTCTGTCTCTCTCACTGTCTAACTCTGCCTGTCAAAAAAAAAAAAAAAAAAAAAAAACACACACACACACACACCAAAAGTTCCAACCTTGGACTTTTGCAGACATAGATTTAAAAGGGTTAAAACATAACATCTTTGAAAGAAACACAGGTGACCAAGTTCACCAATTCTGATTATGTTTCTACTCGCATTGTTAAAATAATTTGTTATCCAGAAATAAATACTAGCATTATGGTTATTTGATTTTCAACAAAGGAGTCAAAACACTACAATGGGAAAAGAATACTATGGGAGAAACAGTGTCAGTGCAATATACAGAAGTCAGACCTTTACCTCACAACATGCAAGACCTTAATCAGAGTGGGTCACATACCTTATGGCTAGGATGCAAGAGCTAAAACTATAAAGTCCTAGAAGAAAACAAAGGAGCAAATCTTCAAGATCTTTGGTTGCATAATGATTTCTCAGATCCAATAACAAAAGCACAAGTGATGAAAGGCAAGATTGACAAACTGATTTTATCAAAAATAAAGATTTGTGTTCAAAGGACCCTGTCAAGAAATTAAAAAGGTGACCTATGAAATGGTAGAAAACATTTGGAAATCATACTTCACAAACTTCATGGAATTAAAGGAAAAGCTTACTTTGGCTCAGAAAATTTCAATTTCAAATCCACGGAATTTTATTTTATTTTATTATTTTTTTTTTTGACAGGCAGAGTGGATAGTGAGAGAGAGAGAGAAAGGTCTTCATTTGCCATTGGTTCACCCTCCAATGGCCACCGTGGCCAGCGCACCACACCTATCTGAAGGCAGGAGCCAGGTGCTTCTCCTGGTCTCCCATGGGGTGCAGGGCCCAAGCACTTGGGCCATCCTCCACTGCACTCCCTGGCCACAGCAGAGAGCTGGACTGGAAGAGGGGCAACCAGGACAGAATCCGGTGCCCCGACCGAGACTAGAACCCGGTGTGCCGGCGCCACAAGGCGGAGGATTAGCCTAGTGAGCCGCGGTGCCGGCCTCAAATCCACGGAATTTTCATAATAAACATTTCCCAAATCTTCTTAAAGACCCTCCTCATAGATCTTAAGGAATATGTGTCTAAAATATATAATGGACATCACTCTAATAAAAGGACAAACAATGCAATTTAAAAATAGGGAATGGATTTGAATCAATTTTTTTATCCAAAGAAGACATACAACTGGCCAATAACTAAATAATGAGCTGCTAAAAACAGAAAGAAAAACAAAACGAGTCTTGGCAAGTATGTGGGGAAACTGGAGCCCACACCAATTGCTGGCATTTTGGAAATCAACTTGGTGATTCCTTAAAAATTGAAATAGCATGATTTCATTCCTCGGTACGTAATCAAGAGAAGTGAAAACCTGGCCACACAGAAACCTATACACACATGTCCAAGGCAGCATTATTCAGATTATTATTAGCCAAAAAGTGGAAGCAATCCAAATGCCCATCAGCTGAGCGTTAGACCCTCGGAGTGAGGATGCTAACACATCGAGAGGCACACCCCAAAGACTCCGACTCCAGACCAGCTGATGCAAAAGCAAGAGGATTTATTCGGCGTCTGCGCAGACGGGCCTCCTGAACTCGGGAGTCCAGAGAGTGCCCCCAGTACAAAGCCACACAGTTTATATACCCGCAGCGACCAATCAAAAGCACTATAGAGTCCATGCACACAGCAGTCCAATCCGCGAGTTGTTCATGTGAAGGGCATGCGTCTTCTATCCAATCAGCTGGGGGATCACACGGGAGGCATGTACCTCGTCGCCATTTTGTTGTTTACTTCTTTAGTAGTTCCTTTCCCTGCCAGCGCCATCTTGTTCACCCTGAGGGGGGACGACGTCTCTCTCCCTTTGTTCCCCTTGTGGGAGGGCGGCGTCCCGCTTCCCACACCGTTATTTGAGTATTAGGAGGCATACAAACTGGGTTAGGTCTTAGCACAGCCAGGCTCAAGTGTCGCAGCTAGCTAAGCATAGGGTCCCTTATTTTATAGCTGCACCTAATTTTAGCTTTGGGGGGAAAAGTTAAGGGCTATAATTTTAAACTTTAATTTTTATTTGGGGCAAAGGTGACTTCTTGTTTTTAATGGTATTGGCTTAGGTCACTCCATCTTGGTTTGATTTTTAAGGTTCTTCACTGAGGAATGGAAACATGACAGGCAGTCTGTCCCTTCAAGGGGTATTATTTGGTCATGAAATGGAATTAGGCAGTGAAATATGCTTTGGGAACATCATGCCAAGCCAAAGAAGCCAGTCCCAAAAGATCGCATATAGTATGGACCATTTATAAAAATATGTCCAGATTAGTTACTCTCTATGTGAAATAAAGACTTTGTCATCTATAAAGAGAGAAGGTAAAAAGTAGATTAAGGGTTGCCTAGAGCTGAGCAGGTGAATGCAGAGGGGCAAGTAACTGGCGCTGGGTACAGGTTTCTTTTAAGAGTGATGAAAATGTTCTGGGCAGCACTGTGGCATGGTGGGCTAAGTCTCTGCCTGGGTGCCAGCATCCCCCGTAGGTGCTGGTTCGTGTCCCGGCTGCTCCTCTTCCGATCCAGCTCTCTGCTTATGGCCTGAGAAAGCAGTGGAAGATGACGCAAGTACTTGGGCCCCTGCACCCACGTGGGAGACCCAGAAGAAGCTTCTGGCTGTTGGGTTTGGACTGGCTCAGCTCCAGGCGTTGTGATCCTTTGGGGAGTGAACCAGTGGATGGAAGATTTCTCTCTCTCTCTCTCTCTCTCTCTCTGTCTCTGTCTGTCTCTGTCTCTCTCTCTCTCTCTCTCTCTCTCTCTCTGCCTCTCTGTAACTCTATCTTTCAAAAAATAAAATGAGTCTTTTTAAAAAAATGTTCTAAAATTAGTGGGTGGCAGTGGCTGCACAACTCTGAATATACTGAAAGCCACTGAATTATGCACTTCAAATTGGCAAAATTTGTGATAACTAAATTCTAGCTCACAAGGTTGTTTTTTATAAAACTCCAAAATCAGGCAATTGGTTACTATAAATAAGACTCTATGAATTTATTATAAATGTTGGTTAAAAAAGACTATTATAAATCTTGATCAAGATAAACATAAAAACTTCTTGAGTGCTTATTGTGTGCAGGCAACATTCCAAGTCTTTACAAATCTGAATTCACTTACTTTCCCAACAGACCTATTCCATGGGTACAATTATTCCCATTTTGCAGATCAGGAGACTAAAGCACAGAGTTCCTTAAGTCTTCTGGTGATCAAGCAGCACAGTAAGAACTCGAGCACAGAGAGTCGGCATCTTGGAAACCAATCAGTTCTGGCCCTGGAATGTGCCTGTAAGATATGGAGAGCAAATCCCTGAAATTCAGAGAATTTGGGCCTAAGAAGATGAAAACCTGCAAGGAAAATGTCGCTCCCCCTCTTCGTGGAGGAACGACACAGGACCCTGCGCTGTTCTTTTGTCTGCTCGGCCCTCCCCGGGTTTGCTGCTGGTTCTTCCCGGGTTGGCTACTATCCCTTCCACCTCCGTGGAAGGGCAGTTCCCCCTGGCCACATTCCCCACTTCCGCAGGGGAGCGGCACACCGCCGGCCGGCTCTCTGGGGGGCTGCACAGGTGTTCCTTCAGATGTTCCCCATAGATGTTCCTGGTGCATGCCGTCTCTCTCCTCCTTTATAGTCCTCCTCCGCCAATCCCAACTCGGCTGCCCACACGCCGAGTACGCTGCTCTCCAATCAGGAGCAAGTCCTACAGTTAATTGGTTGAACTGGAGGCAGCTGTGCGGAAGCTGTTTACTTCTCTCCCAGCGCCATATTGTGGGAGAGCAGATGCATAGAATAAGTCTTAATTCCAGTAACTTAGTCTAGTCCGAGCTGCTCCCCACAGAGGAGAGCAGATGCATAGAATAAGTCTTAATTCCAGTAACTTAGTCTAGTCCGAGCTGCTCCCCACAGATCCCCCTTTCTTTTTATTTTTTTGGCGTTGATACGCGCCTGTCTTCGGTGTCCCGCAGCACACACTCTGCTCTACTTGCTAGAGTTGCCACAGGCTCTTACAAGTCCTATCCATCAGGCAAACCGAATCCGGGTCCTCTCTTCGCCATGTTGTGAGGAGGTTTTTAGGCGCTGATGCGTGCCTGTGTTCGGTGCCCTGCAGCGCATGCTTTGCTCTGCCTGCAGGGGCTTACAAGCTCTATCAGGCAAACCGAATCCAAGCCTTCTCATTGCCTTATTGTGGGGGAGACTTATTAGTGTTGGTTTGTGCCTATCTTCGGTGACCTGCAGCTCATGCTTTGGTCGAGCTGCTTACTGGTGCTTACCACCTTAAATCAGGCAGACCGAATCCAAGCCTCCTAATTGTTGCATTGTGGGGAAGCCTTACTGATGTTAATTCGTGCCTGTCTTCGGTGACCTGCGGCGCATAAGCTGCTAGCCGCCCAGGTGCTCATCGCCTCACTTAATCAGGCAGACCGAATCCAAGCTCTCTAATTGCCATGTTGTAGGGAGGCCTTTCTATTTCTCTATTTCTCTATCTCCGGGCATTCCTATTTCTCCCATTTTACTTCTATCTTCCAGCATTCCTATTTCTCTCACTTTGCTTCTAAACTTCTATTTCTCTTATCCCTGCGGCTTTCCGGCGCCTGCCCCGAGACTGCTTCTCGGCGGCTTCCCGGCTCTGAGCCGCTTCAGCCCGCGCTTCTCCGATCTGCGCGGCTTCCCGGCTTTGCGCGGCTTCCCGGCGCCTCGCCCCGCGGCAGCTTCACGGCTCTGCGCGGCTTCCCGGCGCCTCGCCCCGCCGGCGGGTTCCCGGCTGTGCGCGCACGCTCCGCGGTCTCCACGCACTTCGCGCCCGCACCACGGCCTCGCGCCAATGCCCCGTGCTCTCTCTGCACGCGGCGGCTTCCGCGAATGTTTCCGCCACCACCGGCATTCAGTCCAAGTTCCCCGGACTAACCTGGCGAATCCTGGCGGCCCACGTCTCTGCCTCTGGTTCCAGATCTTCGCCTCTTGCTCCCCAGGGTGACTTGAAGAATTCCAAGATGGCTTGGCCTGCACTCGCGGCTTCATCCTCCCTAACATTTTTCTCTACCCGGTGTGTTTCCCTAAGTTTTCTTCCAACAATATTCCTCCCTCATTTCTCCTGGCCTCTCCCCACAGTCCGTATCCAAGTCTAAGTTTCTTATAGGTTTCACTTTCACTTTCAACCTGCAGTCCGTATCTGAGTCTAAGTTTCTTCTTGCTTTCACTTTAAATCCTAACTTCTTTCCCACAGTCCGTATCCGAGTCCAAGCCTCCTCCAGGTTTCACTTTCGCTTTCAATCTCCTAGCTTCCCCGCCATAGTCCGCATCCGAGTCTATGAAAGCTTTCACTTTCGCTTTCAATCCTAACTTCTTTCCCACAGTCCATATCCAAGTCTATGCCTAGGCTTTCAATAGCTTCTTCCGGCTCCTTTTTCGTCCGGCTTTTCCCTAGGCTGTTTGCTAGTTTCTCTCTCCGATATTTTCCCTAGGCTGTTTGCTAGTTTCTCTCTCCGATATTTTCCCTAGTTCTTCCCGTTTCTTCCCTCCTAAGTTTCATATCCGTCCTAAGTTTCCTATCCGAGTCAGGTTTCCTATCCGTCCTAGGTTTTCTATCCGAGTCAGGTTTTCTATCCGAGTCACGGCACCATTATGTCGCTCCCCCTCTTCGTGGAGGAACGACACAGGACCCTGCGCTGTTCTTTTGTCTGCTCGGCCCTCCCCGGGTTTGCTGCTGGTTCTTCCCGGGTTGGCTACTATCCCTTCCACCTCCGTGGAAGGGCAGTTCCCCCTGGCCACATTCCCCACTTCCGCAGGGGAGCGGCACACCGCCGGCCGGCTCTCTGGGGGGCTGCACAGGTGTTCCTTCAGATGTTCCCCATAGATGTTCCTGGTGCATGCCGTCTCTCTCCTCCTTTATAGTCCTCCTCCGCCAATCCCAACTCGGCTGCCCACACGCCGAGTACGCTGCTCTCCAATCAGGAGCAAGTCCTACAGTTAATTGGTTGAACTGGAGGCAGCTGTGCGGAAGCTGTTTACTTCTCTCCCAGCGCCATATTGTGGGAGAGCAGATGCATAGAATAAGTCTTAATTCCAGTAACTTAGTCTAGTCCGAGCTGCTCCCCACAGAGGAGAGCAGATGCATAGAATAAGTCTTAATTCCAGTAACTTAGTCTAGTCCGAGCTGCTCCCCACAGAAAATATTAGGCAGTATTGAAAAAGTCCATGGAAACTAGATGTGATGAGAAAATTATCCACAGATTTCAAAATGAGCTCATTTTTTAATTCCATGAATTTTGGCAAGTCCCCTCTGGTTTGTTGATTTATTCTGCTGCCTCACACGGCAGCTGTGGGATCTGGAAGGCAGCAACATGTGAGCCCACACGGCTGTCGCATGCTGTGTCTGAGACAGTGGTGACCCGGGGCTGATTGCTGGACAGGGATCCAGGTAGCAGACATTCTGCCCAGCAACGTGGTGTGAAGAACAATCCAGATCATCAGGCCAGGAGCTAGGGGTGAATCAAGAGGCAAACCCAGCTCAGCCACAAACTATTCCTGAGACCTTGGGTGGGACATCTATCCCCTGGGGACACCAGCGATGGATCTGGAACACGAAGCCTCTTCCATACGTGGGCTCTAAGATCCCTGCAGATTCCAAACTCTCATCACGCAGCAGCTAGTTTCTAGACTGTGCTCAGAAACATTGTTGCCGGTGGTATGCTGACTCCCAAACACATCTTCCTCAAGTCAGTTTCCCGGGATTCTCCAACCATGTTTCCTGTTCAAGTACAACCACACTGTGCCCCACACTCCAGCTGCAGGCAGAGACCAGAAAAGATGTGCTTGTTCCTCACTTTAAAGTCTGAGACCTCTTGAAAATCAAAAAAAAAAAAAAAATACATATGCTTGGCAAATATACATATGCTTAGCAAATATTGGTTCTACTTCCAGGATTATCAAAGCAATTTGACTCCTGTGGAGTAAAACATAATTTTGATGATACTACAATGCTAAGTCTGATTATCTGTGGGAGCAAAGAGCTACAGATTTTTGTTTATTTTTTTCTTTATATTTTGTGGGTTTTTTTCCCAAAAAATAAAGTATTTTAAAAGCCTTATGGGTTGAGGCCAGCACTGTGGCACAGCAGGTTAGTGCCCTAGCCTGAAGCGCCGGCATCCCATATGGATACCGGTTCTAGTCCCAGCTGCTCCTCTTCTGATCCAGCTCTCTGCTATGGCCTGGGAAAGCAGTGGAAGATGGCCCAAGTCCTTGGGCCCCTGCACCCACATGGGAGACCAGGAGGAGGCTCCTGGCTCCTGGCTGCAGATCAGCGCAGCTCTGGACGTTGCGGCCAATTGGGGAGTGAACTATCGGATGGAAGATCTCTCTCTGTCTCTCTCTCTCTCTCTCTCTCTCTCTCTGTGTAACTCTGACTTTCAAATAAATAAATATCTTTTAAAAAAAAGCCTTATGGGTGCAATGCTACCAATGTAGATAATACCACTAAACTCTAACATTTGAAACAATTAAAATCGCAAATATTATTTTATGTATACTTTCCCCCAAATAAAAAAATACCAAAAAACGACCTATAATGATCCCATCTTCAGGAGTATTCTCTGTAAATACTTATCACACTGTATGATAGTAAACAAAGACAGAATGTACAATAATGACTACACAGTTTGTCAGACGATACTATGATTTACATTGAAGAGCACCGTTTTGAAAAATCTGGTAACTCCGGGGTCAAACTCATAGGTTTTACCAAACACCGAAATTTGAAGTTTGAGGTGTGGCAGTGGTGGGAGGAACTGTCAGCATCGCTTCCCAAAGCCACCTTCAGTGCCGTCAGCTCAGGGGTAGGACCTCCACTATGGAATTATCCAGTACTATAAGTCAAAGGGTTCCTTCCACCCCACTCTAGAAAGCCAGTTAACCACCTCCTCACTAGTTAAATCATAAATTTATCAATGAACAGAAATTTACACTCACAGAATGTTTTAAAGCAATTGAAGCAAGAACAATGGAAGCCTTAGAAACCATAAATTAAACAGTTTGCTTAGGGGTTGGAATCCTATGTGCATTTTTTCTTTTGATGTTACTTTCTTTTTTTTAAGATTGTATTTATTTGAGAGGTAGAGTTACAGACAGAAAAAAAAAAAAAAAAAGGAGAGACAGAGAGAAAGGTCTTCCATCCACTGGGTCACTCGCCAAGTGGATGAAACAGCAAGGGATGAGCTGAGCTGACCCGAAGCCAGGAGCTTCTGCCCGGTCTCCCACGCATGTGCGGGGGCCAAAGCACTTGGGCCATGTTTTCCTAGGCTATAGCAGAGAGCTGGATGGGAAGAGAAGCAGCCGGGACACGAACTGGCGCAGCGAACGGGAGAGTAACCTGCTATGCCACAGCACCGGTCTCTGATGTTGCTTTCTGAGTCTTTCATAATCTACATGTTTTTATTCATAATCTACATGTTTTTATTCATAATGTTGTACTTTTAAAAAAAAGAATAATTTTATTTGAAACTCGAATGCACATACACAAAACAACCTGAAGCAAATATCATCCGAGACAGCGAGAAGACTTGCCCAGGCAGGTGAGAAGCCAAGAGCAGGAATCTGGGCTTCCAACTTGGTTTCCCTTGTATCCTTGAGAACAAATGCACAAAAAGACAAGTTACCCTAAGACTGATCTCACCGGGTTTACGGGAGCTGCAAGGCTGATTTTCTCATTCTTCTAGGGGGCAGAACCCCCTCTCCAGTGACAACCTGCTGCAGAACGAAATAATTTCTGTCAAGGGCAACGTACGGTTTCCGTCAGCATGCTCTCAGAGAAAGGCCCGTGACCGTGGGGCAGGAATGAACCCCCTCTCCAGTCCTCATCACAGCAACCACAGAATAAAGGTGTTTGGGGAGAGAGGCAGGGACTCCCACTGTGTCCAGTCCAGCAGTTACTGGAGTACCCTGCGCTGCCTGGCTGTGCCTTCATCATCAGTGTCAACACTCCGTAAGCCGGGATTGTGCCCCTCACTCTCTCTAGGGGATTAATTTTTCCACGAAACACATGCAGACATAGCTGATGCTACATTGAGAAACGCAGATTGTATCTTTCGGTTAGATTAGATAAGGCTCCACTCACCGTTAGTGAAAATATGGCCCAGATCAAAAATCACCAACATCACCCACATCACCATCACCACCACCACCACCAGCAGCACCGTCATCATCATCGGCAGTATTTTCTGGATGGACTCAGCCCTGCACGTCCAGGCTTCGTCCTTGAACTCCACTGCACTGTGCCAAGTCCTCATAGCCGTCTTATGGGGTAGATCTTAGTATTGTTGCTCTTTTTACAGAGCACGGCAAACCTCAGTGCCACTCTAAAGTAACATGGCAAAGAAATAATGGGCCCTCCCAACCCAGGAAACGTGGTCTCCAGGCCACACAATAAACCACAACCGTCAGCCACAGTACCTTAGGAGGGTGAGCATTTTCACTTCACACCCAGTTAGCAGGGGTCTCTCTGTGCGTATTCCAGGGTGAAGTCTGGCACTGCAGGTAGCTTCAGCAAACCACAAGCTTCTTTACCCAAGTGGCAGTGCTACATGCTTAGAGTATGCAAACTCATTTTGTGAATTCTAGCCTCGACACAGTGTAACCAACCAGATACGTTGCTAACTTCCTAATCATAGAGGAAATCTTGTTTACTTATATATATACAAATAAATTTTATGCATATGTATGCAAATAAGTTTATGTATATATCAAATGTGTAAGAAACTTCTGTTTATAAAAAAGATACAGTAGCCTGTGTCGTGGTTCACTAGGCTAATCCTCCGCCTGCGGCATCGGCACACTGGGTTCTAGTCCCGGTTGGGGCGCCAGATTCTGTCCCGGTTGCCCCTCTTCCAGGCCAGCTCTCTGCTGTGGCCCGGGAGTGCAGTAGAGGATGGCCCAAGTGCTTGGGCCCTGCACCCCATGGGAGACCAGGAGAAGCACCTGGCTTCTGGCTTCGGATCGGCGCAGGGTGCTGGCCGTAGCAGCCATTTGAGGGGTGAACCAATGGAAGGAAGACCTTTCTCTCTCTTACTGTCTAACTCTGCCTGTCAAAAAAGAAAGAAAGAAAGACATAGTAAAAGCCAAATAATATAATAGGCGTGCCAAATGCATCCTAAACCTCGATTTGGTAGAAGAGAAAAGCAAATTCCAGAGATATTAACGGACTTAATAAGTGAAAAAGCCCAAATTCATTTTTTTAATGTCAGAGTCTCTTTTATGAACTCAATTTATAAGGATACAACACTGTGAGTTATTCGACAGTATTGGGGAAATGAGATATTTCTATCATGGGTGGTCCTAATGAACCAGCCTGCTAGGCAGTCTTCGTCATGGTTGGCTTTGCTTTCCTGTCCGCTTCCACGCAAGGACATAAGTCTTTGTTTTAGTTGCATTCTGGTTACTACGATTACTCTTCCTTTTGGCCAGTGTGTCTGTGTCTGCTCTTTTGTAGCTGTATTTACACAAACATCCCACTCCAGTTGTTTATCTTTGGTCGCCTGGTCTTTGTTTTAGTTTCCACACGCAAAAATGAACGCCGGAGCCCAGGCTAGAAGGCTCCTTGGGCAGAAGCCATGTCCAGATGGCCAAAGGGGTCACACAGGGGTAGCTCTGTGCTACTGAGCATTGCTGCCCAGTGATCAAACGCCATCGATCTTAAAAACAGAGCCTGCAGAATTCATGTTCTCTGAGAGGTCACGTGCCACCACCACTTCATTCTCCTTTGAACGCAGAGTCCAAATGTGACTCCTGGAGACTATTGTCAGATCTCTCATCAGCAGCTCCCAGCAAGAGCTGAAGTTCCCAGGGTCGGGGTGGGGCTGGCCCCAGCTGAATCCAGTTCGGGGTGAGGTTGCAACGGCCTCCTCCAGCGTCTGTTGTGTCTGTCCGAAACCTGAACACCCCTGCGGAAGACGTGAGCGTTCCCGGTCCCCACCGCTCTGAGCTGGCTTCTGTCCGCACCTGCTGGTTTATTTACCTCTCTGGCTCCTGAAGCCGTTTGAGTTCGTGACCCTTGCTCTAGACTTCCAGCTAATCTCCTCTTTGACACAATTTCTTATGATAAAGAATTAACTCAGCATCTTACATAAGAGTTCGGTCAATGCTGTGTTAACTGCTTCAGTGTGCTTCCCAGAGGCTGTTAAGCTGTTGCCTAAATGAAATCCCATAAAGCCCAGACCACGGCTGCAGTGGTGCCACTTGTCTCCTTTGGCCTCCATGCTGTCTTGCACATGCCCATCGAGCTACTCTTTCGTCTTTTTATTCCTATTATCTACAGGGAAAGTTTGAACTCACCACCCTGGCATTCAGACTCCTTCAGAACTCAGCCTCCATGTAGCTGCTCCAACCTATGTGTCTACTTCACCTACACAATCTCACACACACACACCTGCCTTATGACCCAGTCGCTTCCTTCCCTTTCTGCCCTTCCAATGTCCCCTGGTTGAAACTCAACTCAGTCCCCACCTTTTCCTCTATACGTCCCTAAGTCTCAAGTGATCTTGCCTCCTTTTCAACCTCAGTGCTCAACAAATATTTGCTGAATGAATGAATGAATTCCAGTATGACCGGGCCGGTGCCGCGGCTCACTAGGCTAATCCTCCGCCTAGCGGCGCCGGCACACCGGGTTCTAGTCCCGGTCGGGGCTCTGGATTCTGTCCCAGTTGCCCCTCTTCCAGGCCAGCTCTCTGCTGTGGCCAGGGAGTGTAGTGGAGGATGGCCCAGGTGCTTGAGCCCTGCACCCCATGGAAGACCAGGAAAAGCACCTGGCTCCTGGCTCCTGCCATCGGATCAGCGCGGTGCGCCGGCCGCAGCGCGCCGGCCGCGGCAGCCATTGGAGGGTGAACCAACGGCAAAGGAAGACCTTTCTCTCTGTCTCTCTCTCTCACTGTCCACTCTGCCTGTCAAAAAAATTAAAAACAAATAAAAATAAAAAATAAAAAATAATTCCAGTATGACCACAAGGCTCAACAAATAACTTGCTGAATGAATGAATGAATTCCAGTATGACCACAATTCTTACTCCTGAATTCTGGCCAAGCTGCTTACTCTTCTTTCTTTTTTTTTAAGATTTATTTATTTATTTGAAAGTCAGAATTACAGAGAAAGAAGGGGAGAGAGAGAGAGAGAGAGAGAGGAGAGAGGTTTTCTATCCACTATTTCATTCCCCAAATGGCTGCAACAGCCAGGGCTGGGCCATAAATAAATAGGTGTTACTCTATTGGAGATACTGTGATTGGCTTAATTCAACCCTTCGGTATAATTTATGTTTTTCTAACAACATTTCCAACACAACTGGAGCACAGCGCTCAGGAGGGAAAGAGAAACCCAAACTGAGCTATCGAGGAAGGAGAAGGGAAGCTGGGCGTGCTGCCCTGTTGGAATTGTAGCACGGGGACCCCGGGAGCAAGGGGGACCACCTGTGTCACGGCGAGGCCAGCACGAAGGGCTTCCCAGCATCCAGGGAGCTGTCTGCTACAAAGAGGAAAATCCCAGGCAAATCAAGACAAGCTGGCCACCCTATTAGGCCCCACTGAGACCCACACTGTGTCTCATTTCGAAAGCAAAGTGCTGACAAGGCCAAGGCTAAAGGGCTGATTTCCCAGGAAACTTTGCTCTCTTCCACAGTCAGAATCTAGGCACGTTTCTTAGGTCAGCCATTCTCCAGTGTCACTCACAGTGACAGCACAGCAAGAAGAGAGAGCCCAGCTACTTCGGGACAAGGTCTGCGTGGCTGCTGGAGGGACACCGATGCTTTGAGATGGTCACATGAAAACACACATTTTCCGAAGCTCGTATTTTGTGTAAAGTGTGGATCCGGAGCATAATCCACAGAAAACTACGAATTCCCACAGCACGCTCGCCCACGTCATCTCATCCCAACCCGTGCAGCGGGCATGACAGACTCCAAGCACAGCAGGGGTGGGGCCACACAAGGGAGGGAGCACAGCTCTCGCCTCCTAGTGTGTGCGTGTGTGTGTGTGCATGGGTGTGGGTGGGTTTCACACTGGTTCCTGCCTCCTGGAACCCAGCCACGTACACTGCCTACGTGTTGAGACTCCCTTGACCCCATCCGTGTCACTTCACAAGAACTCCTGAGCCGTTCAGGCCGCAGGAACCGAGGAGTGCAGCCGTGAGCCTCCAGGGCCTCAGCCGTGGCGCAGGGAGAGGGCTGGCCAGGTCCTGTGTGTGAAAGGCTCAGAGCCACATTCCTCAGCCTGCTGGTCAGGCTCAGGCGGTCAGAAAAAGCATCCTCGCTTTTCCGATCTGTCGCTCCCGGGCCCTGCTCCCTGCTTTCCTGAAGCGTTCGCTTTTCCATACACTTGTCCGCCTAGATCCTTAGATTCGGCGGTGTTCCTACGAATAAATGAAACACTGACTTTCCCAGACACGTCCATCCGCGTCTCCCTTAGAGTAAATGGCGGTGGGATGAAAGGCACCCCGTGTCACAGTGATAGGTTACTCATTAACTGGCTTTAAAGACCTAGCCTGGGCTAGGTTAGGAGTCCTGTGGAGAAACGCTTCCTGCAGTACGGAGCTGAAGGCAGCCATCTGCATGTCACTGGGGAGCCCCTGCCATGCCCATGCGGGTGTGAGCTCGCCACCGGCAGGGCACGATGGGGAAGAAAAGGCCGCCTTCCAACGACACGGTCTTCCGCTTTGAGCTTCCCGGCAGCCCCAAGAGAGGCAGCACAGAGGCGCCGCACAGCTCCACGGACAGCCCCGGCTCCGTGTTCCTGAGGTGGGTACGGCGCGGCCCTGGCCGTCCACTCTGTTCCCTGGCGGCCCCGGGCCACCCAACAGGTGGCCCTTGGAGAGCTCCTTCCTCGGTTCCCCCGGGGGAACGAGGAGGCACGGCCAGCCCTCCTGGAAGGAGGGTGTGTGGGAGACGAAACTGGGATGTGATTTTTCTGATCAAAGCCCGATTGTTACTTAGAATTACCGCTTGCGTGGGGAAATTCTCTTTACTGCCTTGGTGGGTGCTTCGTGGGTAAGTGGGTCGGCTCCTCTATTCCTGACCTGCTGACCAGTTCATAAGACGTGAAGTCAGCTGGTGAAACCAAAAACCTGCTTTTGTGTCAGAGCTACCTGGATTATTACTAGTATCATTATAATAAGATAAATGCCTCTCTCGGCCTTTCTAAATTAAACATTAAAATAGCACCAGCTGGGCGCCGGCTCCTCTGTTTACAATATAGTACTCCACGGAGCTCTGACACGGTTCGGAACGTAGCCTTCTTACCTGTACATAGTAATACCTCATTCAGCTCTATTCTGGTAATGACATACTTTGAATGGAAATTCACCCATCAAGTCTTTTGTTCATTCTCTCTAGCAACTTACAAAATGTAGAATCAAGTAGAATTGGAAATCAAATAGGAGAAAAAGTTTCTCATCCACTTTAACATACACTGTAATGTAACTCTCACATTAACTTTTCAAGGGAAAGCAAAAGAATGACCCCAACATCCAAACTTGACTTCTAGATTAAGAAAGTCAAGGGTTCCACTTGTTTTGTCTTTTAGCCATTTTTGATCATTTATACAAACAGTGCTATATAGGTTTTATATATTAAGTAAAAAAGAAACCCCATTTTATTTGATGACATTCACATATCAGCGTGTCAGTTTAGGAAAACAAATGAATAATTCTAAAAAGAAGTTTTAGATACCAAAAGACTGAGCTTATGCAAGTTTGACTTCATATATCTATTTTCTTTTTTTTTTCTTTTTGACAGGCAGAGTGGACAGTGAGAGAGACAGAGAGAAAGGTCTTCCTTCAGTTGGTTCACCCCCCAATGGCCACTGCGGCTGGCGCACCACGCTGATCCAAAAGCAGGAGCCAGGTGCTTCTCCTGGTCTCCCATGCGGGTGCAGGGTCCAAGCACTTGGGCCATCCTCCACTGCACTCCCTGGCCACAGCAGAGAGCTGGCCTGGAAGAGGAGCAACCGGGACAGAATCTGGTGCCCCAACTGGGACTAGAACCCGGGGTGCCAGTGCCGCAGGCGGAGGATTAGCCTAGTGAGCCGCGGCGCTGGCCCATATATCTATTTTCAGTATAGCTTAATTTTTCTACCCATCACTAAAATCTGCCTCACTTGATCTTGTGATTATTGGAGCAAGAGTACAGTTCTCATGATGGAAAGTAATGCCATTCATAATGCCATTTCTGCATTAGGTCCATATTTTGCTAAAACTTCCAGTGTCTCTCACATTGCTTTATCTACTTAGACTGCCTCTTAAGTGTGTGCAAACTCCTCACAACCCCAGCTCTAACCAGGAAAAAAATAAATCAAATATGTCCGCAGACAAACACAGAATACATAAAGGATAATTGAAATAAATGTTTTCACAATCATAAATAAATGGAATGGAAAGCAACATGGAAAGCTTGAAGAGACTGGTAAAGTCAAGAGTCCTCCAGAATGATCCGGGCCTAAGTCATCTGCATGTTTGGTACTCGACATCAGACCGCTGTCTTTCCATCTGAAAGTGTTTTTGTAAAATATGGATTGGAACCAACCTGAAAACACTTGGCGTGTCTCCAGATAGTTTGGGCACCAGGCAACGTTCCATCTAGTGGAAAGATTTTTACTGTACTGTGTAGAAAAAGGTTGAAGGGAATTCACAAAAGCACTCAGGCACACACTGTCTACATTTCTGAGGTCAGAAATAAGACCAGATAAACACTTCCTTGTACCTGTAAATAAATATTAAGAATTTTACGTGGCTGCTTTGAGATCCCATTATCCTTCCCATGAACTGGAGCTGATAAAATATACTCTTAGAACAACATACTTCTGGGGCTAGCACCATGGCGCAGTAGGTTAATCCTCCACCTGCGGCGCCGGCATCCCATGTGGGCACCAGTTCTAGTCCCGGTTGCCCCTCTTGCCGTCCAGCTCTCTGCTGTGGCCCGGGAGGGCAGTGGAGGATGGCCCAAGTGCTTGGGCCCTGTACCCACATGGGAGACCAGGAAGAAGCACCAGACTCCTGGCTTTGGATTGGCCCAGCTCCAGCCGTGGCGGCCATCTGGGGAGTGAACCAGCAGAAGGAAGACCTTTGTCTCTGTCTCTCCCTCTCACTGTCTGTAACTCTACCTCTCAAATAAATAAATAAAATCTTTAAAAAAAAAAAAAGAAAAAACAACACACTTCAGATAGGCACAGAGACAGCGTACACAGTGTTTTTGTTCAGGAGCAGCAGCGTGTCCGGTCTGCCCCTTCTTCCGTTCCGAGCCTGCTTATGGATTTACAACCCTTTGAAGGTTAATGCCTTTTTTTTCTTTTTTTTTCTTTTTTTTTTTTTTGTGGATAGTTTAAAACACACTCTAGTGATTTTTGTTGGAAAATGTTTCTAGCATATTGGTTTTTTTTTGCACTTTTATTATGTTCAAATTATTAATTTAATGATGTGTTACTTTTTTTATTTGCATAGTCTGTGACTCACTGAAGAAGCCCTTATGACCCTTTGAGATCATAAGAATGTCCCTCCACATCTGCTCCTACAAGCATGCTTAGCTTCCAGACAGGAGTCCTTTTCAAGCTTGGAATTCATTTTGTTTCTGATATGAATTAGGGCATTTTAATATTTTTATACAGCTAATGAATGCTCTCACACTATTTATTTAAGAGCTTCCTCTTTCTCCACTAATCTGCAACATGAACTCCATTAGACAGCCTGCTTTTAATTATTTTCTCTTTATAGCAAACCATCTGGAAAGACATGTCTCCTTCCCTAGTTTAAAAGTCTTTGGTTAGCCCTGTGCCCTTCTACTTAAATTTTAGGACCAGCCTGTGAAGTAAAATCTCTATTTTTTTAGTTGAAACTGCATTGACTCCATTGCTTAATTTGAGAATCTTTGACATCATACAGTACTAAATGTATCTTTTCAGAAACATGGTGTCTGCCTCCATGTACTTAGGTCATTTTTAATGTCCTTCAATAAAGATTTAGAATATCCTGCACACAGATCTTCTCATATTTATTCATGGGTACTTTACATCTTTGTTTCTATTGTAAATATATATTTGTCACACTTTTTTGTGAATGTTGTATAGGAATGGTAACTAGATTTCTAAACTGACCTTATATTCAACATCCTTCTTATTAATTTTAATAACTGACTAGTATGGCCTAAGATTTTTTTGTAGAGACAACATTTGAAATAATAAAAACTTTGTTTTTATTCTTCCAATCTTTACTTCTTTTAGAACTCTTTTGCTTTATTACACAGAAAGAAACTCCATTATAATGTTGAAATAAGTAGTAATTCCAAGCATTTTTGCTTTGTTCCTGATTTTAAAAGAAATCCTTTTAGGATTTCAGGATTTATCATTCTTTTCTGGGTTAAAAAATTTCTTTGAATTGATGTTTTCCTTTTTTTTTTTTTTTAAGATTATTTATTTGAAAAGCAGAGTTACAGAGGGAGCAGAGATGGAGAGAGATCTTCCATCTGCAGTTTCACTCCCCAAATGTCTGCAACAACCAGGCCTGAGCCAAGCCAAAACCAGGAGCCTGGAACTCCATCTGGGTCTCCCACGTGGCTGGCAGGGAACCAAGCACTTGGGCCATCTTCCACTGCTTTCCCAGGAGCATTAACAGGGAGCTGGAGCAGAGGCAGAGCAGCTGGGATTCCAACCGGCGCTCGTATGAGATGCTGGCATCACAGGCAGCGACTACACCCACTATGCCACAACCCCAGTCCCTGAACTGAGGTTTTTCAAGTTCCTGAGTCTTTCCTCACCTCCAATCAAGTGACCCTCATGTGAAACTCTTTGATGTTCACATGGTCACAGTACCTCAAAATTCAAATTCACAAGAAATCATCATCTTCCAAAACATACAGAATATAGGTAGCCTTGGAAAAGCCCGAATTGCTGTAATCTTCATAGGTAGTTTACTGGTTGACTGGCAAAGCTTTGGCGAATTAAACATTCCATAAATTAAGCGTTCAGGAAATTAAAAACTCGAGAATTTCGGTCTAATGAAGTAGCTTTGGGAGACTCATTATGCAAATCAGCCTTTAGGTAAACATGAGAGCTGCCCAGTGGAGATAGGGCACCGTGGACTTCAGAGGCAAGCTGGCAAGCACACAGGGCAAAGATGAGGTAGACATCAACAGGGAGGAACAAGGGTGGGGCTGGCCAGGCCTGCCCAGACTCCTCCTGACCTCCGCTCTGGGCAGCACGCCAGGCTGTGGCCAGCAATGACCTCAGAGTCCAAGGCCGCCCAGCAGTCCCACTCCCTGTTCCTGCACTGCGTGGTTCCATGTATCTCCTATTGCTCTTCTCCCAGCTACGGCCACTGGGTGGGAGCAGAAGCAGCCACCCTTACTCCCCTCCACTCTCACCTCCCAAGAGCCTTGCCTTGTCCTAGCTAAACCCTCAGCTTTTGCTTAGCACCTGAAGACCAGGACCCAGGCGAGGTTGTGGCTTGCCCCATTCTCGCAGGTCAAGCCAGTGGGCTCAGCTGCTCACACACCACAGAGATACTTCCCGGCTGTGATGGGGGGTGGGTGGGGGGGCAGGGCTAAGTCCTGGGAAGTGGGTTCCCCCTCCAGGAGCAGGGAGGGTGTGGCCCAGTCGAGGAGAGCAGGACCGTCTTATGGGGTGTGAAATGGCATTCGTTATGGCAGAACCTGTGAACTTCTCGGAGTGCGGCGTGCGGAGCAGGCTACGTCAGGGCCGAGGGAGGAGGAAGTGCATCGGGGGCAGCACAAGTCAGAATGCAGAGGTTAGGTGCAGAGGCCCAGGCCTCTCTTTGCGGAGAGTGAGAATCCTCGGAGCAGAGGACAGGGAACTCCTCAGGGGTATTCATGGCCAGGACAGCAGGCACCTGCGTTGTCTTTCTTACTTCCAGACTCTTCCCCATAGGCCATGACACAAAGCAATCAGACGTCCCTAACACATCGGCTCTCGCCAGTTGTCAGGCTTCGGAACTCGCTGGAAGCCCACCTTTGACCGCCTCACAAATCTGTATTCAGCTTTCCAGATGCACCTCTGAAAGGTCTGGCACAGACCCTGGGGACTCCCCTCCCCCCAAATCCTGCCCCTCAGAACAACAGTCTCTTCTTGTTTGTTGGCCCTCCCTCCCACAACCACACCAGAATGCCCTGCCATTGGGATGGACTTAGGACAAAGCCAATGCAGCTTAGCATCGACATGATCCCTAGCTAGGCGCTCCCAGTCGTGCACTTTGTGAAATATTTTGACTGCAATTAGGATCACTCTGTCTCTCTCCACCTCAGCTTGTCCTCTGTCGCATGTCTGCTCCAGTCAGGTGGCCAAGCACATTACTGGAAATCTGAACTAAGGAAGGGGGAGTTGTTTGGAGATAAATTTAGTTTACCTGTAAGTGCAGGGCTACAGATAGCACGGTGATAGCAACATGCCCCACTGGTGTCATGCATCAGAAGTATGTGGGGAATGAGAGCGAAACAAGGTTTGCACTGTATGAAGTCAGAGGAGCTGGTCTCTGGCAAATTCTCCCAGGCATTAGATGGGAAAATTGTGAATGGTGGAGTCCATTCTCATCACGGCCTAGTCCAAACATTCTTTCCTGCTGTGCTGTGTGACTGCGTACCCAGTAAGAGAACTGATATAATGTGTACACCAACCTCACTGTTCTTTTCTTTTTTGATGGCAATTGCACATGACAGAATTTATCAGAATCCCAGTGTTTATGGTGCATATACCCCACCTAATCCTAAAACTGTACACAGCCTCCATGTATGTCAATAGATGAGCATGGCATTGTCAAGGATGAGCCTGAGTTTGAAAGAAATTAAAAAGCAAGTTTTTTCTAGAGATACTAAATCATTTTCTTTTCTTTACAAATATTACAAAGTTGTTGCCATCGGACAGAATCAATGAGCTAAAAAATCGTAAGAAGATAGAATAGATTGGGCTCTTAATTCACAAGAATATGGTATCTATTTTCTAGGTCTGGAGATGTTTATGGAATTTATCATCTTTCTTTCTCTCTCTACCCCATCTCAAATAATAATTAATAATAACAAGGTTCACTTACATACTTGCATCTTTATTTATTATTTATTTAGCCTTCATATTTAACCAGAACAAGCCAGGCAGGTATAAATGAACTGTAAGTTCTAAGAGTGGCTGCTGGGTAACTTTGAGGAAGATCTCGCAGGGAGCTACAAGCAGGCAAAGTGTGGAGAAGATGAACGAGTGTTTATATGTGACCCAGCAGTGAACATATTCATCTCTTCCATTCCAGTGGCTTCCTCAAGGGAATTTCTTACGGCAGTGGCCTTATAAACTTCTGTGGCTTTCACAGTGGGAGATGGATTACAGTTAATCTCTGCATTGCTTAGATGAGGAGAGCAAGTAAGAAAAAGAAATTTCCTGTTGTTGCTGTGTGGCAAAACCAAGCCAACAAAATCATTTCAGGTAGCCAATGCCCAGCCAGCTACATGACCAGGTAACCATTATCCAGCTCCATTGACTGCTTTTTTTTTTTTTTCATCTTGTTTGAATTATTTGGGCTATTCACAAAAATCAAATGCATCTTCAAGAGTCATTTAATTCACTCATATTTAAATTTTATGTATGTATTTATTTATTTTTGAGAGGTAGCGAGATAAAGAAAGAGAGCTCTCCTTTGCTGGTTTACACACAACGGCTGGGACTGAGCCAGGCTGAAGTTGAGAGCCGAGAGTTCAATCCAGGTCTCCGTGGGCGGCAGGAATCGCATCACTCGAGCCATTAAGGCTGCTTCCCAGGGTCTGCGTTGGCACGAAGATGCAATCAGGCACCTGAGCCCAGGGATAGGCTCAAACCCAGGCACCGCAATGTGGCATGCAGGCGTCTCAGTTGCTAGGGGACACACCTGCCTCCAAGGGTCACTCAATTCAGTTCCCTCATCTCTCCCACAGGGATATTTATAGCCCCCGAGGGGACACAGGTCTCAGAAGTACTCACGGTACTGTTTGAAAGAACAAGGTTAGGAAGCCCTACCTGGGGTTCCCAATTCTGCATTGACCCAATTTCAGTTAACTGTAGAGACACCTGTCTATTTACACTGCAGTGACTGCCCAATAAACCCATTGTAAGTTCAAAGTGCCGTACCCTGAAAATGCGTTGAATCCACCTAAGCTACCAAACACTGTCGCTTAGCAACACAGCGCATTTCCCACTCATGACTGGGGGCTGAGTGGGAGCTGCTGCTGCTGCCACTGCCCAGCTTCCCGAGAGAAGATTTTGACATTGAACATCACTAGCCCAGGAAAGACTGCATTTCCAAGTACAGTTCCTGTTCTGTGAGTCCTGCTTCCCCACTGTGGTAAAGTTGAAAGAGCACAAGTCAAACCATCATTGGTTTGGGACCGTGTGTATCTGTAAAATCCAGTGACATTTGCTCTGAGTACAGTTGAGGAGTGGCGAAAGAACAAGGAACAAGTGTGATGGCCAATTTCATGGCACAGCTATAAAATGCATTCCATAACCCTGTGTAGAAACACCTTGAGGATTGGTCCACAAAGCCACTGCCTGGTGCACAGCTGGTTTTGTCACCTGCAAGCTGTGATTTTTCTTTGTGCCTCCTTTTCTGCACCTGTAACATGGGGATGATCGCAGGATTAAATGAGATCATTGGCAGCATGTTTAGCACAGAGCAAATGTTCCAATGCAAACTCTGATGATCATAATGCAATGGGAGAGATCCCCCTGGCTTACTGGTATACCTACCACCTAGCAATCCCAGGCTAGGAAGACTTCCATCCCTCCTTGGCCCCAGCACCCAGCACATAGAAGAAACTGCTGAGAATGGATTCCAGTTGAGTATATACATGCCTCCGGATGCAGTGCCTGCTTCCAGGAGCCCCAGTCTCTCTTGGTGACAGACACAGACTCAAGCTACTGCAGAGGGCAGGCAACACACATGCCTTGGAAAATGATTTATGAGCCTTCTGCTATGCACCAGAATTCCCACGGCATGCTTTCTCTTCGTCCCAGGCTGCAACACTGAGCTCTAGAAATAAACCGCATTTCAAATGCGTAGTGCAACAAAATAAACTTCGCCCAGCGCCAACACCTAACAGCCACCAAGGTGATCCCAGGGAGAAGGGATCCTGCCCTTTCATTCCTTCCATGGCCCCACAGGGGCAGAACAAGGTGCCGTAAACAGGCTCAACCCAAACACAGAGAGAAGGGAGAAAGCTGGCACCAGGGATGGTGACAGTGTAAGCACATTCATTCATCTCCCAGGGCTGTCCCTGGGAGACCTGTGCCCGAGACAGCTTGTCTGGTGGTGTCTCTTGCCTTTCCCACGCTCCACATCCCACACATGCGCATGGGTTGGGAGCCCTTGTGCCTTCTCTTCACCCACAAGCCTTGGGCAGAGTCAGCTCTGATCTGGGGCAAGCCTGCGTGCCCTCAGAAAGTCCAAGCTCTCTCTGCTATGGCCTGGGATAGCAGTAGAGGATGGCCCAAGTCCTTGGGCCCCTGCACCCGCACAGGAGACCCCGAGGAAGCTCTTGGCTTTGAATTGGCACAATTCCAGCCATTGCAGCCAATTGGGGAGTGAACCATTAGATGGAGGCCCTGTCTCTCTCTCTGCCTCTCCTCTCTCTGTGTAAAGTAAAATAAATAAATCTTTAAAAAAAAAAAAATAAAAGTAAGTCCGAGCTGCCATCACCGCCCCCCTGCACTCGCCCTGTGCCCTCGGCTTGCTGCCATCACTGACTACACACTGAGTTCTGTTTGCTGCGAGGTTTGCCTTCTTTCCTTTAGGGTCTAAGCAATCAGTCAGCTCAGGTCCTGGTACAAAGCAGGCAACAACACACGTGAGGTGGATGAAGCAATGTCAGAAGGTAACAGGTGAACAGAGGTGTCCCCTGGGGTGAGAGCGAGGCCGGGGTGCTCTGACCTCACCCTGGGAGTGCTTGGCAGAACGTTCAGGGCGCACAAGTCAGGCACTTGCTGGGGCAGGGAGAGCAGCTGGTGGCACGGGGGTCACCTCAGATCCTCCGATGCACCAAAATTGATTCTGAGACCTCACTTGGGATTTCACTCTCTGGGGTGCCACGTGTTTTACCTTCGCAATAGGGAAAGAAAGAAAAAAATAAGGGGGGGATTTACTCTGCAAGACAGCAGCCAGAGCGACATAGGCTGACGTTTCTATTTTATGCAGGTTTAAATGTTTACATTTAGGACGTGGCTTCCTTTTGGGAGCTTCATCTTCTTGCTGTCTACTTCATGTGTCACAAGTCAATCAAACTTGTCTCTCAGCCAAAAAAAAAAAAAAAGGTAAATTTAACTTTTACTTAAATCTCATATTGAATTCTCATAAAAGTCTTCAATGGAAAATGGAATGAAACTACCCAGGAACGCATTTGCTCTAATGAAAGCTCCGTTTTCCATCTAATCTAGAAGCCCTGTCATGTACCACCTACTTTCCTACCTTCAGGCTTCTGCCCCTGTCTTTTCTCTGCCTGGAATAGTGTTTCCCAAGTACAGAGAGACAGAGAAAGTCAGAGCAAGAGCGAGAGTGAGAGAGATTTCCTATCTGCTGGTTCATTCCCCAAATGGCCAAAAACAGCCAGGGCTGGGCCAGGCCAAGCCAGGAACCAGGAGCTTCAGCCAGGTCTCCCTCGTGGGTGGCAGGGACCCAAGCACTTGGGCCATGTCTGCTGCTTTCCCAGGCACATTAGCAGGGAGCTGGATCAGAAGTGGAGTGGCCAGGACAGGAATTGGCTCCCATGTGAGATGCTGGCCCTGCAGGTGGTGGCCTAACCTGCTGCACCAGGATGCCGGCTGCCCTGACACAATTCTTTATGCACAAGGATGTGCTGTGTGAGGAGCCACTAGAGCTGTCTGCAGAAGAAGGCACCAGGACAGCCCCTGAGGGCTTGCACTTTGGGAATGCAGGGGGAGCTGAGGGTGGCCCCAGTCCCTGGGGAAATGAAATGGGCGTGGAGTTCTGAGCCATAGCAAAGGGGCTCTGGGAAGCAAGGAAGAGGAGAAAAGCATTTGCCGTTGTCTGCAGAAGAGAAACTGCCCGTGACGCTGGCGAGACAATGAACGGGTGTCTCGTGTAGACAGACAGGGCCAGGTGGGAAGCAGCAAGGCACAGCCCAGACTTGGAGAAACCCAAACACTTACTCCTGTCCGCTTTATAAACAGAATAAAAGACCCTCCAGGATTCCTGTGGCCGACTAGTACCCCTGCAGGGAAGGCATCCAGCTGATGCCCAAGCCGGCTGAGCAATCTCCCTCCACTCACCGTGCCCATCCCCATTCCTCCCCAGCTCTGCCCACAGAGCCTGCAGGATTCCATGGTGCGCAATAACCAAGGGCCGATCCCAATCCCAAATCCGTCACAGATGCGAGCAGGAAACAGACCTACAGGAAACATGAGAGGAAGGGCTGACAGAGTCTATGTGGGTGGCAAATGGCGTGGCTGCACTTCACGCCAGAACTCCACCTCCTCACCAGCGAGCTCTCATCATCCCACACTGGGTCTGCAGGTTCTGAGCAAGGTGGCAGTCAGGGGTCCGGCAGGGTCAGCATCCTACACACCACCGACTGGGGCTGGAGCAGGTTTCCGAGGTGACTGGCTGACATCCCTGGTGGGTTCGTGCCAGGGATGTGTAGGAGGTTCCATGGCTCCCCACAGGGAGAGGGGCTGACTGTGTGTCTCTCAACAAACTGCCTTCCACCACTGCAAGGGACTCACCAGACAGCAATGGGAAGGCCACGGTGTCCCCTGCAGCCCACTCTCGGAAGGCAGGCACCTCGTTTTTGCAATATCCTGTGCGTTACACAGGTCAGCCCCGTGAATTCAGTGTGCGAGGAGACAGGACAAAGGGTGGGAATAGCATGAGGGAAACTCCCAGAATCACCTTGGAGGCGGCCGCCACAATAACAAAAACGATCCATTTCCAGTCTGCAAAGCGCCATGTGATGAAAGCCAAGCGTGGAATCAGGTGGATCACTAATCTACTGCTTCCTGCATCCCCTGGTCCAGCCGGTCCAGCTATGTAGCTCCCTAAACCCCATTTTTCTCATTTGTAAGACCCGGCTAATAACTCCTCCCTTGTCAGACTCTTTCGAGAATTAGGTAAGGACTGTAAGTAGGGGAGGCACAGAGGAACTGCTAACTCCTGTTAGAGCTACAAAGTGGGTGACTCGTGACTATAGAAACAACCCTATGTCCAGTTCTGAAGGTTTTTCTGGATACCATTCCATTCTATTACAACCCAGAGACAAGCACAGGAGGAAGAAAAGAAAAAACAAAACAATAACAAAAACAGTGTTGCTTTTTGTGTATCTGAACACACAAGCCTAAGGACTTCAGGGCCAAACTTGAAGAGCAGAACTGGGGTCAGGCTCTTTCATAGGGCTGAAGCCTCTGTCAGGATGATCTCACAGAAGTATGGAAACAAGTGGGAGCGGGAGGAAAAGCCCCCAGTCCTGAGCTACGTGATTGCTCCAAAGTAAAGCTTTTCTGGGGAAAAAAAAAATGAAACTGAAACGCATTAAGTCTAGGAGGAAAGACAAGTTCAAGGGGTCTGACGCCCATCACAAGGAAGCATTTTCCAACACTGCCGCTGCTTATGAGGTTAAATGATGCCCTGTACTTGGGAGTGGCAGAGTCTGGGTCTGGGTGGGTTTGAACTGTCTCTGACCTTGGTTTCTCTCCTGGCACAGTAACAGTAAAGACACCAGGAGAAGAGGGTCTTAGCACATGCATTCAGGATACCTGACAGCGTACGTGGGGAGCGGCCAGATGTGGCCCTGGTCGCCTTCGGTGTCCTGGAGCAATCTCTACCACCCTCCTTCTCCTCAGCTCACAGAGTGGAGAAACTCACTGTGACCGAGACCTCTCCAGACACTGGAGGCACAGAAAGCAGAGGGCAAACATTGAATGAGGCAGGAATCATTTAAAGTTGTAATAGAAATGGTAAGCTCCTTCCAGGGGAGAGTGAATACATCTCTCAGGGATTCCTTCAAGTGTTTTTAAAAATGTATTTAGCTGCCATCGAAAGCAGTGCATTTACTATGAAGACAATGAAGCCGAAACCTGAGGGTCTAGGACTTGAAGGAGCTGCTTCTGATTTTCACCTAACTGTGTGGTTTTTTTTTTTTTCTTTTTCTTAAAGTCCCCCATCGTGAATAAGCTTCAGACTCCACAAATCAGAATCCGTCCCACTTGCTGTTGTTAACCTAAACATGCATTTTCCAGCCAAGAACTGCTTTGTGTACATTATAATCAGGATTTGGCACAGTCAGTGGGTATTATTTACTAACGGTAGTTTAACAAATCTATCCAGGAAACTATTATTAGGTCATGAAAAGGTATTTCCAAAATGACAGGGCCCTAGAAACACACAGAAAGCAAATTTATCCCCTACACAGACATAGCTTTCTTTGAAACATTCGTATTACTATTATTAAGTATAGCTATATTATATAAATCACATGAGGATACTTCAAAAGGTAATGAAAAATGAACCAAAAGATAAATTTATTCTGGTGTGAAGAAATTATGAAACCCATGCCTACAAGAGGCTTTCAAAAAGTTCATGAAAAATGTGTATTATGAAAAACTGTACTTGAATTTCAAGAGGGTTTTGTACTACCATGAACTTAACTCTTTCTTTGAAAGGCAGAGATAGAGAGAGAGAGAGAGAGAGAGAGAGAGATCTGTCAGCAACTGATTCATGCCCACAATGAATGCAGGCAGCATCCATCTCTCCCACATGGTGGCAGGGACTCAGGTACAGGGCTACCACCGCTGTCTCCCAGGGTGCGCATTAACAATAAAACAGAATGAGGAGCCGAGCCAGGACTGGAACCCAGGCATCCCAAGCAGTGTCTTGCCTGCTGCTCCAATTGCACACCTCGAACCCACCATTCCATTCCAGACTTTTTGGAGCGGCCTCATGTCATCAGTGTACTAGATGATACAGCATATTTTCCCGTAGAGTTTTATTTTATAATAATTCACATCTTTATTTTTCTTCTTAAAAGAAAAGGAAGACTATGCAATCTTCTGTTTGTCAACATGATTGTATCCCACGTTTTGGGGGTTTGGCAGAACGAGAGCTACCAGAAATGCCAAAGTTACCCGACTGGAAATCATTCCGATCCGAATTCAGAAGCGGCATGGGACAGGATAGGAGTGCGGAGCCCCGACTACTCAGCCACACTGCCTGCCTTCCTTCTGGCGGAGCTCTGCTGCCTCTGTGAACTTCTGTTTGCTCTCCTGCCAGTGGGAGACAGGGTTTTTGCACTAGGGTTAACAACGAAGTGCTTAGAACACCGCTCGCCCATGTCAGCAGTAGGAAGTGAGTGAGAATGGCCCTGTCGCTCCCCGTCTTCGTGGAGGAACGACACAGGACCCTGCGTTGTTCTTTCGTCTGCTCGGCCCTCCCCGGGTTTGCTGCTGGTTCTTCCCGGGTTGGCTACCATCCCTTCCACCTCCGTGGAAGGGCGGTTCCCCCTGCCACATTCCCCACTTGCGCGGGGGAGCGGCACACCGCTGGCCGGCTCTCTGGGGGCTGCACAGGTGTTCCCCTTAGATGTTCCTGGTGCATGCCGTCTCTCTCCTCCTTTATAGTCCTCCTCTGCCAATCCCAACTCGGCTGCCCACACGCCGAGTACGCTGCTCTCCTCCAATCAGGAGCAAGTCCTGCTGTTTATTGGTTGAACTGGAGGCAGCTGGGTAGAAGCTGTTTTCTCCTCTCCCAGCGCCATATTGTGGGAGAGCAGATGCATAGAATAAGTCTTAATTCCAGTAACTTAGTCCAGTCCGGATTGCTCCCCACAAGTGAGAATGGCCCCACTGCCATTCTTTTTAGAGACGACATCTTATTGCCAGATCAGCTACTAACCTGCCACACTTTTAGTGGAATAACTTTGCTATTCATCTGCTATCCTTTTTAAATTTTTTTTAATTTTAATTTTTTTTTTGAGAGGCAGAGTTAGACAGTGAGAGAGAGACAGAGAGAAAGGTCTTCCTTCCGTTGGTTCACCCCCCAGGTGGCTGCTACGGCCGGTGCGCTGCGTCGATCCGAAGCCAGGAGCCAGGTGCTTCCCCCTGGTCTCCCATGGGGTGCAGGGCCCAAGCACTTGGGCCATCCTCCACTGCACTCCTGGGCCACAGCAGAGAGCTGGACTGGAAGAGGAGCAACCGGTACAGAATCTGGCGCCCCGACTGGGACTAGAACCCGGGGTCCCAGCGCCACAAACAGATTAGCCTAGTGAGCCATGGCGCCAGCCTCATCTGCTACCCTAAGGCATTGTTCCATCCTTTCTCCTTGGTAAGATTCCACAAATGTGTGTGCTTGTGTGCGTGTGCTTCTGTGGACAACATGTTTAGACAGGAATAACCAAATAGGAAACTGTGGTTTTAAGTAAATGCTTCACAGCACAGGAGTATTGCACTTCTTTTTAAAAGGGGAGTTTTAATATTCGATAAATATTGGGAATTTGAATTCTGCTAATTGAAGACCAAGGGTTTCCTTGTTGATCTCGAACAAAGTGGCAAAATGCTAGGTTGAGTTGCTTAAACAAAATTGCAGGAAGCTCTCTATTACGTAGTAGTAAGTGCTTCTCTCCGTCCGTATGAGTCTGTCTGCCATGCAGGAGTTAACCTGAGAAGATGATTTGACTTTGAACTCTCATCAAGATGTGTGTTTTTAATAATGAAACAGAAGGTGTTTTATTGTGGCCCTAAATCTGTTTCTGTGCCTGTGAACACCGAGTGACTGGGCATGGCTGTGCAGGCTCTGTGTATGCAGTAAAGCACAGTAAATATTTAACTAAAACGTCAGGCGACCTTTCTTAAAGCCCCGGATCTAATTGACAGGAAGGGAGTTTTGTTTGTGACTTTCCCATGTGGTCCTACAAACGCCATGAATTAATGATGACTACTATGGCGCACACGTCGTGCTGAGCTGTCCAGTGATGCTGACACCACTGGGGATTCTTTCTGGCCTAGCACTCTTCTTACAGCTCCAAAGAGCATTATTCATCGCTGAAGCCAAAAGAAATTAAATCCTTCTTCCGCGTACTGATCAGGTGTTTTGGTGGTGCCAAAAGCTACGTAACCATAAAAGCTACAGCTTTGTGTGGTGTCAGCCTTTCAAAAATGCACTGTGCAGAGCAGGATAACTTATTTGTTGCACATTCCTTGGTTGGGCATGCATCTCTCAAGAAATATCATCATGCTCCAACAATTATGCACATCCCCTGTGTGCCAGATGTCCCCTCCTAAGTCCTTTTCACAATCAGTTCATTCAAACTTGAGAACAACCTCTTGTAATAGGAACTATTATTACCCCAATTTCCAGATAGAAAATTGAGTCTTGGAAAGCGTATGTGCATAGCGCCCAGAATAAATGCTCTGGATTTGTTATTAAGACCCTACATGCCTTCTTTGCCACCTCACTACACTCCAGCTCCTCTTGGTGTTTGGCTTCCTTCCACTACAGAGGAGAAAATTGGCCTAAAAGATGTAGAGTTCCCAAAGTAAGTGGGGTGACTAAGACCTGGAATGAGAGTGCCATGTGGCGCCGAATGCATAAGCAGCAAAGGAAATACCGAATTGGAACTTGAACAAAATTAAAATACAAGATGCTATCAAGGAAGTGGGAACGTACAGAATGGATATTTGCCAATGACGTCTCTGACGATGGTCTAGCATTCAGAACACATACAGGATTCTCACAACTGAGTAATAAAAGACAACACATTTTAAAAGGGGCAGAAGGGGGACAGACATTGTGGCACAGGGGTTAACCCACCCCTGGAATGCCTGCATCCCATCTTGGTGTGCCTGGCCTGCTTCTGATCCAGTGTCCTGCTAACTCACTGAAGAGGCAGCGGATGATGACCCAAGTACTTGGGTTCCTGCCACCCACATGGGAGACCTGAATGAAGTGCCTGGCTCCTGGATTTGGCTTGGCCCAGCCCCAGCTGTTGCAGAATAGACCATAAAATGGAAAGTTTCTCTCTTTCTCTCTCCCTCTCTTTCTCTGCCTCTCTCTCTCTCTCTCTCTCTCTCTCTCTCCCTCTCTCCCTCTCTCCCTCTCTCCCTCTCTCTCCTCTCTCTTTCTCTCAGTCATCACAATGCCTTCAAATAGATAACTCTTAAGAAAAATGGGCAAAGGAATTGAATAGCTTTTTAACCAGAGAAGATACATAATGGGCAATAAGATGCAGTGAGTATCACTTTACACCCACCTGTCTCGCTGTGCATGGAATGAGAAACTCACAAGTGCTTGTCGCTGTAGACGCCTTAGAGACGCCTGTGCTGTTGGTGGGCCGGTAAACTGTGGCAAGCATTTTGGAAAACACTCCCGCAGTCCCTCAAAAGGTGAAACAGGATTACCATACATGTGATCAGCGATGTCCCACCTCTCTGTCTACCCAAGAGAACTGAGAACGCACACCCTCACAAAACCTAGGGCATGCCTCCCGGCCAGTTACAGCTCAGTGAAGCCGGAGGAACACAGGTGCACAAGTAACACTTGCGAGTGGATACACACAGCGGCATTGTTCATCCCAGCCCAAAGACGGAAACAGCCCAAGTCTCCATGGACGGATGAACAGATAAATAAAGGGTGGAATATTCCTAGAATGGAAAGTTATCGACCTACAGGAGGAACGCAGTACTATTTTATGGTACAACGTGGGGAAAAGGAGCTGGTCACAGAAGGCCACAGGATTCCATTTATACCAAACATCAGAAGAGGCAAATCAGTAGACAGAAAGTAGATTACGGTGCCCAGTGACCGGCAGGGAGGGCCGGGGGCATCACTATCAATGTGTATGGGGTTTTTATGAGTGGAGGTTAAGGGAGTTGATGGAAATGTTCTGATAGCTGCACAGTTCTGTTTAGAGGTACAGAAACCACTGAATCGTATAATTTAAAAGGGTAAAGTTTGTGGTGTATGAATTATATATTAAAATTTGCAGGCCAGTGCCGCGGCTGAATAGGCTAATCCTCCGCCTTGCGGCGCCGGCACACCGGGTTCTAGTCCCGGTCGGGGCACCGGATTCTGTCCCAGTTGCCCCTCTTCAAGGCCAGCTCTCTGCTGTGGCCAGGGAGTACAGTGGAGGATGGCCCAAGTGCTTGGGCCCTGCACTCACATGGGAGACCGGGAGGAAGCACCTGGCTCCTGGCTTCAGATCAGGGCAGTGTGCCAGCCGCAGTGGCCATTGGGGGTTGAACCAAAGGCAAAGGAAGAACTTTCTCTCTGTCTCTCTCTCTCACTGTCCACTCTGCCTGTCAAAAAAAAATTTGTTTAAGGCCGGCGCCGTGGCTCAATAGGCTAATCCTCCACCTTGCGGCGCCGGCACACCGGGTTCTAGTCCCGGTTGGGGCGCCGGATTCTGTCCCGGTTGCCCCTCTTCCAGGCCAGCTCTCTGCTATGGCCAGGGAGTGCAGTGGAGGATGGCCCAGGTGCTTGGGCCCTGCACCCCATGGGAGACCAGGAAAAGCACCTGGATCCTGGCTCCTGCCATCGGATCAGCGTGGTGCGCCGGCCGCAGCACAACGGCCGCGGCGGCCATTGGAGGGTGAACCAACGGCAAAAGGAAGACCTTTCTCTCTCTGTCTCTCTCTCTCACTGTCCACTCTGCCTGTAAAAAAAAAAAAAAAATTGTTTAATGGTGAGAGATTCTTAAAAGCATTCTTTCTTGGAAGCTCATAGTCTATGCATAAAAAATCTATAAGTCATTTTTCCATATCTGGTGTTATCAGCCTCCTGATTTCCAAAACAATTGATGATGCATTTGTATCTAATAGGCCTGCTGGATCAATATTTTATTTATTTGAGATTAAGCATTTCAAAAATACTTCCCTGTTACCTTTACACTGAAACTGTGTAGGGTTAGGAAAAGGATACATTAAGATGAATGTTGGAAGAGAAGGGGTTGTGTCCACAGTCCCCAAGAACATCCCACGCTCACAGAGTCCCTCGAAGGACACGTAGCAGCACTCAGGCCTAAGATTTATCGCAGTGACATAGTAAGCTGGGTCGCTGTGGACAGATACAGAAGGAGTCGGGAAGGGTCCATGTGCAGGCCCATGAAGTGTCAGAGAGCACCATCTTCCCCCAGCAAGAAAATCGCAGCAACCTATGTGCCACGTCTGCCACAAAAGCCTGCTGGACCCAAGACCATAGATTTCAGGGGAGGCTGCACCCTCACCTAGCACATACCCCAACTCCCAGACCACAGCAGGGGGTCAGCATAAATCCTACAACGTGCACAGTCCACGCACAATGCACCTCCTTTATCAATCATGCAAACATTCCAGAAATCCAAGTTCCTGAACGTGTGCTAAGGATCCACCTGGCTAGCAGTACTCTCAGCCACGAGCAGCCTCAGGCCTGCTATGCGAACTGTTTTCCTGCACAGGGATAGAAGACTAGGTTTCAAAAACCCCCTCCAATGAGCACAGATCCTGGAGGGGAAGAGGAAGTGGACTCAAAGTCTGTGGAAGAGACCAAGGATTCGCTGGCAGGTGTGGCTCCCAAGTTAGGGGTCCACTGAAGACCTCACCCTGGACAGATGAGACTCCTGGCAGGAACAGTCCCAGGAGTTTCTGACTTGCAGCTGCCCTTGCCCTTCCAAGGGGGCTTCCAAGGGAAATGAACCCCCTGGCCCTGCCCTGGAGTCAGCAGGTCATTACAGGGGAGGTGAAAGTAAGGACAGGTAAAGGACAGAGGATCTCTGCCTTTGACCCCTCGCCCCGGGCACCCAGGGGAATCCCAGCAGATCCACAGCTGCTGACATGGTTATCGCAGGAGCAGAGTTCGCAGCGCACCCCTGAAATGCCTGTTAGCCCAGCTGTTCCTACCAACCCAGATGGGATGCTCCAAGAGGCGACCTGGAGAAGTAAACCCTTTAGACCAGTTAGTTACAAAATATGTAATTACGGTGCAAGACCCAAATGGCACACAAGAAAACAGTGTGGGCTCTGTGAGCACTTGGAATTCCTTGAATTCCTTTCCCTTTTGTACTCCTTTCTTTTTTTTTTTTTTTTTTTTTTTTTTTTTTTTGACAGGCAGAGTGGACAGTGAGAGAGAGAGACAGAGAGAAAGGTCTTCCTTTTTGCCATTGGTTCACCCTCCAATGGCCGCTGTGGCCGGTGCACTGCGCTAATCCAAAGGCAGGAGCCAGGTGCTTCTCCTGGTCTCCCATGGGGTGCAGGGCCCTAGCACTTGGGCCATCCTCCACTGCCTTCCCGGGCCACAGCAGAGAGCTGGCCTGGAAGAGGGGCAACCGCAAAGAATCCGGCGCCCCGACCGGGACTAGAACCCGGTGTGCCGGCGCAGCTAGGTGGAGGATTAGCCTAGTGAGCTGCGGCGCCAGCCCTGTACTCCTTTCTTCCTGTTGCTGGTCCACTTTCCACCCAGCAGTGTCCATGGCTCCCCTACCTCCTCTCCACGCACCACCTTCCCAACCAAGTGTAAACTGACTGTAATTTCATGGGATTCAAATCACAGCAAAAAAAAAAAAGTTTTCCTTCAGAGTTTTATTTCTCTACTTCTCAAGTACAACATTATTTCACTAAAGGATGATTTATAATAAAAACTCAGACATGCTTGCATATACAGGGCACCTACACGTTCCAAATTAATAGACCAATTTTAAAGATATATTTATTTACTTTGAAAGTCAGAGTTACAAAGAGAGAGGTAAAGACAGAAAGAGATCTTGCATCTGATGGTTCCCTCCCCAGATGGCCACAAGGGCCAGGACTGGGACAGGCGGAAGCCAGGAACCACGTGCTTCGTCTGGATCCCCCACGTGGTTTGCAGGAGCCCAAAGATGTGGGCCATCTTCCATTGCTTTTCCCAACCCATTAGCAGGGAGCTGGGTCAGAAGCGGAGCAGCCAGGACACCAACTGGCACCCACACGAGATGCCAACGTCACAGGTGGTGGCTTGTCTCACTGCACCACAATGTGGGCCTTCTAATAGTTTGATTTTAAAATGTCCTGGCAGTGGTGAGGGGAGGCATTTGCACAGTAGTTCAGCCACTGTTGGGGGCGCTCACATTCCCTACAGAAACAGTCAGGTTCAAGTCCCTGCTCTGCTCTACAATCCAGCTTCCCCACCAGCAGGCAGCCCCGGAGGCAGCAGGGGATGCCCAAGTACTTGGGTCTCTGCCACCCACATCGGAGACCCAGACTGAGTTCCCAGCTCTTGGCTTTTGCAGGCATTTGGGGAGTGAACCAGCAGACTGGAAATATCTCTGTATCTGTCTTTCTCTACGCCGGTCTCTCTGCCTTTGAAATGAGAGAAAAAAAATCAGTTTTTTAAAAAATAAATGTTACCTTTAGTAAATATTAAGGTTCATAAGTATCAAAAATCTGTAAGTCTCTGTGTTCAGTGAGATGTTAAGTCCTAGGAAGAATATGATGAACTGTTACTTAGCAATTGCATGGAAACCCACAGTCTTTAAAGTCTATAAGTTTCCACTTCCGTTGTCTTCCACGGAAGCAGAGTTTTAAGATGAAAATAGAAATTATCTCTAAGGCTCAAAATAGTGTTTTCTTAAAAAAAAAAAAAAAAAAAAAAAAAAAAAACCTGAGAAAGCCAAGTTGATAGTAAAGAATATAAACAGATCCTTGAGCACATAAGGTAAGAATCGCAGACAGGTGAGGCCTTCCCGTTGCCCCGGTATCGCACTGGGCCATGCAGTGGTGCAACCTCAGGAGGGCACCTGAGAGCACGAGGAGGCACCCATATCTATGTCCGTGGTTAAAGACCAAGGGGAACAGTCTGCAGAAGCAGCCTCGGGCGTGGTAAGAACCCACGCAGACACTGAACCCTTTGCAGCGTGATCTGAGTTGACACAGCCTGAAGGGCTGACCCCGAATCTGAGCAGGACGACAGGACAATCCAATCCTTAGACAGGGAACTCTGAAACCAGAATGGCCCCAGGAGGGTCGGGGCTGCTCTGAGCACTACCGAGTCCGCTGTAGCCAGAGGTGCGTGGGTCTGGGGTAGACTCAGCCCACACTGTGCCTCCCTTCACCAAATGCTTATTCCAGAGGCACGACCTTAGCTATACACAGGTGAATCAGTCAAGGTTTCTGCTCTCATCCGACTTAGATTCTGGTGAGCTGATGTCAGATGTACACAAGAATCCAAATATGCCTACAGGTGGATTCTGTGAAGTGTTGCCTAATTGTAAGAACCTCTGGCAACAGAAGCCACGGCTTTTTCTCCATTTGGAGTAGCCCAACTATGGTTTCTTCTTACCAAGAGTGAGCACAGCCAAATCAATAATCCTTATCGATGAAACAGCCTAAGGCTTGTTTAGAGAATACTGGAATACTTTTCGGGCCAGGTCATTGAAATGATGACTGTGGGTCTCCAAAGTACATTAAGGAAGAGACTCAAAACCATTTTCAAGTGAGTGAGTTAGAAAACTCTGCGTTCAGTTACAGTTCTTCTATCTTAATGTTACATATGTTTTATGACTAAAAAATACTTTTCCTTCAGAAAAGTAGAATAAATGTCTTATAATTAGGAAAGAAACATAAAGCTGGTTAAGAAAAATACTAAAAGGGATTTTAAAATATGGTTCACATTAAGTCTCAAAATTCCTTAGTGCACACAACTGGTTCAACACAATCTATCCTTGCCTATTAATTATAATCAGTGAAGTTCATTTTCTAATTACTTTCCTAATCAGCTTATTTCAAGATATGATCGCTTTACCTCCATCGGAATTCAGCAACCATGACCTCAGACTGAATTTCCGGGGCAGTTTGGAATCAGCACCTTTGTAGAGAACAGCCTCAGAGAATTCTCCTGGCTTCAGATGCTGGCCAGGGGAGCCCCGAGGGTAATTCCAGAGGTTAATCTCACGGCAGCACCGATCTCACAGACAAGCCTTCATGGAAAATCAGCTTGCATTCACAAATGCTCATTATTTCTTTTTTGCTAAAGCTTTTTTATTTGCTCAGATTAATCTCCCAGACCGCCTCCCCCACAGCCAAAATCTATTACTCAATGTTAGAATGTTAGAAGCTTAAAAGAGAAGAAGACGAATGCCAGGGAGTGAAAAGTAAAAGCAGCAGGAACTGCTACCCAGTTTCCAGAACGAGTTTTGCCCGACTTATTGAGGTATAATTGACAAGCAAAACTGTATACACCCAGAGTGCACAACACGCTGTTCTGACACACGTAGTGCATTGCAAAATGATTACCGCCGTGAGCAGAACCCACACATCCATGCCCTCAGAGGCACCTTAGACTTTCTTTTTTGTAATGGGAACACATTAAATCCACTCTTAGCAAATCTCAAGCTAATACCTGCTTCAAATACCAAGGTTTCTCTTTTTTCTACCATATTACTGCCTCTTGTTATCTGTAAGTATCTCTTGTTATCTTTTTTAATAATAGCCCTCCTAACAGATGTGAGGTTATAAATCATCACGGCTTTGATTTGCCTTTCTCTGAAGACTGGTGATGCATTGCAACTCTACAAGTACCTTTTCAGACACCTTCTTTTGAAAAATACCCATTAAAGTTATCTGCATATTCATTAATCACATTTTTTACTGTTGAATGGCATGGATGCCTTACATATTTTGAATATTAACACCTTCTTATATAAATGGTTTACAATTATTTTCTCCATTTTGAGTTCTCTTCACTCTGTTCACTGTTTCCTTAGTTTGGTACAAAACCATTTACTTTTGTATTTGTTGTCTGTGCTTTGGGATCATATGCAAAAAATTATTGCCTAGACCAATGTCAAAAGGTTGTCTCCCTGGTAATTTTATACTTTCAGGTCTCACATTTAGATCTTTGATCCATTTGGGGTCAGTGTTTGTACATGGTGTGAGATAAGGGTCCAATTCCATTCTTTGTGTTCATGTCCAATTTTCCCCACACTAATTATTGAAGAGACAATCCCTTCTCCACTGTGTGGTCTTGGAACCCCTGCCAAAGACCAGTTCACCATAGACACATGTTTTACTATGGGACTCACTATTCTGATCCATTGATCCACATAGGAGGAATCTGCAAAAAGTTCATGGAAAATGCATATAATGAAAAAATGCTTGGATTTTTTTTAATTCCTCCAAAATAAACTTCCCTTTTCATTCCATTTTTCTGCAGATTTGTTGAAGCAATTATATCTGGTTTTATACTAGTGCCACATTGTGCAGATTACTACAGCTTTGTAATATATCTGAAAACATGAGCTACATCTAGCTTTGTTTTCTTGCTCAGTATTGCTTTTACTATTCAGGGTCTTTTGTGGTTCCATACAAATTGGGGAATTATTTTTTTTATTTCTGTAAAGAATGCCATTGGGATTTGGATAGGGATTGCATTGACTCTATAGAGCACTTTGGATAGTGTGGAAATTGTAGAAATATTTATTCTGGCCACCCACAAACCCAGAATGTCTTTCCACTTACCTGCGTCTTTAATTTCCTTCATATTCATCTATGTTTTATAATTTTTAGTTTACAGACCTTTCTCTTCATTGACTGAATTTATTCCTAAGTATTTATTGTTGCTATTGCAAATGGGTTTTCTTGGTTCTCTTTTCAAATAACCCATTGTATACCGAAGTACAACTGAATTTTATATGTTGATTTCATAGTCTACAACTTTTACTGGATTTATTTATTGGTTCTAGTAGTTTTTTTGGTAGAGTCTCTTGGGTTTTCTACTTACATGATAATGTCACCTGCGAATTAGAGATTATTTTATTTCTTTTCTATTTGAGTATGTTTTATTTTTTTCCTCTTGTCTCATTGTTCTCAGTAGGATTTCCGGTACCATGGCAAAAAGAAGCAGTAAGGGTGGCATCCTGACTTGCCCTGGACAAAGCGGGTATGCTCTGAGGGTTTTCTTGTTGATTATGATGTAGGCTGTGGGGTTTTCACACAGAGCCCTCGCCGTGTTAAGGTCAGTTTCTCCTGTGCCTATGTTGTGAGCAGTTTTAATCATGAACGAATGCTGAACTTTGTCAAGTGCCCTTTCTGTTCCTAATGAGATGGTCGGGTGGCTTTTTTCTTTTGGTTTGTTAATGTGTTGAATCATATCCATTGATTTGCATATGTTGAATCGTGCAGGTATCCCAGGGATTCATCCCAGCTGGTTGTGATGTACGATACTTTTGATGTGCTGTTTGACTTGGTTTGTTAGTATTTTTGCATCTGTGTTCATGAGGGACGTTGACCTGCGGATTTCTTTTCTTAGAATGTCTTTGTTTTTGGTATCAAGGTGATACTACACTCATAGAATGACTTTAGAAGTATTCCAACTTCTCTTATGGAAGCACTTCAGAACAACTAGTATTAATTCTTCTTTGAATGTTTGGTGGAACTCACCTGTGAAAGCAGCTGGTCCTCGCCTTTTTCTGTTGGGAGTTTTTTGAATACTAATTCAGTTTCCTTATTTGGTACTGATCTGTTCAGGCTTTTCATTTCTTTTTGATTCCATTTCAGTAAGTTGTATATTTCCATCAGTTTACCCATTTCTTACAGATTACCCAGTTGGTCTATAATTATTCCTAACAATCCTTTTTGACCCTATTTACTTCCGAGACGCCCACTGTAAGGTCTCCTCATTCAACGCTGATTTTGAGTGCTTTCATTTATTTTTACTCTAGATAAGTGTTTATGAGTTCTTCTCAAAAAATCAGTTCTTAGTTCATCAATATTTTTATGGTTTTAAATTCTCTATTTGACATATCTGCACCAATCTTTATTTCCTTTGTTCTGTTAATGGTGGGCTTGCTTTGTTCTTTTTCTATTTTTTGAGGTATAAAGTTAGGTTGTTAACATGAGATTCTCCTCCTCCTTCTCCTTCTGTAGGCATTGTGACTATCAGCTTCTCCTTAGGATAGCTTTTGCTGTATCCCCTAAGTTTTGGGACGTTGAGGTTTCTTTTCAGTTTGTTCTGAGTTAGTTTTTAAACTCTCTTTTGATTTCCTCTTTGACTCAATGCTTTTTCAAGAGTGTGTAACTCCGTTTCCACATATTTGTGAATTTCTGGCTTTCTTATTTCATTAATTTCTAATTTCATTCCATTTTAGTAGGAAAGGATGTTTGGAACACTTTTGACCTTCTTAAATCTGTGAGGTCTTGTTGAGTTAACCTTTGACATACCCTCATGAATATTCCAGTGCACTTGAGAAGAATGAGCACCCTGTTGCTGTTGGGTTAAATGTATATGCATAACATATAATATGTACATATGTTTGTCTTTTATTTTTTATACCAAGTTTACATGTATCATGTATATACACATATACATATTGTTTGGTCCTTTTGGTCAAGAGTGTTCTTTGTTCTGTTGTAAGGCCTTTTTTTTTGTTGTTTTTTGAAAGGTATGTTAGAGAGAGGGAGGCAGACAGACAGACAGATGGACACACAGAGAGATGGAGAGATCTTCCATCTACTGGCTTACTCCCCAAATGCCTATAATGGCCAGGGCTGGGAAAGACCAAAGCCAGATGTCTAAAACTCCATCTGGGTCTCCCACACAGACAGCAGGAACCCAGGCCCTTGGGTCATCATTGCCACCTCCTGGGCACATTGGCTGGAAGCAGGATCAAGGCACAGAACAGCCAGGACTCAATCAGCACTGTAGCGTAGGATCTAAGTATCTCAAGCCGTAGGTGAACCTGCTATGCCACAACACGCACCTTTATTCTGTTCTTCAAGTCAGATGTTTCTTTACTGATGTTCTGTCTGGATATTGTATCCATTATTGTAAGTGGGGTATTGAATGCCAAACATGTATTGTATTTTACTGTACTGTAGTGTGTTGTATTGCTGTCAGTGCCTATCTTCATATCTGTCAACATTTGCTTTATATTAGTGTACATAAGTGCTCTGATGTTGGCTGCATACATATTTATGACTGTTAGACCTAGCTGCTGGATTCACCCTTTAATCATTATATAATTGTCTTCTTTGTTTCTGGAGGCAGTTTTAGATTTAACATCTATTTTTATGATTTAGCCACATCTACATTTTGGCTATCTTTTGCATAAAATATCATCTCCAATTTTTTCATTTTCATGTGTGTTTTTAAGTCTAAAGTAAATTTCTTACAGACAGAATATCACTAGATCCTTTTGTTTTTTAATACATTAGGCTACTCTATACCTTTGATGGTGCGTTTAGTCCTTTTACATTTATGGTAATTATTGGTAAGGGAGCACTTACTATTGCCATTTTGCTAATTATTTCCTGTTTTGTAATTCCTTTGTTCATTTCTCCCCCTCTTATTGTCTTCCTGGGTGATTTGATAACTTTTTGCTGGTTGTATGCTTTGATTCCTTTCTCCTTATATCTGCATGTCTATGAGATGCTTTGTCTTGTGGTAACCATGAGGCTTATATAAAACATGTTATAACATTATTTTCAGCTGATAAAAACTTTAATTGGATTTAAAAAAACCTCTAATTTCTCACACGGTTTATGTTATTAATGTCACAAATTATATCTTCAAATACAGTGTATTTATGAAAAATAATTGTAACTACTGTAATTTTTGTCACTTTTACAGTAGAGCTAAAAGTGACATACACAGCACCACTACAGGATCTGAATATTGTGAACATGACTGTGTACTTGCCTTTACAAATGAGCTTTATACTCTCATGTGTTTTCATGTTATTAATTGTCAAACTTTCAACTTGAGGAAATCCCTTTAGCCCCTCTTGTAAGACAGCTGTAGTGATGAATTTCCTCCTTGTTTGTGTGGAAAACACTATCTCTTGCAATTCTGCAGCACAGCTTTATCAGGTATAGTATTCTTGGTTGACTCTTTGAATATCATTCCACAGAGAAGTCTACTGACAGCTTTACAGAAGTTCCCTTGTTTCTGATAAGTGACTTTTCTCTGGCTGCTTTCAAAATTCTGTCATTGACTTTTGATTATAATGTGTCTCGCCATTATCTCCTTTGGATTGGTGCTGAGAATCTTTGTGCATAATGAAACTGAAAGTCTGTATCCCTCTCAAGATTTGAGAAGTCTTCAAGCCAGTACTTTTTAAACAAGTTTCCCTTTCTCTCTCTCTCTCTCGCTCTCTTGCTCTCTTGCTCTCTCGATCTCTCTCCCTCCCTCCATCCCTCTTCCTCTCCTTCTCTTCTCTTCCTGAGGCCTTCATAATGCATGTATAGGTTTTTCTTGATGATATTCCATAAATCCAATAGGCTTTCTTCATTGTATTTTTTTCTTTTTTATCCTCTGGCTGGATAATATAAAATTATCTGCCTTTGTGCTTATAGATTCTCCTCCTGCTTAATCAAGTTGCTGTTGAAACACTGTTGACTTTTTCACTTCAGTTACTGTATTCTCTATATCCAAAATTTCCACTTGATTCTTTCTTGTGATCTCTCTTTGTTGAACTTCCTGTTTTGTTGACGTGTTATCTATGTTGTCATGTGACTCACTGAAGCTTCCATAAAGCAAATTATTTTTAATTCTTGGGATGCTCATAGATCTTTATTTATTTGAGATTGGTTACTAAAACTTAATGGAGTTCCTCAGTGGTGCTGGGTTTCCTGATTTTTCATGTTCTTTGAAGCATTTCATTGCTACCATCACCCTGGAAGGAGCACTCAGTTTCTCCAATCTTTTCTGACCAGCTTCATAAGAAAAAGATCTTTATTAGTCATCCTGGCTAAAGATTTTGGGGGTCCCCCAGAACTTTTCTGTAGATGCAACTGCTGCATGACTTTTTGCACCAAGGAAAGTTTTACAGAATTTTCTGAATATATATATCTGCTTTATCTGGCATTTAGAAAAGTTTACAATCAAATAGAACAATGACTGCTTATGTTATTATAGTCTGTAACCAGTCTGTCTTGAGTCGATCACAGGTACTCAGCGTAGTCAGAACATCACTGTAGCTGACTGAACTCAGGCAATTAAATATCAAGGTAATCCTTACAACCCAGGTCATATGCAGCCATCAGACACTAGTCTTACCAGATGATACAAATCTGTGAGACACAGAAGTAAAAAATAAGGACTATGGAACTTAGAGCACTTGGAAAGTATCGGGGTCACTGTTAAGCTTTCAAACCCTAACAAAGCACACTGGCTGATCACACTATCTGAGGATCACTGTTTTGTCACTGCTGAACTACTCACAGTGAAAAAAAAAAAGACCACATGGGATTTCCAGCAGAAATGAGGTCCAGATCCCACCCTGTACTGGCATCCACCTTCTCAGTGCCTACAGTAGCATCCCCTCTTTCACACGTCTGCAGGGCTCATGCCAGCATCTGCACCAGGTTCCAAGCTATCACTGTGCCTTCCTGTGACCCCACCCTAAGTGGAAAGAGGAAAAGTGGAAGCATTCTCTAACTCAGACAGTTCTCTCAGCCGACTCCCATTAATAACACACAAGGCTAATGAGACGTGAGACCAAGAGTTGGCTGACCTAGGAGGTAAACACCATCTGGAATCACACACTTAACCTTTACCCTAAGTGTAGCACCAGCCTCCTCAAAGGAGGTCATTCCTCGCTGTCCCTCATTAGGGTCCCTGTGGCTCAACCATCAAGTCCAATGACTGGGACAACCTTCATTGTTCTCTAACTTGCGACATAATCTCATTGGTATTTAAGGTCCACAATCCCCTCCCCACAATTCTGAGATAGAAATGGCTCTGAAAACCAACTTTTGTAACTTGGCTAGCAGAACATGAATTGATGTCATTTGAAGCCATAAAGAGTATCTATTTGTCTCAGAGGGAATATTCAACTGGTTAGCCAAAGAAATATCATTGTGTTGAATTACAGGCCAAGGCTATTACGCAATATCTAGCATATGTGTTATATTAACTTTGTAAGAACTAAAATATCTCTGAATTCCAAAATACATCTGGGGCCATGGGCTTGGGTTAAAGGCCTAAGGCTCTGTAGTAACTTCAGAATTAATTCTAGAATTCTCCTTCACCATTTTCCTCAGTGGTGAAAGAAGTTATGCAGGAACTGTGGTTGAAGGGAAAAAAAAGGTCACACATAAAAATGGCAAATATTCATAGTGGGAAATGTAACAGGCAGAGACCACTTTCATGGAGCCAGGGTAGAATCTCTGTAAAGCCGCAGAGAGGACAATATTTTTCCCTCAGCAGCCGGGTCCTCATTTCCCTGGGTATCACTGCGCGAACATTCACCCGCGTGGACGGAGGGAAATCTACCCTTGAATTCAGTGGAGAGGTCACCTTGGGGATAAGAGGCACCTTCTCCACACAAACAAGGTTTAAAGCAATCATTTGATCCCAAGGTAACCCAGAAAAGTTTGCTCCTGGAGTAGTTAAAACATTAGAACGTACAACATGTGATAAACTGGCTTCATGAGTGAACCCAGGACCAAGCTCTTTCATATTATTCTTTAAATGAGAAAATATATTCTGTATGCCCTCTAGTGAACCTCAAAATGCCATCTGGAACATACCGCATTTCTAAGCTAGATGCTGCCTGGAACACAAAGTCAACATTATGCAGTAAGCCACAATTGTTTATTATTAATTAAGTAATCATTATTTATTATTCAATAGATATCCACTGAGCACCTAACACAATGATTAGGAACAGCAGCTCAGCAAGAATCAATGAAACAGCCCTTGCAAAGTCCAGAGTCTCTAAAAGTTGAGGAAACTTCTTCCCAGCAATGGCCATCAGATGTTTATAACATCATTTGAGGGCCATACAGAATTATCAACTTAAATATTAGCCTGCTACAGAGTTACTGAATTTCAAGTCCTTCCTGTGGTTGCCCTGGCAGGGCCAGACTTAATGATTTCATGGGCTGCACACTCCCCACTTCCTCTAGGGAGTGACAGCAGAGAAAAAGTTTTTTACTGTGGTTTAAACTCACAACTATTCAAAAAAAATTCCTCTTTCTGTTGTAGTTTTACACATCAGAACTTTCTTGCGCTCTTTCATCTTCCTTAAAGACAACTTCGTCTCTCCTGGAGCAGAGTTGTCCCCTGGGAAGATTCCTACCGAGCAACAGAAAGGTCCTCAGCTCTTCACGAGAGCAGACTTTCCAAAAACAGATGTCTGTCCACTGACAAGCAAGAGGCGATGGGCAAGAGTACAGTTCACAGAGCCCACCGTGGACCACCAGCATCATTTCCCCAAACATTAGATATTGGATAATACTTGGACGTTACAACAGTAGACACGGTATTTGTTGTTTTAAACAAAATGACAAAATCCACAGCATTACCCAAAAGTGATGGAGCGCCCAGGTCATATAACTGCCGTACACACGTTTGTGCATGCCAGACTTCTGACCCAGCCACCTGCTGCTGTCGAACCACTGAGGTTCCATTCTCCAGGGGAAATAAAAAAAAATAAAAATTAAAAAAAAAAAAAAAAAAACCCACACACACACAATAGCGCTCTTGAAATCAGGAAATCCCAGGAATCTACAGTGTCAATGCAAACCAAGAGAACGAAGTGTTGGGAAGTTAGACTAGCTCTGCTGCTCACGCAGTAATGGATAGATGGAGGAAATGTCAAGGAAGTAAACAGAGTTAAAACCTGAAGCCGGCGCCGCGGCACACTAGACTAATCCTCTGCCTGCGGCGCCGGCACCCCAGGTTCTAGTCCCAGTCGGGGTGCCGGAGTCTGTCCCAGTTGCCCCTCTTCCAGGCCAGCTCTCTGTTGTGGCCCAAGTGCTTGGGCCCTGCACCTGCATGGGAGACCAGGAGAAGCACCTGGCTCCTGCCTTCAGATCAGCGCAGTGCACCGGCCGCGGTGGCCATTGGAGGGTGACAGGCTGGCCGAAGCGGCCACTGGAGGGTGAACCAATGGCAAAAGGAAGACCTTTCCTTCTGTCTCTCTCTCTCTCACTGTCCACCCTGCCTGTCAAAAAAAAAAAAAAAAAAAAAAACCTGTGATTTTTCTCATGGCAGGTTAATTAGGGGGAGTTGAAGGTACCACTGTCAGAGGAATGAGACACTGTGGATTGAAAGCACATATTGGGATCACTTACGTGCTACAGTAGACCAGTTTGCATCAACGATGTAATGTCAAGAAGAAAAAGTCAGGCCATCTTGATGTGAGTCCCTTGACAAGCAAAAACACAGAAATAACTAATTCCTAAATGGAACCATGGACTTATATAACTACCACTCTCGCTTCAGATTTCTAACAGCAATTAGGCATCTGGGGGTTGGGGTCTGCCAGCCTGGCAATCAACAATCAGGATCCTCGGGGTGGGCATTGTAGTGCAGAGTGTGAAGCCTCTGTTGGGGACACGCGCATCCCATACTGGAGTGCCTGGGATGGAGTCCCACCTCCACTTCTGATCCAGCCTCCTGCTAGTGCACTTGGGAGGCAGCAGAGGACGCCTCAAGCGCTTGGGTTCGTGCCACCCTGGTTACAGACCCAGATGGAATTCCTGGGTCCTGGCTGTAGTCTGCCCTGTCCCTTGCTATCATAGCCACTTGGGGAATGAACTAGCAGATGGAAGATCTGTGTGTGTCTGTTGTGTGTGTGTGTATGAGTATGTCTGTGTGTGTGTGACCCTCTCTCTGTGTGCCTTTCAAGTAAATTTGGATGAAAGAAAACTAAAATAAAATCATCAGGATCCTCAAGAGTAGCAAATGAGTCTGAGAGGCTTTGGTTCTATACTTGATAGAATTATTAACTGGAAAACTCTGAAAAATGTGTGAAGTCATTACCTAGGAAAACTAAACCAATCCCATAGATCTTGGTTTAGTGTTTCAATGTGTTAAGCACCAATCTTTAGTCCTGAGGAAAGAGGACTATATTCCACAGATTTACGTGATACCTTCTGGACCTCACTGGGGAGATAAGCTTCTGCACTTGTAGCCATGAATCAAGACACAAGTACTATGCAGCAAAATAGCAAGACAGCTTCTTCCTGGCACCTCCCAATCAAAGGGCAGACCATGTTTTAAACTCACTCAGTTATCACCACCACTATTGCAGTCTCCCTTCTCACACAGAGGGAATTAAAGTTCAGAGAGATGAAGGAACTCACACAAGATCACATAGCTCATAAGTGATTGATTAGGGATTTTAACCCAGGATCACCCAAAATACGTCACGTGAGAGATTTTGATTCTGCCCATGAGAGGGAGCAGGATGAGGTGGTTGGGGGGGATGGGGTGGGGGGAGCAGCAGGGGTTAGGAAAGGGAGAGGAAGATCTAGGAAGAGCTGGTAGGTGAGATGCTGTTGTCCAGACAAATGTTCAATAACCTCCATGGACCTTGTTTCCTTGTCTCCAAACATATGGGCGTGGTGAGGTCATCTCGTTGGAATTCAATTCTTATGATCTATCTCAAGATAGGTAGTCTAGAAGGAGAGCAAGTTCTGGGAAACCAACCAACTAAATTATCTGCTGTTACGATACTGGACACCAGTGGTTCCCTCACTGGTACACAGGGTCGTTGGGAACACTAAGCCATCCACACAGGACCCAGTGCGTGACACACAGGGAGTGCTCAGTACTGCACCGGCCTGGCATCCCTTGTTCCTATTTAATCCTGTGTGACTTCTCTTCTTGAACTTACCCAAGCAAGACTCAACCAGATCATGATGGGATTGGCCATGCATCGCTAGGCCATCCTTTGGAGGTAGACAAACTTTGAAAGTACCAACTTTTTTCTTTTTCATTTGGAAGATTCTAATTGGTCATCGAGCTTTTTTTTAGATTAAAATGCTGTTTATGCCTCTTGATCGTTTTGCTTATACAGCCCAATTAGCATGTTAAATAGCTAGGTGACCAACTAGGAACCAAGAGGTGAAAAACATACTACTCAAAAACCATGAGTGGTTTAGAAAGTTTCCAACAGGTACTGCATAGGTTATTGAAAATAAAATATAATGAAGAGGGGGCTGGCGCCGTGGCTCACTTGGTTAATCCTCTGCCTGTGGCACCAGCATCCCATTTGGGCACCAGGTTCTAGTCCTGGTTGCTCCTCTTCCAGTCCAGCTCTCTGCTGTGGCCCAGGAGTGCAGTGGAGGATGGCCCAAGTTCTTGGGACCTGCACCCGTGTGGGAGACCAGGAGGAAGCACCTGGCACCTGGCTCCTGACTTCGGATCGGCATAGCTCCAGCCGTAGTGGCCATTTGGGGAGTAAACCAACAGAAGGAAGACCTTTCTCTCTGTCTCTCTCACTGTCTAACTCTACCTGTCAAATATATATATATATATATATATATATATATATTATATATATATATAATGAAGAGGTTACAACTTTGTAATGTTACATGCTAAAATAAATATGAGTGAGAGTGGGCAGCAAATTTATATATACTTAGAAGTTTTCAAAGATTTAGCAAAGACAGAGATAAAGAGACATTTATCCCTAGAAAAAAGTAAGTAAAGAGACAAGGATCATATTGATATCCAAGAGAAAAAGGCAATAAAACTTCATGTGTGTTGGTATTTTCTTTCTTCTTTCTGTTACTTTATTAACTCAGGTGATTTTTTTGTTAATATAAACAGAATAGATTTAATGTATTTCATAGACAAAATGTTAAGATCATGATACTTCTCTCCCATCCTTCCTTTCTCAATCCCCCCTCCTTTTTTTGTTAATTTTTGTAGTAACATATTTTCAACTTTCTTTATAGTCACAGGCTTATACTTGATACTTTATATCACTAGACAATGTTCAACAAGTAAAAAGTAGAACGGTTACTCTGGCTAAAAAGATTTGAGGCTTTTCTTCTTACTTTTTAACTTTGAGACTTTACACATGTTAAAATGCACAGTCTTAAGTGCATCCTGAATGTCTGCATCAACTCAGGGAGATGAATATTTAGAACATTCCCAGTATCTCTTAGGGTTCCCTGCTTCCCCGGTCCATTCCCTCAAGGTAACTACTGTGCGTACTTCCATCACTTTTGAAATGTCATTGCTCTCTCTATATTTATCTAAATATTTGTTTATTCATTCATTTATTCAAAAGAGAAGGAAGGAGAGGGCGAGGATGATACAGAGAAAATGAGAGAGACAGCAAGAGACAGAGAAATCTTCCATCTACTGATTCATCCCCAAAATGCCCACAACAGCCTGGACTGGGTCAGCCCAAAGCCAGATGCCTGAAACTCAGTATGGGTCTCCCACATTGGTGGCGAGGGCTCAGCTTCACAAGACAGCACTTGCTGCCTCCCAAGGTGCACATTCACAGGGAGTTGGACTGGAAGCAAAGCCTGAACTGGAATCCCAGCACTGTGACACGGGATGCAGGCATCCCAAGTAGCAACATCACCAGTGCACCACACCTGCCACATCTAAACTTTTGAAGTAGATAACAGGCAGAAAATGATAATGAAAAAGAGAAGGAATCCTTTATCTGATTTTGTGTTTCCGGAATGTGCTAGAGTATCTTCATTAGAGAGTGTATTCAGCAGAAATTTAGTAATCACTGGACTCCCAAGGCTACAGGGAAGTCATTCCCTGATTCAGTGAAAACTACAGCCTCTAAATTCTTCCCATAGAGAAGCTGGATTACCAATGATGTCTGTCTTAATCTAGAACAAAACAGAAATTAAGCCAAACATCTCACAATCTCAGTGTTTAATGTAAGTGAGATTCAATAAACTCTAAACAAAACCTTCTGCCTCATGGTTAATAAAGTCAAAAGAATAAAATAAATCAGTCAAACCCAAACACTTGACTACATCATCAAGCTAAATGCTCTGTGCACAGAGATGTCTCCGATTTGACATCAATGGAGCACAAGTTTGATTCATTTTTCAAGTAACTGATAATTTGACCTTTTGGCAAACATTTTTCACCTCACCTTTCTGGTAACTTTCCAATTATTTAAATGGAAGCCCCGAGGACAATGAATGACAGAGAACAGCTTTCTGGCCAGCAAGGCACTGAGAACTGAGATCTTGCTCCATTTGAACCCCAGTCTATGAGTTAAGTTAGTACAATGTTCTAGTTTGCTCAATATTATTGGACAAATTCCACAAATAAGAGCACCTTTTGTGAATGAAGGATGTATAAGGAGACTTCAACAGGTTCATGGGAAGTTGAAATAAAAGAATCACTTTATCCATGAACTTCTTCAGAGCACCCCTGTCTGGCTCCCGACTTTCATGGTAGCCATCGTAAACCTGCACTCTGTACGAGTTCATTTCTTGTTGACTCTTCATTTCAATGACTCTTTTACAAGTTAAGCTGAAGCTGTAATGATGACAAAGGCTTCCCAGAAAAAGAAAAACCCAGGAGACGTGAGGGATTGTGCGTCAGCAGTCAGACACAGCAAGGCCTCTGATCTAAGGACAGAGACTCGATCTGTGCCATGAGGAAATCAGCCTGAACAGGGCTGGGGACTCTGGGGACGGAGGTCACAAGTTGTGGCTCTTTGGTAGTTCTCTCCAGCGGGTGACACAGTGCCCCCAGACACTGAGGGCTGCTGAGCAAGGTCCCCGACTTCTTAAAAACAGTACTCTGGGCTGTAAAAATGGCGATGATGATGACCCATGGTTTGCAGGAACTGAGGCCTCACTGTGTGTCTGGCACACTACACTACATCTGCTGTACACATGATCTCTTCACGTTCCCTTAGCATTCTACAAGACTGATGCTCCCGCAGATGAGGGCATGGAAACTCAGGGAAGGGAAGTCACGTGTCCCAGACAGCTCGGTGTGTATTTGGAATTCAGATCAGCCTGTCTGCTAAGCATTCCCTAATTCTACCTCCCAGTCTGCAGCCTCATATCGCCAGGACAACTCACTCAACTTGTTCAAACAAGAAGAGGTGTTTACTGAAAGGATTCCATAGCCCATCCCTTGGACACCCAAGGGCAGAAGAGTAAATATTCTAAGACCACCTGGGAAGTGCAGCTAAGAAGCTGGGAACAAGACCACCCCCACTTCTCACTGCTGTTCCTCTGTTGTGTCGACTGCCGATTTATACCACAGTTCTCAGAATTTGAGGGCTTAGGATTCTGAAAGACCAAACATGTCCCGTGTCTGGCTCTCCCTCTGCTATGTGTTCATTAGAGAACTTATTTGTCAATGGGAGGTAAAGATTAATTTTTAATTTTATTTCTTTGATTAGTACTAAAAATAAACATCAGATTTGGGTTTTAGTTAATCTATGATACTAATATACAGGGAAACATTCTGTCTTTATCTTGTATGGTTTTTTTTTTAAGATTTTATTTATTTATTTGAGAGGTAGAGTTACAGTGAGAGGGAGAGACAGAGAGAAATGTCTTCCTTCCATTGGTTCGCTCCTCAAATGGCTGCAATGGCCAGAACTGTGCCAGTCCGAAGCCAGGAGCCAGGAGCTTCTTACGGGTCTCCCATGCGGGTGCAGGGGCCCAAGGTCTTGGGCCATCTACCACTGCTTTCCCAGGCCATAGCAGAGAGCTGAATTGGAAGAGGAGCAGCCAGGACTAGAACTGGTGCCCATATGGGATGCTGGCACCGCAGGCGGAGGATTAACCTACTGTGCTACTTCGCCAACCCCTATCTTGTGTGGTTTAAAGGTTGAAGCTAGCAGCCGGTGTCATTGTGCGGCTGGTTAAGGCCCTGCTTGTGACTCTGGCGTCCCCTATAGAGTGCTGGTTCAAGTCCCAGCTGCTCTGCCTCTGATCCAGTTTCCTGCTAACGCACCTAGGAAGGCATTCGCAGGCCCAAGTAGTAGGCCTGCTATCCACTTGGGAGACCTGGATAGCGTTCCTGGCTTTGGCCTGGCCTAGCCCTGGCTCTTCAGGCCTTTTGGGAGAATAAACCAATATTTGAAAAGTTGATCTCTCTCTCTCTCTCTCTCTCTGTCTCTCTGTCTCTCTCTCCCTCCTTCCCTCCCTCCCTCTCCCAGGAATGGGGATACATTATTTAGTTTCTCTGGTGACTAGATTTCAATAATTACCATCTCCTCATGAAACTATTTCAATATCTTTCAGTTGTTTCCACGACATTTCTGGGTCAAGTTCTTCTCCCCTTCGTTCCTATATCTTGCCTAGGTAAACTGGGATTGCTGTAACTCCAAGGTCTAGGTTTCCATCCTCAGAGCCAGCTGCTCTGTTACTTCTGCATTGTATTTCATTAATAGATTCACATTCCAGGACAAAGCACAGAGCTTGGACTGGAGCCCAGCTCTCTTGACTTCCAGCCTAGGGCCTTTTCTAGGAGTTGTGTGGATGTGTGTGTGTGTGTGTTGGAGGGGCAGAGATTGGGTGCTGTGTGCGACCCAAACCAGAAGAACAAGAAGCAGTGAATGGCCATGCCTTTCCCTTCTCTCCATTTGATACCAGGATGATCCTGGCACCGAGCGTGTGGTTGTGAGAGAAGAATGTGATAGCTTTTGACAGAGGTTCTGAGAATGTAGGTTCTGTAAGCTCCTGTTTACTGATCCTATCTCCTGCTGGACTACAAGCTCACAGCAACCACAGTGCTTACTCATTTTTAAGTTCCCATCACCCAAAATATGGCCTCGTACATAAAATGTACACAAAAATGCTTGCTGGAAAAAAAAATAAAGAAAAGAATGAGAGAGAGAAGGAAGGAAAGAAGGAGGTGGGAAGGAAGGAGGCAGATACAACAAAGGACATCCGTGTAAGAGTCGACCAAAAAGTGAAAGTAATTTTAAGAAAAATCAAAAAACTTTCTTATTTGCCAGTGGAGCCCTGTTCATTCATTTCTCACTTGCTTATTCTTTGCTGAATTTTGTTGGGAATGATTTTTAAAACTGAGGAGTGTGACACAGAGAAAATCTTTGAAGAAAAGATAATGAAATATAAATAGCAATTGCAAAACAACCTGAAAGTGTGTAAGAAAGAAACGAGTCAGAATAGCCAATAAGGAGTGTACAAGTGATAGAAAGAAAATAAGAAATATGTAGGCACTAATTTAAAAGTAATTAAATATTAAGTGTTTCAAAGCAATGTGTCAGCTACAGTATACATTTCCTAGGGAGAGAAAACAGAACATGGCAAACCCTGGAGCGTGCAGAGAAAGGCCAGTCCCGGCATTGATGGAGTGATCGTCAGTTCCCACAGCACAGGAAGGAAGTAGCTGTGTGAATGTTTCTCTTTAAAAATGAGCACTTCCATAGCTCTACTGCGTTGTCTGTGGGTGCTAAACAGTGGTTCCTGAACTTGTTCTAGAGCTGAGCCATCTGGGAGTCATGGGACCTCTGTAATCAGCTTAGGCCCACAAGTGACAGTAGCACAAGCCGAAGATTTTCTTTTTGAGTTGGGGGTGGGGGAAGAGATATTTTTACCATTTCTTTTTCATTCACTTTTTTTTTCTTTAAATTCAAAATCACAAAAAACCAGTACTGTTCAACACAGAACATCTCTGTTGGTCCTAATTCCACATAAACATGGATGAGATTCAACAGGTAGAAGCAACCACCAGCCAAGGATGCATTCACTTAACAAGTATCTACTGAGCACTTAACATGAACCAGGCACCCTGCACAGCGTAGCAAACACAACCCATAAGCTCTTTGGGTTTGAGAAAAGTTGGGTTGTGGAATCTGGGGGGAGAGAAAAGATACTATGTCTATTGAAACTCTGTTATTAATGTCCTTACTACCAACAAGTTTGAATCTCTCCCACTAGAATGCGACAGCCACCACGGTATGAGTTTTGCCTGCTTTGCTCACTTCTGTATCTCAAGCAATGAGAACAGGGCTGTTAGAAACAAGCCCAGCGCCTAATCTATTATCTGGAGCGTGGGAGCTGGCCACCAGCAGCCGCCCCCAGGGGACAACAGTTCCTGGTATCCGTATCTGGCGTGGTTGTCACACCATGATTCTGGGCTAGCCCGGTGGCTCACCATTGAGCAACATAACACAGTATACATGAGGCTGCCTGACCTGCCAGGCTGTCTCATAAGGAGCCTAACAGTTTGTACCTTAGCATTATGGGTCATACTGTCTGGAAAAAGCTAGGCAACAAATAAATAAAAAAACACACCTGTATGCACACCATCGTACTTCCAGGAAGCCAAAACCAGCCCTGTGTAGGCCCACATGGAGATACTCAAACACTCAGCTACCCTCGGCTTTTCCAGACACGCCAGCTGGAGCAATGGACTTGGGAGTGGAAAGTCGAGCTGCTCGGCTCAATCTTCAGCTGACTCTAATCCCAACTTCAAATGCATGAGATCGTAAGTGACAACCATCCAGCTGCACCTTACCAACCTGCAAAACCGTGAGATAATAAACTCCAGGTTTTGCTGTGGTTAGTTGTACAACAATACTAACTGCAAAAGGCAGCCATTAAAGATTGCTCTAGATTCAAGTATTTGTTCCCCTGCGTACATTGCCTTTTTTTTTTTTTTTTTTACAGGCAGAGTGGACAGTGACAGAGAGAGACAGAGAGAAAGGTCTTCCTTTGCCGTTGGTTCACCCTCCAATGGCTGCCGTGGCCGGCACACCGCGCTGATCCGATGGCAGGAGCCAGGTGCTTCTCCTGGTCTCCCATGGGGTGCAGGGCCCAAGCACTTGGGCCATCCTCCACTGCACTCCCGGGCCACAGCAGAGAACTGGCCTGGAAGAGGGGCAACCGGGACAGAATTCGGTGCCCCAACCGGGACTAGAACCCGGTGTGCCGGCACTGCTAGGTGGAGGATTAGCCTAGTGAGCCGCGGCGCCGGCCCATACATTGTATTCTCAGCTGAAGTTTCCGGGAGGCTGTCCCCTGCCCTCCTTCAAACACTCTCCCACATGGCATGGGTCTCTGCCACTAAACCTGTCTAGCACCCTTCACTCTCCTGCAACCCTAAAAGCACCGGCTGGAAGTCCGGAAAGCTAACTCTTCAACCTGAGCAGGCCGCTGTAATTTCAGCCAAGTCACTAAATTCCCTGAAGTTCAGGTTCTTCTAGGAAAATTATGGTAGAGATTTAATGTTTAAATTTTGTTTGGCGTGTGGTTGCCAACACTTTCCTTCTCAGAATAGAGATATGCAAGGGGAGCTCTAACTGAAAAAGAAGACACTGTGCTGGAGAAGTGTTAAGAAGGAGACTCTGGGCCGGCGCCACGGCTCAATAGGCTAATCCTCCACCTAGCAGGCCGGCACACCAGATTCTAGTCCCCATCGGGGCGCTAGATTCTGTCCCGGTTGCCCCTCTTCCAGGCCAGCTCTCTGCTGTGGCCCAGGAGTGCAGTGGAGGATGGCCCAGTGCTTGGGCCCTGCACCCCATGGGAGACCAGGAGAAGCACCTGGCTCCTGCCATCGGATCAGCGCGGTGTGCCGGCCACAGCGTGCTGGCCGTGGCGGCCATTGGAGGGTGAACCAACGGCAAAGGAAGACCTTTCTCTCTGTCTCTCTCTGTCACTGTCCACTCTGCCTGTCAAAAAAAAAAAGAAGAAGAAGAAGAAGAAGGAGGAGGAGGAGGAGGAGGCCCTGGAATCAAGGACCCAAGTTCCAGGGCCAGGTGTTGCCCTCATTTGTCCCAGGAGCCTGGAGCTCCCCCACCCATGCTGTGAAATCCCCGCACGGGATGATCTCAGTGGCCTTCCCACGCCCCCGGTTGGGCTCTGTACCACTTATCCTATGAAAACAGACATGTATTTTTAAACGCTGGGACATATTTTCAGCTCATTTATTTGTAGCCTTTATAAAACATCATTTATTTTTACTTTTTAAGGAGTATTGATCTTTCATTGCTTCCGTTTCCCACTGAGCCAGGCTCCTACCAGTGTTTCTTAGCCACCCTCTGGTCTCTGGACCACTATGCCCTGCCCATCCCTCTCAGCACAGCTGATAAGCTTAGTTCTTTCTTTATCTCTAGGGGGAGAAATGGAATGTTTCAAAGCTCACAACTTATCACTAGGTTTGGGAAATGCTGGTTTAAAACCACTGTATTGATTTGTCTTCATCATATTTTCAAAGACTTTCATAGGAGATCCATAGCCTACTACAGATTCCCATCCCAATATTGGATGGTTACAATCATTAGAAAACTTCCTTTTCTATTTGACCTAAGCATTCAAAAAAAAGGTGCCCCTTCAAGTGATGCTTCTCAACTTTCATTGTCACATACAACTTTCAAAAACATCTAAGAATTAAGTTTTCCAGTGTTAGTGCCTGAATGATCTCAGCTCTTTTCCATTTTTTCCTTTGGATACTGACCTTAATTGAAAACAGGAATGGTCTGAGAAGTTTTCCCAGCATTCCTTGATTATGAAACATCATGCATAGTTAAATTATTATAGAGCTTCCTAGTTTCACCTTGAGATGATCAACATCTTCTAAAACATGTCATCAGACAATATGCATAAAATTCCAGGCATGGAGAAAGACTCTACCTGCACTTATATTGGCTAATAAATATGCATCCTGTGACGTCTATAAATTAGGTAACTGGGATCACACATGCAATCCACGTTCCATTCTCATCTCCCAGTTTATTTGACCTCTGCCCTGAGACTATGGACAGGTGTATCTCTCATCTAATCAGTGTTAAAAGCAGGTCAACGTCTGACCAATAGTCTAAGCTGCTTGAAGAGAAACTCCTGCCTCCTTGAAGGCGCTGGGGTGGGCATTTTCTGGCACAGCTGCTTCAATCACTGCAAAAACAGTCCTCAGAACTCTTCCTCACTGATGTAAGAAACAAGACTTTAGCTTCCCAGACGCTTGGATGAAGAAAAGTCTTCTTTGTCTCATGGGTACAAAATCACCAAAACCTCTGGATATGTATTTTAGGAAGAACCTTACGTCTTTATTTTGTCACACTGCAGTGAAACTTCCCCTACTGCTTAGCTGCTGCTGCCTTTTAAATAAGGTATTCCATTGCAGCCCCAAGAAGAACCAAATTGGGCAGCTGTTTGGCAAGGTCTCTTACACGTCAGCAAACGTGCTCCTTCCTAATCCCCTCTCTGCTGTATCTACTCAATCTGCTACTTGCCTCTCCAGCCCCTCCTTTCCCTGCACGCCCCCCTGTCCTCTCTTGGTGAAGACCACAGCACTGGAAGTCCTCATCTCATACCTTCAATGAGTTTCAGGGGCTTCCTGAGCCATAAGCCCACGCTTGTCTTTATTCATCTCTCAGAATGGATTAACCACAATTTTTCACAGAATGGCATGTGGCCCACCAAATCCACTCCCAGGTACATAAACATAAGAATTGAAAACAGGGACCTGGACAGATACTTGTACAGCAGTGTAGATGGCCACCTCACTCACAACAGAAGATGGAAATAACCCCTTAGCAGGTGAAGGGATTAAAACACATGGTCTATAGTCTATAATGGACTATTAATTCAGCCAAGAGAAGGAACAAAATCTGCTACGACATGAGTGGACCTTTAAGATAGTATGGGAAACACAGAAGGAAAAATAATGTATGATTCCACTTAAGTTGACGTGTATGCAACAAACCCGTAGTGACAGCTCGTGGAAGACAGTGCAGCTGGGACGAGAAGGAAGAGCTATAGTTGAATGGGCATTTATGTTGGGGATGATAAAAAAAAATTGGGGGCATGGATAGTGGTGGTGGCTATACCAGGTAGTCAATGTATTTGGTGAAACTAAACTTGTATGTTTGCCAGTGGTTAAAATGGTAAGTGTTACTATGTATATTTCACAACAATAAAATTACTTAGAAGGAGGAAGTCCGAGAGGTGTGAGCCCAGTAGCAGTCTTCCAGGGCACTTGAAATTTGAGGGATCACCAGCCAGAGCCTTGGAGTGTCAAAACCTCCTCCCAATTCCAAGCCCACCCTCATCCTGAGGGCCCACAGGAAGAGACAGAGACTATGGGGTCCCTCCCAGCTTCCAGGTCACCCAGAGAAGCAGTCCTCCACCCCCACCCCTCACCGGATACCTGCAGCGGGGGCGGGGGGGGGGGGATGGTCAATGATCAGAAAGAAAAAAAGAGAACTGATTAAGCGCACTGTTAAGGAACTTAGGAGCACTCTTTGGCTTTACTTACTGAATTACAAGAATCAATTCTGCAGGAAGCAGGCTACAACCGGATGCTTTGGCTCTCTCAGTCCAAAAACAGAAGCCAATAAATCCAGAGGGATTAAGAAAACACTGGAAAGGACTCTTATCTCCATAGTGCTGGTGGTTATTTAGAAGGACGGGTGCTTTGCACACACGCACGCACACAAAAACACACATCCATAGACATATACACGTACGATGGTTGCATAGGCGTTGTCATCAAAATAGGTTCTATTTTTGTTTTAAGCTGAGCAGCTCAGAGAGCGCTCTGATCTAATGATTCACTCCCCAGACAGCCACAACAGCTTAAGTCTGGGTGGTGCCCGCTGGGAGCCGAAACTCAACCCAGGTCTCCCACGTGGGCGGCAGGGACCCAAGAGCCATAGCCATCACGGCCGCCTCCCGCGGTTCGCATCAGCAGGAAACTGTTACTGGGAGCAGGGCAGGGACTCAACCCCAGGCAGGCTCTGGGACAGGGCACGTGGGAATCTTAACCGCCAGGCCAGTCGGCAGCCCCAGTGCGCCTCGCTCTGGTTCTCGGATGCTCTAGGGCTACAGAACCCACAAATGCCACGCGCACAAATGCCATCTGCTATCCTTGCCACGACGCCTGGAACATGCTCTCTGCCAAAACGCCAAAGCTCAGCCCAGGGGAGAAAGCCGAGGCCCGGGGAAACAGGGGTCCTGGAGCGGCGCGCCCCTCTCTACCCCGACGCCCAGCAATCACCCAAAAGAGAGTGCGGCCGCGGCCGCCTCTGCTTCCCTTCGGTTATTTTCGCATGAAAAATTGAGCAGCCCCATTGTATGAGCGCGGAGAGGCGGCCCGAGCGCCGGCCACGTCCCGACTGAATAATTCAGGCCCGGGCGCAGGCCAGGCGGCGCGGTGCTGGGGGCCCCCCACTCGGCAGGCTCCGTCTCCCGGGGATCGAAAAACCCCCCGGTTCCGGGCGCGGCGGGAAGGCCGCCCCCGCCCGCCACCCGGCCCGGCAGGCTGGGCCTGGGGTGGGCAGAGGCGTCACCTGCCCGGCCAATCGGCTGCGTCGGCCCGCAGGACTCGCTCAACAGGTTTCCTCCTGGTGAGCCGGCCCGCAGGGTTGGGGGAAGAGGCTGTCACTTCGTTCCGACCCACCCCCGCCCCTCCTCCCTCCCTTCCCCGGCTCTGCCCCGCCGCTCCGGGCCAATCGCGCCCGCCCCCCGACGCGCCCTGGCCCGCGGCGGCCCCGGGAGCTCGGCCCGGCCCGGATGCTGGGAGCCGGGGAGCCGGCGCGCGGGGCTGACGGCGCCCTCCGGAGCCGGGCCTGATGACCGAACTCCAGCCCGAGGTGGACGACGCCAAGACTGCGAGAGTGCCCGGGAAGCGGGAGGGCCGAGTCGGCTCCGCCGCGTAAGTACGCGCGCCGGCGGGCGGAAGCGCGCGCCGCTGCCCGGCCTCCAGCTGGCCGAGCCGCTCTGGGCAACTTTTCCGTGGCCGCTCCAGCGCCCTGAGCTTGTTCCGTGGCTCCTGCCAGATCCTCTCTCTCTCTCTCTCTCTCTGCCCCTGGGGGATGTGAATTACTTGATGGGAAGGCGCGAGCCGGGCCGTGGGGTTCCCGACGCTTCTGCCCTGAGAAGTTCAAGGCTCGGAGCGGGGGAGGGATGAGCGGCCCGCCGTGGCGCGCGGGAATCCCGCCCCGCGCGGCCCCCGAGTGTCCCTTACTCTGGAAGTCGCTCTTGCTCTCTAACTCTGAAAAAGGCAGGCGTCGCCCAGGGTTTCCCTCTTTGCTCTGCCGGGAAGCTTCTCTGAGACCTTGCGTGGCAGGACGAGACCGAGCCAGATGCGCCCCGGGTGACGGCACACAAGGTCCGGTTTTGCGGAGCTGATGCCTCCTGGGAGCAGGCAAGGCTTCGTCTCCACCACTTGCAGCGGCGAGTCCTTTCTTGTAGACACCACAGCCTTGTTCCAGGCTAGGTCTGGGTGCCTGAAAGCAGGCTCAGCTGTGCGTCGCTTGAGATTCCGCTTACTTGGGGAGAACAGCTGTGTTCGCTGCTTTGATGGGCGGCTGCAGGGCTGTTGACTGCGTGGCTCTGCAGGGTCTCCCTTGGTCTCCCAGCTTTCCCAGCCTAAGCTGAGCCTCTGTGGACTCCGTGCAGCGCTGCTGTGGGGGAATCTCCCCAAGTTGTGTCTGCTTTGTCAGCCCGAAATAAATTCCTAACTTTGTAGTAATTCATATTCAAGAACAAAAGATGAGCTCAGAGGGGTGGGTGTTTGGCTCAGCAGTTAAGTTGCTGCTTGAGATACCCTCATCCCACATTGGGGGGCCTGGTTCCGCTCCCAGCTTCCCGCCTGGCTTCCTGCACCTCCGGGAGACAGTAGGTGGTGGCTCAGGGGCCTGGGTGCCTGCTGTCCACGTGGGAGACCTCGATGGTGTTCTTGGCTCCCAGCTGTTGCAAGCATTTGGGGAGGGAACCAGTGGACAGATTTCCAACTGTCTGCCCTTCAAATAAAAAATGGAAATAAAAATTTTAAAAGATGAAGGATCAAAATCCATTTCCTTTGCACTATGTGCTTTTATTTCTATGAGGAAGAGGCCATGGGCATGGTTATAGGTGGAGGTGACGGGTGTGTGGAGTGACAGCAGCAAGCCTGCACCCCCAGACTTGATCTTAGTCCAGGACCCGCTGGGAAAGGCAGTCTTGAGTTCCAGTTACACAGAGCAGAACGATGCAGGTCTGTCCAACAGTTAGGCAGTTTGAAGTCTTCGTGTTCCCAGTAGTCTAGATTTGCAGTTAAGGAATTGGTTTTGATTGAAAAGTCTTCTGTAGCATTTACCCAGATTCTCTTAATCCAGCATTCACGAGATGTTGGGAAAGTGATGTCGGTAGAAAACAAGTCTAATCCCTTGGAGGCTCGGGACCCCATCCCAGAGCTCTGTTTGGAAATCCTGGTTTCATGGATTTGCGTTCGTTCAACAAATACGGCGGTACTTATTTTACATTATGGTGGACACTGCATGGCTGGACGTGGCCTGGGATCTGCCCTCCTGGAACTCGCCAGAGCAGGGCAGAGGAGGGGCAGCACACAGGTGTCCTACCAGGAAACTTCAGAAATGGAATGAACAGAAACGTTGTATTTTGGTGCAAAAATCTCTTGAATCCACAGCTACTTGTTTCATCACAAGCATTTTCCATCCTCTCTGAAGATGCCTGGTGCTGTGCTGCAGGCTCAGGCCAGCGCCAGGAACAGCCTTGTGTGTGTGTCCCTGGGTCGTCCCTGCTCGCGAGCCTCTCTGGTGAACTTCGGCAAGCGCCTAGGAGTCGAAGGGATTTTTGTTTGTTTTTCCCTGCAACGTGGTGTTTCCTAAGCGTAGTGAGGCCACTTGTGACTCAGTCTTCTGTCTTACATGCGCCCTTCTTCTGGGTTCTTGAACTCTTGCTTCAGGATAGAATGAAAATAATTGTATGGGAGAAAAGGGAAGGTGTGTTATCGCAAGTACGTTCTGGTAGGAGATTTCCACGTTGAAATCCTTGGAGGTGGCTGAATTTTTGTGCTCAGTTTAACCTCTCCATTTGAAGCTTAGATTCATTGTCACTGAGTTCAGAGCCTTGTTGGATCTCGGGGTCCCAGTGAAGGGGTGGTTCTCGGTTCTTCTATCCTCTCCCCTCCCCCATCCCCTTGTGTCTGTAGCTGCTCCCACTGCCTCATGACCAGAATGTAGCCTCTTAGACAAGAACAGCTGACGTTGCTTGAGACTGTTTGCCGTGAGATGAGGATCACCTGGTGTGTAGACAGACTGAAGGAGGCACTCTTAGCTCTATTCGACATGGAAGAACGATGCAGCTCTGAGAAGTTCAGCAGTTAGACAGCATCAGCAGAGCTAATGCACGGGCAGCTGAGATTGAAGCCAGCAGCTTCAGGATAGAATGATCCGTGCTGATCCGAAGGCAGGAGCCAGGTGCTTCTCCTGGTCTCCCATGGGGTGCAGGGCCCAAGGACCTGGGCCATCCTCCACTGCATTCCCTGGCCACAGCAGAGAGCTGGCCTGGAAGAGGGGCAACTGGGACAGAATCCGGCGCCCCGACCGGGACTAGAACCCGGTGTGCCAGCGCTGCAAGGCAGAGGATTAGCCTAGTGAGCCGCAGCACTGGCCACAATCATGATTTGTCGATTAAGAGTATTAACTTAAAAATATATTTCTTATAAAACAACCACTGCACTACACGCCCTTTAACCTCTGCCCCAAAACCTGGTGGCACTGAGTGACCTATCCTGAAAACCAGGCTCCTCCATGATGAATGCAGACACGCCAAGACTATTTCAGCCTCCTTTGCTGATGCTGGGCAGCTTGTACATTTCTCATTGCCACATCATCATGCCAACAGCCCTCTACTTAAAGAAGAGACAGGGAGCACTCCCCTGTTCATTGCAGCATTATCCACAGCAGCCGGTGAATGCATAAGGAAAACGGAGTGTGTGCACAGTGGACTATTACTCTGCCTTCCAAAGTGGGAAACCCAGATGGAACTCAGGACAGGATGCTAAGTGACACAAGCCAGGCACAGAAAGATAAATACTGCGTTATGTCCTTTAGAAATAGAATATTCAAAAGTTGAACTCAGAGAAGTAGTGAGTAGATGTAACAATTTCCAGAGGCTGGGAAGGTGGGGAGGGGATAGAGAATTGCTGCTCAGAGGATACCAAGTGTCAGGTGGACAGCAGGAATAGTTTTGCGATCTATTGTACATGGGATGACGGTAGTCATTAATAATGTGTAATAGCTAAGTGTCACATTATTAGAGATGAGAAGTAAGTAAGGGGTGGGTATGTTAATATTTGACAGTTATTCTACCTTGTATGCATATATTGAAAGCATACTGCACCACACAACAGCACAATCATGATTTTTTTTTTTTTTTTTTGACAGGCAGAGTGGACAGAGAGAGAGACAGAGACAGAGAGAAAGGTCTGCCTTTGCGGTTGATTCACCCTCCAATGGCCGCCGCGGCCAGCGCACCGCGCTGATCCGATGGCAGGAGCCAGGTACTTATCCTGGTCTCCCATGGGGTGCAGGGCCCAAGGACTTGGGCCATCCTCCACTGCACTCCCTGGCCACAGCAGAGGGCTGGCCTGGAAGAGGGGCAACCGGGACAGAATCTGGCGCCCCGACCGGGACTAGAACCCGGTGTGCCGGCACCGCAGGCGGAGGATTAGCCTAGTGAGCCACGGCGCCAGCCACAATCATGATTTGTCGATTAAGAGTATTAACTTAAAAATATATTTCTTATAAATCAGGCCGGCGCCGCGGCTCACTAGGCTAATCCTCCGCCTAGCGGCGCCGGCACACCGGGTTCTAGTCCCAGTCGGGGCGCCGGATTCTGTCCCGGTTGCCCCTCTTCCAGGCCAGCCCTCTGCTGTGGCCAGGGAGTGCAGTGGAGGATGGCCCAGGTTCTTGGGCCCTGCACCCCATGGGAGACCAGGAGAAGCACCTGGCTCCTGCCATCAGATCAGCGCGGTGTGCTGGCCGCAGCGCGCCGGCCGCGGCGGCCATTGGAGGGTGAACCAACGGCAAAGGAAGACCTTTCTCTCTGTCTCTCTCTCTCACTGTCCACTCTGCCTGTAAAAAAAAAAAATATATATATATATATATATTTCTTATAAATCAAAACAGAGGCAGTGTGCCGGAGCAGTACGAATGGCGTCAGGTATGGGTTAGAAAGCCGACTTCCGGCCCCCTCACTCCCGCCTCCCCTGCTCCTTCCTTTATCACTGGCCATAAACAAACATCTCCCGCTTACCCACGCTCACCTTTACCTGTGCGGCCAGCCCCATCGAACTTAGCTGCTGTACTTATGACTGTTACGTAACACTTTGCTGGTACCAAGGACCATTCTAAGCAGTTGGTGTCATTAACTCACACACATGAGTCCTGTGAACATGAATTCTTTTTCTCGGAAACAGAGCACAAGCTCCCGTCACACTTTCCTTGAATTTCTCAGGGGGCTTAAAAGATAGTGATTCTCATCAGCATCGGGGGGGAGCAGTGGAGGCTGAGGCCCCAGGCCCATTAATAAAGAAATGTTCCAGGCTTGTGGCCGACGTTCAACTGCCCTGTGCCACAGGAAGTTCTTTTAATGTTTCCTTAATCCAGCCTTCCGTCAGTGGCAGAGTTTGTAGGTGCAGTCACCCGGCTGAGAGCTGGGCCTTATTTTTCCTTTTTGTGCTCAAAGATAAGCTGCAGATTCCTCATCACCACACACTGCATGTTTCATGAAAAACCCAGTGCATTGCCCTTCTGATCGAGAACAGGCGGCGTTGGCTCTTTCCTCCTGCGATCACAGCTGTCCCCACTTCTGTTGTTCCTTCTGAATGTTACGTTCCCGGTTCATAGACAGTCACCTGTAGCCTACATTTTTGGTCACACGGTTGGTGAAACTCGGTTCCATTTTGTAAACAATCTTGTGGATCTCATGTGGTAATGGCCTGGTACTTTTAATTAACTTCAGCAGGTGTCTAAAACAAGCACCGATATATTTCTGAGCAAACGTCATCTTGATTCTTATTTCAAATAGTGAATTATATTACTCATAAGCTACATTTGTAGTGTAGTTTGAATTTTTCATGTTTAAACTTTAATAGCCTGGAACCTAAGAATTTCGGAAATGTGTTCAACACCTTGTAGAGGAGGAGGGCCGGCGCTTTTCGGCTAAGTGGTGAATTCCGGTGAAGATACAGGGCTGTAGTGAGCGCGTGTCTGGGTCTTACCTAAGCTCTTTCATGTGGGTCATCGACAGTGAGAAGTAGGAGCTGGGAGCAGGCCTGGTGGCCTAGCCACTGAAGCTGCAGCTCGGGACAACCTCATCCCATATCAGAGTGCCGGTTAGAGTCCTCGCCACTCGTCTTCTGATCCAGCTCTGCTAATGCTCCTGGGAGGCAGCAGGTGATGGCTCAAGTGCGTAGATCCCTGCCACTCAGGAGGTGGAGCAAGACTGAGTTATTGGCTTCTGCCTGGCACAGCCCTGGCTGCTGCAGGCATATGGGGAATAAGCCAGCGGATGGAGGCACTGGGCACTGTCTGTCTGTCTCTGTCTCTCTGTTGCTTTCTTTCTCTCTCTCTCTCTCTTCAAATAAATGAAAGCTTTTTTTTTTTTTTTTTTTTTTTTTTTTTTTTTTTAAGAATAAAGATATGCGCCGTGGCATAGTGGGTAAAGCTGCTGCCTGCAGTGCGGGCATCCCATTTGGGCACCAGTTCGAGTCCCGGCTGCTGCACTTCTCATCCAGCTCTCTGCTATGGCCTAGGAAAGCAGTGGAACATGGTCCAAGTCATTGGGCCCCTGCACCTGCTTGAGGGACCCTGAGGAAGCTCCTCGTTCCTGGCTTCAGATCAGGACAGCTCCGGCGGTTGCAGCCATCTAGGGAGTGAACCAGTGGATGGAAGACCTCCCTCGCCCCCCATCTCCCTCTTCCTCTCCTCCTCTCTGTGTAACTCTGACTTTCAAATAAAATAAATAAATGTTTTAAAAAAATTTCCAGGGGGCCAGTGCCGAGGCTCACTTGGTTAATCCTCCGCCTGCAGCTCCGGCATCCCATATAGGCACCTGGTTCTAGTCCCGGTTGCTCCTCTTCCAGTCCAGCTCTCTGCTGTGGCCCAGGAGTGCAGTGGAGGATGGTCTAAGTGCTTGGACCCTGCACTCGCATGGGAGACCAGGAGGAAGCACCTGGCTCCTGGCTTCGGATCGGCATAGCTCCAGCCATAGCGGCCATTAGGGGAGTGAACCAGCGGAAGGAAGACCTTTCTCTCTGTCTCTCACTCTCACTGTCTAACTCTGCCTGTCAAATAAAAAAATTAAAAAAAATTTCCAGGTCATCAATTCTGATAGACCAAGTTTACTTTCTTTGGGATATGAAGAAAAAATTATGTATGACATATTATAAAACATAAAAATTATATTAAAGTGCAGTAATCAGTGGAGGAGTTTGAGAAGATGGAGAAAACAGTGTTCTGGACTTTTTTTTTTTTTTTTTTTGAGATTTATTTATTTGAAAGGCAGAATTAGAGACAAAGAAAGAGAGAACTCTTTCATCTGCTGGTTCACTCCTCAAATGGCCTCAATGGCCAGGTCTGGGCCAGGTTGTAGCCAGGAGCCAAGGACTCCATCCTGGTCTCCCACAGGGGTGGCAGGAGCCCAAATACTTGAGCCATCTTCCACTGCCTTTCCAGGCCCATTAGCAGGGAGCTGGATTGGAAGTGGAGCAGCCAGGACTCGAACTGGTACTCATATGGGATGCTGGCATCAGGCAGCAGGTTAACCCACTGTGCCACAATGCCAGTCCCTGGAAGTTTTTAAAAGAAATGAAATGACCCAAATCAGCTCTCCGACTAGATTAATACTATACAAAGTAGCTGATTTATGAAGGCAGTACGTAAAGTGGTAGGAGGGAGCGGGTTTTTGGCCTGGTGGGTAAGATGCCTATGTTACCCATCAGAGTTACCTGGGTTCAGCTCCCACCAGTGTGGAGGCAGCTACAGTGGCTCCAGTCGTTGCCTTCCTGCCACCTGTGTGAGGGATCTCTATTGCTTTCCCTGGTCCAGCTCGCGGGGCCTGTTGTGTGCACTTGGGGAGTGAGCCAGCAGATAGGAGCTCTTTCTCGATGTCTGGCTGACTCTCTCTAAAATAAATGAATAAATAATAAAGGTGGTTAAGCATGCGTACCCTAAGGAACTAGCATTTGAATTCTAGCCTTCCTGGCTCCTGGAGGTGTGAGCATGCCAGGGTCCAGAGCATCTTCAGTCTTGGTTTTGTCGTCTGTGAAGAGAAACACCTAAGCCAGCTCTTTATACTAGGCTTGCTTTGAGGTTTAATGGAAAATAGAAGAAAGGCACTCGCCCAGTGCCCAGTGTGCTGCCAGTCTCCATGAACTGTAGGCATCTTAGTCCTCACTGTTGAGGGCCAGGGGTGTGCGCTGGGGAGAATGACAGGAAGCGTCTTTAAACCTATCAGAATTCTAAGGGCTGAAACCCTTACAGCAGCATACAGCAAACGTCGTGGAAAATGCGATTAAGAAAAATACTGTGTGTAGGCTTCAGAAATTTTAGCACCAAAATAAACTTATCTTTTCATTCCATTTTTCTGCAGACTTAGAAACATTTTTTAAATGTGGTAGAGAATCAGATGGACAGAAGAGAGAAGGATAGAAAAAGCTCCCATCACCGGTTCACGGCCCCGTGCTGCCAGCAGCTGGGGCTGGAGCCAGGAACACAGTCTCCCACTAGGGTCACAGTAACCCATTCCTGGAGCTTCTGAGGATTTGTATTGGCAGGAAGTTGGAGCCAGACCAGAGCCAGGAATTGAACTCAGGCCTTGCGATGTGGGGTCAGGCATCGTAAACACTGGGCTTGAAGCTTGCTCCCTACAGAAGTGTGTTGAACCCCTCTAATGTCAGGTGCGCCGGAGGACTCCTGTGACAGCACCCGGGCACTTCCGTGAATCAAATGGGGCGTCTTGTTTTTGACTTGTAGCTAAAAAGAATCTCCTGCCATAATGCTTTTATAACCTCTTGGCTTATTTAAATGTTACTTTCTGGTTTGGTATTTCCGCATCTGTTGCCCGGTGCTTTTGCCCATGATCCATTGATTTCCACATCCTGCGCCTGGTGCTAGGCTTTTCTCACAATGACCCTCAGCTTTAAACTGGGTTTTTCCAGTTTGCTCACATCCTGCAGAACTGCCCATGAATGCCCTTCAGCCTTGGGTGCCTCGCGCATGCTCAGTGGGGTAAAGCAGAGGTCCCAGGGCGACTCCTCCATCGCAGTAGCGACTGCGTCGCTCTCCTCAAAGAGGAGAGTCTTTATACAAGCACAGACTGGTTATTTGCCTTCAGACAAGAAGCAGAACCAACTCAAACTGCGTTCTCTCACGTAGACGGATATATCTGCTACCACTGGTCCCTGCACATGTGCCACAAGCCTCCACATCTAGAATGGGACATGATATCCCAGGATGCATTTTACATATCAGAAAGTGCACTCATTTCTAGTGTACAAGTCAGTGAGATTTGGTGCCTTGACCATCGCCATAACCCGGTTGTAGACACCCTTATACGTGATCCCCATTCCCACCCAGCCATCAGCCGCAGGCTGAAATAATCACCTATTTTATTTTCTATTTCTGTTATCGGCCTTTTCTGGACATCTGATATACAGACGCTCATGACTTACAGTGGGCTCATATCCTGATAAATCCATTAAGTTAGACACAGCAGAAGTTGTAAATGCATTTCACCCGCAGAACCCGCCAAACCTCGCACCCTCTGGTTGTGGTTGGCTGGGGCTGCAGTGACAGTGTCAGACCAGGAGAGCCTGGAGGACTGGCAAAGTGCACGATGTGTATTGCGTTCACCCTGCTGTGAAGTGGAAAAGTCACGGGCTGCACCATCATTGTGAGTTGGAAAGTGCAGGCGCACCATACCGCTGCCGCCTCTCACTTCACATGACATGGGAGGGCCGTCCTCGAAGCCCTGTGTGCCTGTAGTCCGTTCATTGTATTGCTGAATAATATCTGCTGATGTGGATACACCACGTTCTGTCTCTTCTTATTTCCACACTGAGTGAGGCTAGAATGAAAAATGCCTTGGTGAATGGTTGCTTGCAGGTCTTACTGTGGACATACGCTTTCTTTCTTTCTTTCTTTTTAGATTTATTTATTTATTTATTTATTTATTTATTTATTTTAAAGTCAGAGTTACACAGAGAAGGAGAGGCAGAGAGAGAGGTTTGCCATCCACTGGTTCACTCTCTGATTGGCCTCAATGGCCGGAGCTGCGCCGATCCGGAACCGGGAGCCTCTTCCGGGCCTCCCATGCAGGTGCAGGGGCCCAAGGACTTGGGCTGTCTTCTGCTGCTTTCCCAGGCCATGGCAGAGAGCTGGATCAGAAGTGGAGCAGCCGGGACTCGAACTGTGCCTATATGGGGTGCCGGCAGTGCAGGCGGCGGCTTTACCTGCTGTGCCGCAGCGCCGGCCCTGACATATGCTTTCATTCTCTTGAGCATATGTCTTGGAGAGGAGTTGCCGGGTCCTGTAGTAGTTCTGTATGTGACACCTGCATCCGTGCCATGTTCCTTGCCACGATGATGAGTGAGGGTCCATGTGGGAGACTTTAACAGAATGGCTTTCACAGAGCAAGGACGACAAGCTTGTGAGCAGCCCCAAGGCCACTCAGTGGCTTACTGTGGGTGACGTAATAAATACCTGATGTGTGTTGACTTGGTGACATGTGTGCTTGAGATCTGGCAAACTCCCCAAACACAGTGTCACACAAACTCGGTGATACAGGAGTACAGTTTTTTATATCCTCTTAAAACTTTGCATATAATGACTTACTACTGCTTTTCTTTTCTTTCTTTCTTTCTTTCTTTTTTTTTTTTTTTTTTTGTAAGATTTATCTGTTTATTTGAGTGGCATCGTTATAGAGAGAGGGAGATATGGAGAGAAAGGTCTTCCACCTGTTGCTTCACTCCCCACATGGCCACAACAATCCGAAGCCAGGAGCCAGGAGCTTCTTCCTGGTCTCCCACGCCGTTGCAGGGGCCCAGGGACTTGGGCCGTCTTCCACTGCTTTCCCAGGCCATAGCAGAGAGCTGGATCAGAAGAGGAGCAGCCAGGACACGAATTGGCGCCCACATGGGATGCCAGCACTGAAGCCAGAGTCTTAACCTGCTACACCACAGCGCCAGCCCCAGTGTTTACTTTTCTTTGGTGAAGATAGTTGGACCATAATCTCCCATCTGATGACATTTGTAAACCAATACAAATAGAAGCTTAGAAAATTAAAACTGTCTAGACACATGGAAAATGACAGGTGAAGGTGTTCCTGTTCCCACCTGACAGGTGCTCATTTCAGAGGGAGCCACTTCCTAGGGCTTTGGCTCTGTTCTTAGGCTATTGTCAGTTTAGGCCAGAATCCAGTTTTTTACTAATTTGTTTTTGTTTCTTAAAATATTTACTTTCCAATATGCATATTAGTGCATTGGACTTGGGGAACTGAAGCACCTCACTGCATTTGCCCTCTGCTCACTGCCTGACTGCGCACTGCAGGAGAGATGGGTCAGTGGTGGGCATTGTCCTCCGGTGTCACTTCTTGTTTGTTTGGTTTTTTTTTTTTTTTTTTTTGACAGGCAGAGTGGACAGTGAGAGAGAGAGACAGAGAGAAAGGTCTTCCTTTGCCGCTGGTCCATCCTCCAGTGGCCGCTGCGGCCGGCGCACCGTGCTGATCCGAAGCCAGGAGCCAGGTGCTTCTCCTGGTCTCCCATGGGGTGCAGGGCCCAAGCACTTGGGCCATCCTCCACTGCACTCCCTGGCCACAGCAGAGAGCTGGCCTGGAAGAGGGGCAACTGGGACAGAATCCGGCACCCCGACCGGGACTAGAACCCGGTGTGCTGGCGCCACAAGGCGGAGGATTAGCCTAGTGAGCCGCGGCACCAGCCAAGGATTATTCTCTGAAACCAGTTTCTGCGTGATGCTCCCTGTTACTTTGAGACTGCTACTGCATGGGGCCGTGAACTGAGTTGTTGCATGTGGGTAATGATGAAAGACGACTAATTGATTCGTCTTGACAACTTCTATCATCACCATGTTATTCTAATTCCTTGAAAAACAGCAGCTCATTTGATCTAATTACTCCTTAAATTTTGTATTGGATGCTTTGTATTAATATGTAGTGATGGGAAGGCGCTGTGGCGTACCGGGTAAAGCCACTACCTGCAGTGCCGACATCCAATATGAGTGCCGGTTCAAGTCCTGGCTGCTCCACTTCGGATCCAGCTCTCTGCTATGGCCTGGAAGAGCAGTAGAAGATGGCCTAAGTCCTTGGGCCCCTGCACCCGCCTGGGAGACCCGGAAGAAGCTCCTGGCTTCGGATTGGCCCATCTCTTCCTGTGTGGCCATTTGGAGAGTGAACCAGCAGATGGAAACTCTCTCTCTTTGCCTCTGCCTCTCTGTAACTCTGCCTTTCAAATAAAAAAAAAAATCTTTAAAAAAATTATGTAGTGAGGTCCTCCAAGATTGTGTATGAATTGTCAAGAATATATTTCTTTCCCTCCTGCTCCCCTTCCTCTCTTGATAACGAAGTTACATAGTATGTAAAGTTGGACTTGTCTTGACCTAAAACTGGTACATACCTGACATTTATTCTTGATCAGACTATTTTCTGAAAATTTTTCAAAGAGTAACAACGCCCTTTCTCAAATGCCAAAACTATAAAATAACAGAGCTTTCACCAGAACCTGTGAGACGAGAGGATAATAAAGGGCATACATGAGCTAGGAGAGTCAGTGTTTGACAACTGATAATGACCTGAGCTTTGACCATGTACTCAGCCAACATTTACCAAGTAATTTTGTGTATTGCGTGCAGTGCACAGTGTCACGGAGATTACCAAGCTGACCAAGATAAGACCTTTGCCCACAAGGAAAATGGAGCAAAGGAAAGGAATATTTTGGTTTTGAGATTTGATCTTGTTTCGAAGAAGAGTCTAGGTAGCTCCAAAAATACATCAAAGCTTAGCTGAGATGAGGACCATAGCTGCGTGTGGGAGACTGGTCAGAGTGCTTCTGCGTATGTACGGATAACAGAGTTACCCAAGGTCACAGCAGCTGTTCAGGGGTTGAAGCCAACATTCAAAGGCAGGCAGTCTAATCTGAACCAGCTTCCTAAAATCACTGCCTATGCAGCCTCCCTAGATAAAGGATCGGCGACCATGCAGATGGCAAAGTGCCTTCCATCAGGTGTCCCCACATGGCCGAGCAGATCTCTTAACTCTCACAGGTCTCTCTTCTCAGCCAGAAAACCAGGGCTGTTTGCTTTCTGCTGTTCCGCCCTTGAAAGGTTTTCTCCTGCTCTGTGGGAGACAAGATCACCTTTCAGTTCTTGGCACTTTCTGTGTATTGTCAGACACAAGTTAGCTCCTTGGAAACTCCTGCATTTGTTGGTGCTCAAACCTGACAGTGGAGAAGTTAATCTTTCTGGTTGGAGCTTTAGGTTGTAATTTGCTCAGCAGTCATTTGCAGATTTCAGTTTCTAAAAACTGTTCCTGGGTTCCCCTTTGCATAAGCACAGGGTGTTTTTATAAAGCGCTGGGACTGATTTATTTAAAAAGCTTGTGAATGCTGTCTGGTTAAAAGTAGTCACTGCAGGAACCCAAAAGCACTTTGAACAATGCTGCAATTGCACCACATCTCTTTGAAATTCCTCTTGCAGAGTGACTTTCAAAGCCTAGAGCCAAAGCTTTGAATAGTCACAGGGTTGGCAAACCCTCCTCCTTTGAGAGGGCATTCAGGTTTTGGAAACAGTATAAAGTTCTTGAAGCCAGAAGTCTTGAATAAGGTGGGTAAGAATAGTCTGAATACCTGTAAACCACTCTGTGGATAAGATCATTTTTAATTCAGACATAATGTGACTATGAAATAATAAAACTGAATTTCTGGCAGTACATACAAAAATTTGTATGCTTCAAGATGTAGGTTTATGACTTAGTAGCCTTATTATAGAAACAGTAAAATTTTATAGTTACCACTCTGTTCTAAAACAATTGTGTGGTGTTTATAATACACCCAGTAGGTGTTGATGTATCTTAAGCATTACAGAATACTCTGAGGATGAACATGTAATACGTAAATCTTTTTCTTGAAGAATTGTGCTACAGAAATTTGAGGAAATTTCCATGAGTTTACACAGGGCTTAGCTGTTAGAAGCTCTCCATTCTGTCTTCTACATCTTTATACTTGATGGGAATTTGTATGGAAATTGCATGTTTTCAGGCTCCTTCCCCATGTTATTTTATATCAAATGAGCTTTTTGGGGGCTGGCACCATGGCTCACTTGGTTAATCCTCTACCTGCAGCACCGGCATCCCATATGGGCACCGGGTTCTAGTCCCGGTTGCTCCTCTTCCAGTCCAGCTCTCTGCTGTGGCCCAGGAAGGCAGTGGAGGATGGCCCAAGTGCTTGGGCCCTGCACCCTCGTGGGAGACCAGAAGGAAGCACCTGGCTCCTGGCTTCGGATCGGCGCAGTGCCGGCCATAGCAGCCATTTGGAGAGTAAACCAACGGAAGGAGAACTTTACTCTCTGTCTCTCTCTCACTGTCTATAACTCTACCTGTCAAATAAAAAAAAAAAAATGAGTTTTTTTCACTAAATGCAAGGTACCACTCTTGACTTACCCATGTGATAATTATCTGTGTTCAGCATTGAAAGTTCAGTGTTTTGGTCATTAACACGTGGCAAGGCCCTGAGCACAGAGAAGGACACGTATTTCCTGTTCTTGACCATTGGTCAGAATGGATTCATGAGCATAGCAGTGGTTTTTTTTTTTTTTAACATTTTATTTATTTGTTTGAGAGTAAAAAATACAGAGAGAGAAGGGCAGAGAGAGAGAGAGAGAGAGAGAGAGAGATCTTCCATCCACTGGTTTACTCCCCAAATGTTCCCAATAGCCAGGCGGGAGCAAGGAGCCAGGAGCTTCTTCCAAGTGTCCCAAGTGGGTTTGGGGGCCCAAGCACGTGGGCCATCTTCTGCTGCTTTCCCAGGCACAGTAGCAGGGAGCTGGATCGGAAGAGGAGCAGCCGGGACTCAAACTGGCACTCATATGGGATGCCAGCTCTGCACGCAGAGGCTTAACCTTCAACACCACATCGCCAGCCCAAGCGTTGCGGTAGTAACACAGCCATTCATCTGTATTATTCCGTAATTTTGGCGTGCTGTGTCTCCACTCCTCTCTCGCCCAGTGTCTTCCTCCGCCCTGTACCCAGTGCCTGCTCTCCTGGGCAGTCAGGGCTGCCTGAGGCCCGCGTGATGCACTGAGGAGCTCCAGGCTGGGGAGGAGGGGGCGAGACGCACTCACGGGCCTGCTGGTACCACACGGTGAGAACTGCATGGCCTCAGCCAGAGGGAGAAAGTCCTTCCAGGCAGCAGGAAGGACAAGGCTGGGACACGTGAAAAGTTCAGGTTCATGTTTCTGTGGGACTCTGGGTTCTCCCGTGGTGACGCTGGAGGACGGCGATGGTTGCCAGGGGAGGGGGGGTCCCGGGCAGGGGGGGCAGCCCCTCCTTGCGTTGCCCTCTGTTTCCCTTCCTCCTCGGGCTCTACCGCTCTCCTCCAAACTCCAGGGAAGTCACCCAGCAGGCCGGGTGACCTGTTAGTTAGACCCCTTCCAACCTGCAGCCCGCGCGTCTTTGAAGAAGTTGCCCCAGTTCTGCGGCCTTTGTGTCGGCAGTTCTGCCACGTTGAGTGCATTGAGGCAAACGCTTTCAGTACCAATAGAACCCGTGCTTCCTCGCTTGGGCTGGCCTCGTGGTTTTTTTTGTTTGTTTGTTTTTCTTTTATTTCTTTGCCTGGGTAAACGTAGACCTGTTTACGTGAGGACACCCACCAGGACACACCTAAGCTGCTGTCCTCATACACATTTCTGAGACGCTCATCAGCATGCACACTGCATTCTCTCAGCCCTGCTTTGCCACGATGCCTCCGGAGTGGGCAGAGTGCAAGTGACTAATTGGGTAATTTAATTTCAGCCTCTGATGCAAATGAGAGCCACATTCGTGCTGAATACACTCACAAGCGTTTCTGCAAACGGTCTGCAAATAATCATGTATTTCGTATACAGTTTAAGGTTAAAAAAAGAAAAGTCCTGCTCTTCAGACAGGAAAATGGGGAAATCCTGAGGGATACTATCTACCTACTTCCACTTAATAATTACACTGCTGTTTTTAATGTGCTTTTATAATCTACCCATCTGCGGACAGTAGTTACGTGGAAGCGCTGTTTTGGAGGACCTGCTCTTGGTAGGCACTGTGCTACACTGGAGCAGATTAGCATGTGTCAAGCACGGATCCTGCAGCCCTCAGGAACAGCAGGGAGGAAGCAGGCATCTGGTGCATGGTTAGCACACAGCGCGTCCCAGTTGGAGTGTCTGGGTTTGAGGCCCAGTTCCAGCTTCGTGCTGATGCGCGCTCTGGAAGGCAACTCAGGCGCTTGAGTCCCTGCCTGCCATGTGGGACGCCAGGATTGAGTTTCTGGCTTTTGGCTCCTTGGCCTTCAGGCTGGCCAAGCCCTGGAAGTTGGGGCATCCAGGGAGTAAACCAGCAGATGAAAGATCTCTCTATGAGTCCATCTCTGTCTCTCTACCTTACAAATTAAAAAAAAAATTTTTTTTGAAAGAACATTAGGGACGATTTCAGTGTAATCTGAGCACTATCTCAATATCACATTAAATATGAATTTTACTGTAGTGTGATAAATATGAATGTGCACTGGGATTTTGAAGAGAACAGTAATGGAAATAAACTAGCCCAGGGTGGGGATCGAGTGAAGACTTTGTAGAGGAGATGATGCCGCCCAGGGTAAGTTTGAAAGCACGAATAAGAACTCCCCTTGCCACCCACAAAAAAGATGTCATTCTAACCATCTAAGTGACGATGCAGTGATATGAAACGGCATTGTGACTGTAGAGAATTAATATTACTAGGACATAAAACCCATGAAATTGTGTGGCAAAAGGGGGTATGTAGCCTAGCGGTGTAGACTCCCATTGGAGTACTTGTGTTCAGTCCTCAGCTGCAGCCTCTGACTTCAGCTTCCTGGCAGTGTAGACCCTGGGGGGCTGCAGGCAGTGGCTCCAGTGAGCCCCTGCTGCCCGTGTGGGAGACCTGGGTTACGTCCTCGGCTCCTGGTTTGGCGCAGCTGTTCCAGCATTCGGAGAGTGCTTGCTGGTTCCCTCACCCTCCCTCCATTGTATGAGACAGGAAGAGCAGGTTGGAGTAAGGGCACAGAGGAGGACTGTGTGTGGAGAGAAGGAACCCAAGTGTGGCCGTAAGCCAGAGGGAACCGCTAAAGGGATTTACCCAGGATGGACTACAGTTAGGTTTCAGTTTTTTTTTTTTTTTTTTTTTTTTTTTTTTAAGATTTACTTATATATTTATTTATTTGAGAGGTAAAGTTAGAGACAGAGAGAGGGAGAGGTAGAGAGAAACATCTTCCATCCACTGGTTCACTTTCCAGATGGCCACAGTGGCCGGAGCTGGGCCAATCTGAAGCCAGGAGCCAGGAGCTTCTTCCAGTTCTCCCATGTGGGTCCAGGGACTCAAGCACTTGGGCCATCTTCCACTGCTTTCCCAGGCCATAGCAGAGAGCTGGATCAGAAGTGGAGCAGCCAGGACACAAACCAGTGCCCATATTGGATGCTGGCACCACGGGTGAAGTCTTAGACTACTATGCCATAGTGCTGGTCCTGGGTTTGAGGTGTTTCAGAGACGATTCCAATGTCAAGGCTTAAGTTGGATTTGTTGGAGAACAGAGCAGTGAACAGGGGTTAGATTGTTGTGAAACAATCCTAGTGAGAGAGTTTTGGTGTGCAAAAAAAAAAAAAAAAAGTGAAAAATGCTGAGGAGATAAAATTGAACAGACTGAGTGGTGGATAGGATTGGATTGATGGAGAGAAGAAGCTAAAATGACTAATTTTCTCCCTCTCGGAAAGCTGGGCGGATGGTGACACCATTGTATGAAGCCACGGAACAGGAAGTAAAGGAGATCTGTGTTATTTAAATGAATTCCCTTCTCTCTCTCTCTCTCTCTTTTAAGATTTATTTATTTATTTGAGAGGCAGAGTTATGGAGAGAGAAAATGTGTTCCGTCCACCGATTCACTCCCCAAATGGGCCACAATGGCTGGCACAGGGCTGATCCAGGAGCCAGGAGCTTCTTCTGGGTCTCCCATGCAAGTGCAGGGACCCAAGCTCTTGGGCCATGCTCGGCTGCTTTCCCAGGCCATTAGCAGAGAGCTGGATCACAAGAGGAGCAGCTGGGACGTGAACTGGCACCCATATGGGATGCTGGCACCACAGACGGAGACTTGGCCTACCACAACACTGGCCCCAGTGAATTCCCTTCTGTAAAACTTAAGATTGGAATGGAGGTCAGCGCTGGGAGATGTATTCGGGAATCATCAGCCTAGAGGTGTATTACAGGCGTGACAGTCGATGGCATTTCCCAGTAGAAAGAAGAGTAGGAAACCAAAGAGAGAACCTGGGAAGGAAGGCTTAAAGAGGAGGCCATGAGGTGATAGGGAGGCAACAGCAGAGCAGAAAGCCAATGCAAGGGAACAGAGGAATAGAGCCGTGACAAGACACAGGCAGAGGACCATCTCCGGGGGTAGCCACCAGTGGCAAGGGCAGCCAAGGGCAGCATGAAAAGAGCTGCTGAAATGCCCTGGGCACTTAAAAAGACGAAGTCGCCTGTGAACTTTGCCAGAGCAATGTCAGTAGGGTGACAGGCGCGGGGGCCAGGCTGAAGGGGAAGCAGACACAGCTTGGGCAGGCGCCGGCCTCAGGGTGCCTGGTGGAGAAGTGAAGGAAGGAGAGGAGGGTAGCTGGCGGGGTGAGCGCAGCGGGAGGCTGTGAGCCTGTACAGAAGCTCGGAGGAAGAACCACGGCAGAGGGGGAGGGTGACACAGGGCATCTGGCGGCTGCAGGCGCTAGCCCACAGGTGTCAGGAACTGGACTTGAACAGGAGAGAGACTGGAGGAGTGAGTAGATGCAGGTGCTGATAGCTGTAGGTCGGGAGGAGACATGACAGCTCTCCGCTGGTGACATCTGATCTCTGTTCTGCAAGACGTGGCTCTCTCTTCTCAGCTAGAGGGATGACTTGTCTTTGCTTGGGGCTGGGGCAGCACACGGGTGTTTGGAAAATGAGTTCAGGGAGTAGAAGTAGACAGAGAGAGAGGTCTTCTATCTGTTGGTTCAATCCCCGAATGGCCACAGTGGCCAGAGCTCGGCCGATCTGAAGTCAGGAACCAGGACCTTCTCCCAGGTCTCCCATGTGGGTGCAGGGACCCAGGGACTCGGGCTGTCTTCTGCTGCTTTCCCAGACTGTTAGCAGCGGGGGCTGGGTCAGAAGTGAAGCAAGCGGAACTTGAACTGGTGCCCATGTGGGATGCTGACACCGCAGGCAGAGGGTTCACCCACTGCACCACCGCGCCGGCCCCAAGGGCTGATGCTTCTGCCGGTTAGCATACTTCAGATCTGGGGATTTCAAGTTCAGACGGTGAGATGTGATGTGACTTGGATTTTTGTGTATTGAGTGGGTGTGGCAGAAGGACTGAGGAAGCAGGGTGACCCTTCACATGTGGGGGTTCCTCAGAAAGTTCATGGAAAGTAAACAGGTGAGTTTAATCAGAGAACCTGGCTCCACCCCTAACTCCAGCTTCCTGCTAATGCAGATCCTAGAAGGCAAAATGTGGGCCTAAGTGAATGGGTTCATAGGTTCCTGTCCCTCACATCTCCTGACCTGGGGCCTTTGAGTCATTTGAAAAGAGAGGAGAGCACTCCCTCTCCTCTGTTCTCCCCTTCCATCTCCTCCCTTCCTCGTCTCTCTCTCTCTCTCTCTCTCTCTCTCCAGGTATAGTTTTTTTTTTCATAATATGCATATTCCATGGATGATCATTTTAAAAACATCGAAAATTTTCTGCATTAAAATAAACGGATACTTCTAATTATAGTTTTCCGTGAATTTTTTGAAGCACCCTTGTTAATGGTCTGAGCTGCCTCATGAAGCCACTCTGAGTGTTCATGGAAAATGGAATTTGGCCAGCGCCACGGCTCACTAGGCTAATCCTCCGCCTAGCGGCACCGGCACACCGGGTTCTAGTCCCGGTTGGGGCGCCGGATTCTGTCCCGGTTGCCCCTCTTCCAGGCCAGCTCTCTGCTGTGGCCAGGGAGTGCAGTGGAGGATGGCCCAGGTGCTTGGGCCCTGCACCCCATGGGAGACCAGGAAAAGCACCTGGCTCCTGGCTCCTGCCATCGGATCAGCACGGTGCGCCGGCTGCAGCGCGCCGGCCGTGGCGGCCATTGGAGGGTGAACCAACGGCAAAGGAAGACCTTTCTCTCTGTCTCTCTCTCACTGTCCACTCTGCCTGTCAAAAAATTAAAAAAAAAAAATGGAATTTAAAGATAGTTATTTTGGTGCAAAAAAAAAAAAAAAACCTGGAAATCCATGCTTATGCGGAGTCTTCAAAAAGCTCATTGGAAAAGCTGTATGAAGAAAACTTCATGGATTTTCACCCAGACAGACTTGTGACGTGTTCCCACGTGGTCCCGAGGGGAGAGGGGAATGACAAGGCTGAGGTGCGTCAGTGGTGTGGGTGGCGAGGGGTGAGAACCACTGTCACAGGTGGGCGATGGGGCCGTTAGCGCTGTCTGTTGACAGAGGATCCCCGCATGAAGCAGTCGCAGCCATGATGAAGGCAGGCACTGAGGGTGAGTGACTTCTGTGAGCTGCCAGCACCAGTCACGCCTTAGAGCGAGGTCCGTGGGTGCCATCCAGGTGGAAATGGGCGGCGTCAGTGTCGTGGAGAAAAGGGAGGTGTGGCGGAGGATGCAGGCAGCTGGGGCAGGGGTCACCTGCCGGAGGCTGGCCTTTCCCAGCATTCGTGTGGAGCCTAGGTAAAATTGTTCATGCAGTAGTCTTCAGACTCCAGTGAACCAACACAAGGCAATTAGCAAGAATATTCAGGGGGCCGGCACTGTGGTGAAGCAGGTAAAGCACCTGTCTGCGACACTGGCATCCCACATGGCCACTGGTTTGAGTCCCGGCTGCTCCACTTCCAATCCGGCTCCCTGCTAATGGCCTGGGAAAAGCAGCGGAAGATGCCCCAAGTGCTTGGGCCCCTGCACCCACTTGTGAGACCTGGGTGAAGCTCCTGGCTTCAGCCTGGGCCAGCTGTAGCGAAAGGGCCAGATGGGAAGTGAACCAGTAGATGATAGATCTGTCGGTCTCATGATAGATCTGCCAGTCTCATTGTATTTCTATGACTCTGCCTTTCAAATAAGTAAATAAATAATTTAAATAAAGAAATAAGCATGTATTCTCATGGCAGAGGAGAAAAAATAAAAATATACAATTTAATATTTTAATTTTAATTAATTTTAATACTTAAGTCTCCGGCTTTATAGAGGATATTGATGCCTGTTAGACATGAAAATAATGTTAGCTGGGCTTATTTGAAATACAGCAGCCTGAAGTCAGCTGTGTGGGGTCCTGGTTGTGGGCGGTGAAATGAGGCCTCAGTTGGTGCTGTGAAGTTAGTGCACTGGTGGCCACATGGGCCGTGGGCTGTGCACTGTGGGTTGTGGGCTGTGGCCACATGGGCTGTGGGCTGTGGGCCGTGGGCTGGTGACCTCGTGGCCTGTGGCCTGTGGGCTGTAGTGTGGGTCTGGCCCCACTGGATGCTGACAAAGGCTGTTTGGGTATTGTTTGCAGGACTGGCGCAAGGCCGCCCCTCTACGACCTGTGTCACTCTAACATTGGTTTTCATTCCTGGTCTTCCTCCTCTTTTCTCGTCCTAAAGCTGTGGTCAGATGGCAGTCGGAGGGCGTCTCCTAGCCTGGCTCCTCCTCTTCCATGCTCATCCTCCTTAAGATCCTCTGATGGTACCACACCAGCAAGAACCGTCAGTCCGACAGCTGCTCCCAGCAGCCTCTGCAGGGAGCACGTGCTCACTTAGGTTTCGTTTCATAAAGCAGGCGCCAGGGTTTCCACTCGCAGGGATGTGCGAGCCAGCTAGTTCAAGGCTCTTCGGCAGAATCTCCTGTACTGTGTGTGTTTCCGTGCTAAGCAGGAGAGCAGCCGCCTGACACCTGTGACAGAGCTCAGCCCTCAGATCTCATCACTGGCCTCACAGATGTGCAAATCAAAACACTGTTTCTGGCGAAGACAACTTTCTTTTAGTCTGTTCGAATGGGTCTTTTACTGTGAACATATGTGTGTTTTACTGAAGTCTCACTGCATCCTGAAAGAGCAGGAATTATTCCTGATGACGAACATAGGTGGGAGGGGAAAATGGCTGAGCGAACATTAGACTGGAAATCGAAAGACACAGGTTAAGTTCCCTTTCTACTGAGTCTCGAGGTAAAACACTTCACGTTGAATCGCAGTGTCACAGAGCGGCTTCGGTTCTGCCAGGGCGTCTCCTGCCTTTTCCCCTTACCCAGAGGGAGAAGCAGAATGAAGCCAGCTGACCCCTGAGCCTCCCGCCTGTGAAACACCTGTCTCTCTGCTGCGATGGGAGACTGCTCAGTGAGCTTGCGCACTCGTGTGGTTGTGTTCATGACGGAAGACAGAGAGCTGTGGCAGGCACTGCTGCCTTCCAGCCACCACTACCCCGGGGTATTGAAGAAACAGAAGTGGAACACGTTGGCGCGGGGGCTGGGGGCCTACCCGAGTGGTGATGGAAGGGTTTAGGGACACTACAGACGGGGACCTTGCTCTTTCGTCACATCCAGATGTCCACATTAATAGCAAGCTGGGCCCTCAGCTTCGAAAAGACCTGTCCACAGTGCCCTTAGGTAGCCTGACGTCTCTGAAGCCACTCAAGGAGGGGGTGGAAATTAAATTCTGGCTCCGTCAGAGCTGTTTTTCACAAGCAGGATGCTGTGGGGTCTTCGCTGTAGGAGCTGTGTGTGAAGTGAAGAGAGGACTGGTACCATCTGATGCACATATTGATGGTTGACAAGTTCCGAGACCCTAGTACTTAGAAGAGAGCTGGTCTTTGTCCCCAGACATCCATCTTTTGTTTCAGACGCACTTGCTCATTTTTAGGAGGGAATGGAACTGTCGCTTTTCTGTATTCAGCAGCTGTCCCCTGACCTTGGTGAGCACACGTAGGTGAAAGCCCAGAGCGTCTCAAGGGCCGGCACAGCCTCAGCCCGAGGCCTTGGCTGCCACATGTGGTCCACCGACAGAGGAAGTGGGCAGCTCAGCTGTCTGTGGCCACCTGTGTGTCCTGCTGCTCAGGTTTCTTCCACGGCTGTGCCTTGGGTACGGGGGGAGGGGTTCTGGAGAGGTGCTGGCGGTGTGAGGCACAGCCTGGTGTGGCTGCCCCATCCCACCCCGAATCCTGCTGGCTCATCCACTCGATAATTCTGTTCCCAGTTACAGCTCGCTTCATGCTGACCACTGTCATTGGATTCTGTCTTTACTCAGCTCCAGGAAAGCCGCATCTGGCCCCAGTGTTGAGATAAAGGAATGTCATTTCTATCTGCTTCTTCCCAGAGTAGCCACAGCAGGTGGGCACCCGTGTGTGAAGGGGCACTGGTACCCAGAAATACCAACGTGGGTCCCTTCTGTGGCCATCTGGCCATCGCCATGTGGACTAATGCAGGGAGTAGGAACTCTGCCAGCCCCAGCTGCACACACACCTTCTAGCAGGGGTACTTCAGTCCATATTACCTTCAAAACTGCTCTGCAGTGTTAAGACTCACACTTCTTGCACTTTGCATTTTTTTTAAAAAATTTACTTTTTCTTTGAAAGGCAGAGAAACAAGCCGGCGCCGTGGCTCAATAGGCTAATCCTCCACCTTGCGGCGCCGGCACACCGGGTTCTAGTCCCGGTTGGGGCGCCGGATTCTGTCCCGGTTGCCCCTCTTCCAGGCCAGCTCTCTGCTATGGCCAGGGAGTGCAGTGGAGGATGGCCCAGGTGCTTGGGCCCTGCACCCCATGGGAGACCAGGAAAAGCACCTGGCTCCTGGCTCCTGCCATCGGATCAGTGCGGTGCGCCGGCTGCAGCGGCGGCCATTGGAGGGTGAACCAACGGCAAAAGGAAGACCTTTCTCTCTCTGTCTCTCTCTCTCACTGTCCACTCTGCCTGTCAAAAATAAAATTAAAAAAAAAAAAAAAAAAAAAAAAGAAAGGCAGAGAAACAAACAGAAAACTTTGTTTCACTGGTTCACCCCCCAAATGCCCACAATAGCCAGGGTTGGGCCAGTTCAAAGCCAGGAGCCTGGAACTGCACCAGGTTTCCCTCATGCATGGTAGAGATCCAAGTGCTTGAGCCGTCGCCTGTCACCTTCCGGATGCACATCAGCAGGAAGCTTTGCGTGGAGAGCAGAGTGGGGCTCAGACTCCGAAACTCCAATTCAGGATGTGGGCACACCAAGTGGTGTCGTGACCACGGTGCCGAATGCCCCATCACTCGTTCTTTTTATTATCAATTCTGATTTTTAATCGTTAGGTTTGGTATGAGTATTATGTTTGTCTTTAAAAAACCCTTATCTCCTAGAGCTGTGTGCTGTTGTAGCAACAAATGGAAAGATAATATCTTGGATTTGCTTCAGAATAAACAGAAGGGTATAGTAGGCAGGGATACAGATGAGATAAGTTGGCCTGCCTGGTTATAATATGCTGTGTGTTCTTGTATATGTTATATAATGTTCGTAGTAAATGATTTAAAATTGTTTAATTCTCTATGAAAGTAAGTGGGGGCTCTTAATTACCATAGTCCTGGCTATGCTATGAATTTAATGTTAATCCCAAAAAGTAGACCAATCTGAGTTTTTCTAAAGAAATCCAGCAGTAACCAGGATGATGTTTCAAACGTTGCTACTGTTATCAACCATTCCTAGCTTCATTGGTCAGATAGGAAATGGATAGATTCCCTCCAACCTTTTCTTCAAAGCTTCTTCTTTTAAAGATTTAGTTATTATTTATTTGAAAGGCAGAGATACCGAGAGAAGGGTTCACTCCCCAAGCACCCACAATGGCTAAGACTGGGCCAGGCTAAGGCCAGGAGCCGGAGGTTCTTCTGCATCTCCCACATGGATGCAGGGGCCCAAGCACTTGGGCCATCCTCTGCTGCTTTCCCAGGCGTGTTAGCAAGGAGCAGGATCAGAAGTGGAGCAGCCGGGACTTGAACCGGTGCCCACATGGGATGTCACCCTGCAAGCAGAGGCTTAACCTTCTTCAATGGCATTGGCGCCTCCAAAGCTTATTTTTAAAGGGGTAGGGGAGAGCCTGGAGTGGGCATATAGCCTTCGAGTTAACACCCATGTCACATGTGAAAGTGGCAAGATTCCAGCTGCCTGTTAATGCAAACCGGGGTGGCAGCCGGGATGGCTCAAGTAGCTGGCTTCCTGCCCCCCAGGTAGGAGACCTGGAGTGCGTTCTTGGCTCCTGGCTCTGACCCCAGACCAGTCCTGGCTGTTGCAGACATTTTCTTAGATTTGTGTAAGATCTGACAGAAGCGGCTGCAGCCAGTGCGGTTCCGACACAGGCTGTGGGAGGGAGGCCTTGCACGAGAGAGCTTAGTAAGACACTGAGGAATGCCAGACAGCCGAATGAAGATGCCACTCCCAGAAACTGCAGATGGGGAAGAGAGATCTCTTCTCCCGGGGCCGCCTCCATTTCCGAGGAGGGGTAAAATGAGGGAAAGCAATCCCATTTGCTTCCTCCTTTTGCAGTCTGCCCTATCTAAGCCTTGCCCTGTAAAGTCTCACAAAGTGCAGCCAACGAAGGTCCCAGCCCCTCCCAGCACCGGTGGTGAGATGGCCTGGACGCCACCACCTCCCGCCTGGTCTTATGGGAAGAAATAAGTAAAACTTGCTTGGAGGAAATGTTCCTGCATCCCCCTTCGCAGTTCCGGTCCGTCTGATTGGATCGTTGTCGGGGGAACCCCAAGGCCGGGCTGTTGGCTCACCCATACCACCCTCAGTCGTCAGTCTCAGGTTGCCGGAGCCGGACGCAGCCCCAGCAAAAAGCTTCCTGGCCATCCCCGTGCCAATCTTCCCAAGCCCAGGAGTTCCACGTTGCACGCATCCCTTCCTGTTGCTATTTATACCATCTGTGCAGCTGTACAAGGCCCTGGGCTAGAAATCAGAAATCCTGACCTTTGGTGCTGGCTAAAGAACATGCCATCCTTACGGTAAATGAATCGAGTCCTTCTGTGGGGAGACAGAGATGTAACACCAGGACCCGCCTCCCTGGGGTTGTGGTCCCAGCAGGGCCAAGGCAGGAAGCAATAGCCCGTTCAAAATTTCTAAACAAACCATGTATTAGAGTGATACAGTTGCCCTGACAGTCAGACCTTATAAGGCAGTGGGGAGGAGTACAGAGAAGGGACACTCGGTCCTGGGGACCCAAAGGCGTTTGGGAAAGGCTTGGTGTAGAGGTGACCCTGGCCAGAGCTGGAGCTTAGAAGAGGAGCGGGAGAGGGCGTGGCAGCTCCAGCGTGGGATGCTCGTGCGAAGGGTGGCCAGGAGTGAAAACCAGACGAAGCGTCAGGTGACAGAGGACCTATCCTGTGGTCACGGTCACCTCTGTGGTTTTAAGTGGGTGGAGCAATGCTGTGATCGTATTTGGGTTTCTGAGAGGCCCCAGGGCTCAGTGGTCTCCCATACTATGGGAGGAGGGGCGGGTGGTCCGGGGAGGAGACTCTGAGGCCCCTCACCATGCCAGCCACACGGGGAAAGACATGGAGGCGGGTTCACTACGAGGCGTTCAGGAGGTCAAGTCCACGGTTCTCAGCGTCTGGCTGGGCTTGCCGAAAGGTGGCCCAGATGTGGGATGATGGAGGCTCTCGTCAGCTCTCCTCTCTGTCCCGGGGTTTGTGCCTTGTGGGCACCACAGTAAGGGTTAGCGTGGGTTCCTGCAGCCGTGGGGCAAATACAATGTGAGAACAACGTGGTACAGTGCAAATAGAAAGTCATTGGGGGAACCCAACCAGGACGAGGGAAGACGCACTTTGCAAGGAAGCGTATTTGCAGCGCAGATAGATAAAAATGGTGTTTGTGGTGGGAGGAAATAAAAATGTCAGAGGAAGATGTATTAAAATCTGTTCAGACTCACTGCTTGTTTCCTTGAAAGAGATACTAATTGCCACCTATGAATTACATTTAGTCTACTTCCATCCTGTCCTAGCTAGCTGTATTTAAAGTATTGGGATAAATGTCTCAACAGTGGTGAGGAGTCACCATCAGTTCTAGAGCTATTCCCTATTTTTATGCATGTAAGAATTATTTTAATATTGTATTTTATGTGCATAAGAAGCTTAAGGATAAATTTCGAGAAATGCCAAATAAGACCTTTATTACCTAGGTAGGTTACAATAACACTTTGAAACCCCATGGCTTGTAAGAACCAAAAGTAGACTCTCTTAGGTTTTGTCATGGGTGACAGGAACTGTGCCTTATATATCTAGTCAGGGAGTAAGTTGTAATTCAACCAAAGGTTTTTGTAGAGAATTGTTTTTTCCAATGTGTGGATTTTCCCTTTTTTAAAAAAACAGCAGTGCCTTTCTTCTCTAGATTGAGTCCCACTGACTATTTTATTCATGGCATTTAAGCTCACGAATTTTCTCCTTTATTTTTAAATTTTTTTCAAACATTTGTTGACTTTTTTTTTTTAAGATTTATTTGTTTATTTGAAAGGCAGAGTTACAGAGAGGCAGAGGCAGAGAGAGAGAGGTCTTCCATCCATTGGTTCACTCCCCAGTTGGCTATAATGGCCAGAGCTGGGCTGAGCCAAAGCCAGGAGCTGGGCCAGCCTGAAGTTAGAAGCCAGGAACTCCGTCCAGGTCTCCCCTTGGCTGACAGGGACCTGTCCCTGCTGTTTGGCTGACAGGGACCCAAGTACGTGGCCATCATCTGCTTCCCGGGTGCATTGGCAGGAAGCTGATTGGAAGTAGAGGTGCCAGAACGTGAACTGGCACTCGTCTATGGGACGTGGGCATCCAGGTGGGGCTTTACCCACTGTGTCACAGGGCGCACCGTGAAGCACAGATTTTTCACCCGTGATGTCCTGTGCCTAAATTCCCTCGGCACCACAGTGTGGACGTCCTACGCTGTCCTCACACACTCGCCGTGTGCACTGTGAGTGAGAGCGGGCACGAGTGCCGGGAAGCAGTGATGCTCCCTCCGAGGGAGGGAGGAGCAGCACGGAGAGGCGGTGCTGGGTGCTCCCTGGAGCTGTTTTTGGACTCTTGGAGTCAGTCGCTTAACTCTGCCACACAGCCCCCGTACCCCCGTCTCCCAGCTCTCTCTGGCTTTTGATCTTCTTAGCTTTTTTCCTTGTACATGGAGCAGAAAGGTAGCGTCACAGGAAGTGAACGCACAAGAGGAAGGAAGGGCTTCGTCATCGGATGCCAGCCAGGGGAGCAGGAGGCAGCTTTGCCCTCGGAGCTTCAAGTCCCGGTGCCTACTCCTCCAGCAGCTGAGGGCCGGGGTAACAGGGCCATCTCCACAGAGACCTGGCAGGATCAAAACAAAAGCAAACATTGTCTCCTCCAGAAGTGTTAGGTCTTATGGCCCCGGTTTTGTCTGTCCGTCTGTTTTCACCTTAAATGTCATTGCTCTATTAATAGGTAAAATACTCCCTCCGACCCAACACATGTTATTTCTGGCCATGACACGTTCTGCGCCCCTGCCTCCAAATGCAGTTTATCGTTGGTGTGGTGGCACCCAAGGTCGCGAGAAGAGAGCTGGGATCCAGCGCAGGAGGAATCTGTGTGGACCTGAAGGAGCGGTTATGCGTGGTGCTCGCCCTGGGCTCCCTGCCTCCTTCCTTTTCCTGTCTCACTTTCTCCCCGGTCTGCATTCCTTCTCTCTCCTGGAAGAGAAAAACCTGGTGCCCTGATCCGTTCGGGCTGCTGTTACCTCCAAAACAATATTCCCCATTAATCCAAGTGCTAACGTAGTTATTTCTAAAATACCTGAACTGCTTTTCGGCCTTACGTGGTAGTCATGGTATTCTGAATATTTTACTCTGATAGCTAAAGATTTGTTAATATTGTACTTTGTCCAAGTATTTCCCCCTGGACTTTATGCCCTATTCTTTCGCATCTCTTTCGTTCTTTTTGGATGTTAGTATTCTCTAAAAATCTGTTCCTTGATAACTATGTCCTTCAACCCAAGAACTTTAATCCACCAGGTGTCCTCTCGTGCATCTTCCATGTGACAAACAGCGGCTTGTTCTGACCTCAGCAGGTGCCGGTAGAAGAACCAGTTCACAGAGAAATGGAAGTAGACACGTGAACGACATTTAAGGTCCCCGTCCCTGAGCAGGGTTTCTGCTGGTCTGAAGGAGATGTATTCAACGCGTGCTGTCAGGAATTGTGCTGGTACTGAGCTGTGCCCGGCACTGTTACCTGCTGATGTGTAAATAACAACTCACCAGCAGAGCACCAGTCTACCTCGGGTCGGAACCGGAACAGCCCATTGCCGCCAACTTCCTGCATTTTCTTGTGATCTTCCTGTGTTGTTTTCCTGCTGTTTGGCCTCAGAAGGCCACTGCTGAGAAGTTACTTTTTTTTTTTTTTTTTTTTTTTTTTTTTGATAGGCAGAGTGGACAGTGAGAGAGAGAGACAGAGAGAGAAAGGTCTTCCCTTGCCGTTGGTTCACCCTCCAATGGCCGCCGCTGCAGCCGGCGCACCGCGCTGATCCGATGGCAGGAGCCAGGATCCAGGTGCTTTTTCCTGGTCTCCCATGGGGTGCAGGGCCCAAGCACCTGGGCCATCCTCCACTGCACTCCCTGGCCACAGCAGAGAGCTGGCCTGGAAGAGGGGCAACCGGGACAGAATGCGGCGCCCCGACCGGGACTAGAACCCGGTGTGCCGGCGCCGCAAGGTGGAGGATTAGCCTATTGAGCCACGGCGCCGGCTCAAAGTTACTTTGATTGTGGTTTTGCTCCCTCTTGTTGATTCTTCTGGTAACAAAGACGTCTTTTTAAGTTCCCACATGGCTTCAGCGATTGCTCACGCTCGCCTAACTAACAATCAGTGTGAAACGTGAGTTTGCACACAGTGCTAATACAGTAACGGTGAAAGGGAAAAGCTGGCCTCTCCCCCACACCCCCAACACGGCCTCTTCCAATAGGAGCTGTCACCCCCATGTGGCGGGGATCTTAGCAGGGGGACTTGAGATCAGGGTGTACCCAAGCCCTTTCTACAATGCAGATCGCTGTCCTATATCATCGAGTCAGCAAGTATTGACTGCACAATTTCTTATACCCAAACACTGGAATGAAGAGATGGGGATGAGCATACTTGCGCTTGTTCTGGGCTGTGGGTAGTCAGGAGGAGCGGAGAGGGAGTTCCGGGGAGAACTAAGAGCCAGTAGAGAGGACACAGCATGGTACAGGCGTGACCAGGGAACATGGCGGGATTGTGGGCTCTTGTTGAGAAGTAGCCGGGATCAGGAAACCCTGGGGTATCCTGGCTCACACCCAGCTGCCTCGGGGTGAAGTTCAGTAGAAAACCATTGTGGGCTCTGGAGCAGCGGCGTGATGGAGCCGGTGCACGCGGAGTCTCGGAAGATGAGTGGGCCGTTGACGTCCCAGCAGACAGACTTGGAGAGGGAGGCCCTGGACGTGGCTGCCGTGTGTCCCGGGCGTGGAAGGGAAGCTTATGCAGCTGCAGCTCTGTCCACTGCAGACCTGGTCTTAAAGCAGTGACCGCAGCCCTGGGGCTAGGGGGGTCAGTTTGCTTTTGGCATAGCTACTTTGGCTGGAGGTTTTGCCCCTTTGCCGTCAGCACCTGGACATTGAAAGACTTTGGGGAGTTACGTGAGTTGCCTTGGAAGGAAGAGTTAGTGCTTTAGGAAAACAGAATTGAGATGTACAAAGGTGGCAGTGGGAAAATGACTTGTCGACTGCAGGTGGAATGGAGGGGAGCCCCGTGGAACCCGGTTGCAGGCAGCTGTGGCCTCGGCGCCTCCATTCTGCATCTGAAACAGGATGGGCAGAATCCTTCCCAGCTCCCTGCAGCTCTTCCCGGCTGCGCCGTCCTCTCCATCCCCCAGCAGACCGTGGGTTAGCATGGGTTTTCCTCTCCGTTGCTTGTTCCGCCCTGTCTTTGCAGTGCTGTCTCTGGATTCTGTCCGATGTCCGTCCCCCCATCTGCCTTTTCGTTCTCTCCCTCTCTGCTCTCCCTGGTTCTTGTTCACAGACAGGACCCTGATCCTCCAGACTCAGACAGCTCACCAGACCCTCAGGATGGGGTTGGTGGGGGCCCTTCACACCCCATCCTTTCATTCCTTCTGTTGAAACATCTTCAGTCAGTCCTTATAGCCAGACAAGTGACATCTGGAAGCAGCCCTCACTCGCTGAGAATCCACCTTCACAGCCGCCTAACTCCTGCTTCTCCCTTCTGCCGGTCCTCCACAAAGCCCCGAGCCACTGGGGTTCCCAGCGGGGGTGTGACTCTGCCTGGTCTCCGTGTGTCCCTTGGACAGGTGCAGCGGTTATGTGCCCAGCTCACCTGCCCGTCCCGCCGTGGTGAGCTTTGCACACTGCCAGTAAGGCTTCTGGCAGAGAGAGAACACTGACAGCTGTGATTCCGTCGTGCAAGGTGTGATTCTTCCCGATCCAAAAAACTTTCACTGTTTTGTAGAACAAATAGAAACATCATTTATATTTTTGGTTTGTGGCACTGAAATCTGTTTTTGACCATTACAGTAATTTTCTGATGAGCTGGAAGGGACGTATTAGCTGACCGCCCCACACGGTCATACTTACTTCTTCCACACATCTTCCTGATTCTCCTCATTACGATTAGAGGATATTTGTGACTTCTTAGACCCTGTTTTGTGGTAGATATTCCTTACGGTCTGTGTTTTCTTTACTTATGGGTGAAGCTAAAATTCCCAACAAAGGCCAAGTCACTTGCGAACACACAAGATGGCATTGGGTTTTATTCTGGTAAGAAATATGTGAGGACGGTAAATCCACCTATTTTTATTTCCCATGGAAGTTGCGTGTTGCATCTTGTCTGCAGGAATGTTGCTAGCGTTTCCCTGTGTTGTAGGCGTTCACCAGCGTAATGTAATGCATTCACATTTTTATACTGGGCCCGTGTCTGCCCCTTGCAGCCCCCATTTGCCTGCAGGTCTTCACTGCACCTGACTTTTGTGGCGGTGGCTACTTCATTGCCTGTGAGAATATGTGTACCCCGCGCCTTCTCGCATTAGCAGTTGTCACTCTTCTCTCTGTTTTCTGTTTTGATGGAGAAGGATCCACTCATGTGTTTCAACTCCCTCGCCTCCTTCCCCCCAAGCACTTTGACCATCTTCCACTGCTCTCCCAGGCCATTAGCAGGGAGCTAGATTGAAAGTGGAGCAGCTGAGACTCAAACTGGCGACTATATAGGATTCCAGCACCATAGGTGGAGGCTTAACCTACTACGCCGCAGTGCCAGCCCCAGTAAATAAATATTTTAAAATAAACTATAAGAAGGCTATATGCAAATACTACACCATCTTATTGAGGGACTTGTGCACCCTTGGGTTTCTGTACCTGTGGTGGTCCTGGAACCAGCCCCTCCCCACACACACAGGTAGCAAGGGACAGCTTATGTGGATTCGGACTCCAAAGTGACCAGTGGGGTTTCCTTCTCCATCATACTGTGGCTCTGTTTTATGCGTGCTGTTTCATCTCTTGGAAGCTGTAAGCTGAACATGTGGTTGTGTTTCCTTATGCTTTGTTTTGAGGCAGCTTCTGCTTTCCCAGAGGCTGCTTTCCTGTTGGTTTATCTGAGTCCTTTCTCTCAGACCTGAGGCTTTCATCAGACAAATGGCCGTCTTCTTCCTTTTTTCTCCAGGGTGAGGGCGCAGAGACAAGGCCCTGTCCAGAGCCCAGCGTGAGTGCAGGGAGCTGGCTCTGGCCTGAGGACTCACCCTGCTCCCAGTGGAAGGGGAGGGTTGCTGTGGGCTTGTGCCCGGCGCACTGTCCCTGCCTGGGCCACCTTTGCAAGTGGCACTCTCCTGGGGTTTGGAGCTGAGCCTCTGAGTGTGGGGCTGGGGCAGGGGGCGAGGAAGACCTCCCCGGGCACACCCTCGGTGAGATCCGCTCTTGGCAGCCGCCTCTCTTTCCCTTGAGACAGACCCCCCCCCCAACTCCCCTGGGGCCAGTGTCCTCCGCCATGGCCTCCTCTCCTGTACTGAGTCGGGCCCTTTTCTTCCTGTTTTCCGTGTTGTAGGGATTTGGGGAGATGACTCCTTGGTCAGTGGTTTCCCTCCCTTACTATGCCAGGATTTTTACTTCTCTTAGAAATACTCACTGTGAAGGCCTGAGAGAGAGGAGAGGCAAACCTGTATGCCCCTTCCCCATCTTGTTCTGGAAGCCAGAGAGTGAGAGAGAGACATAGAGAGATCTCATTCACTGGTTTACTCCCCCAGATACCCACAATACCTTGGGCTGGGAGCTGAAACTCGTAGGCAGGAACTCTGTCCAGGTCTCCCGGGGGGTTGCAGGGATCCAGGTACTCCAGTCGTCACCGCTGCCTCCTGGGTGGGCATTGGGAAGCTTGAGTGGGAACCCGAGCTGAGTACCGAACCCAGATCTCGGCTGTACCAAGCACCAGGTAGATGCCTACGTGCAGCAGCCAAAGTTCCGCTTACCTCAAAGAATCCTGGGTTTTGGGCATTGCTCTCAGCTGTCAGTGACTTTATCAAGCAAAAGGGTCATTTCTCATTAGGTTTCTTCTGATGTCGTGCTAACCCCTCATAGCCTCTTAACTTTTATAATTGTGTAAGATTGTTTGAAAAGTAAGTTCTAGGATATTGCCAAGAATCTATGATGCACTTATTAGGATTGTCCTTCCTAAGTATTCCAGTCAACAACCCATTAGAAAACTGGCAAAATGTACATACAAGATGGGAAAATTGGGGCCGGCGCAGTGGCTTACTTGGTTAATCCTCCGCCTGCAGCGCCAGCATCCCATATGGGTGCTGGGTTCTAGTCCCAGTTGCTCCTCTTCCAGGCCAGCTCTCTGCTGTGGCCCGGGAGTGCAGTGGAGGATGGCCCAGGTTCTTGGGCCCTGCACCCGCATGGGAGACCAGGAGGAAGCACCTGGCTCCTGGCTTAATATCAGTGCAGCGCTGGCTATTGCGGCCATCTGGGGGATGAACCAATGGAAGGAAGACCTTTCTCTCTGTCTCTCTCTCTCACTGTCTAAATCTTCCTGTAAAATAAAAAAAAAAAAAAGGAAAATTATTTAAAAGACCCTCAATGTGAAAATACACTCAACCTTACTCATAAGAAAAGTGTGCATTGAAACTGTAATGAGATGTTGGTTAGCATCTCATGTTTGCAAAGATCAGGAAGTACATTTGTTGTTAATAAATGATTCCTGTTCCCCCGTGTGCCAGTTACTCTGCTAGCTGTTTTGAAATATGAACTTTTAAAGTGCAATGCTTTATTAGTAAGCCACTATATATTGTGGGTGTGGATCGTAAAACCTCTCCTGAGGGCAATTCGACCATAACCATAAAACTTTTCAATCAGGAGCCTTTTGACACAGCAGTTCCATTTTTAGGAAATGACCTTTTGGATCTATGCACACACGTAAGAAACACAGAGGGACATCTGTTACAATGTGGTCTGTATTTGCAAATGTGCCCATCAATACAAAACTGGTTAAATTATAGTTTGTTTATTGCAGTGAAACTCTGCATGGTCATTAAGAAGAGAGGGGATGATCTGTGTGTCCTGATATGAAAACAGCAGGTACACTAAGTGAGTGCTATTGCACGTGCCTAAAAAATGCACGCACTCACGGGAAGGGTCCAGAGTTCATGGAAAATGTCTATTATGAAAAACCAGCCAGCACCGCGGCTCACTAGGCTAATCCTCTGCCTTGCGGCGCTGGCACAGTGGGTTCTAGTCCTGGTTGGGGCACCAGATTCTGTCCCGGTTGCCCCTCTTCCAGGCCAGCTCTCTGCTGTGGCCCGGGAGTGCAGTGGAGGATGGCCCAAGTGCTTGGGCCCTGCACCCCATGGGAGACCAGGAGAAGCACCTGGCTCCTGCCATCAGATCAGCGCGGTGTGCCAGCTGCAGCGGCCATTGGAGGGTGAACCAACGGCAAAGGAAGACCTTTCTCTCTGTCTCTCTCTCACTGTCCACTCTGCCTGTCAAAAAAAAAAAAAAAAAAAGAAGAAGAAGAAGAAGAAGAAGAAAGAAGAAAGAAAAACCTCCTGGTCTCCCATGGGGTGCAGGGCCCAAGCACTTGGGCCATCCTCCACTGCACTCCCTGGCCACAGCAGAGAGCTGGCCTGGAAGAGGGGCAACCGGGACAGAATCCGGTGCCCCGACCAGGACTAGAACCCGGTGTGCCGGTGCTGCAAAGCGGAGGATTAGCCTAGTGAGCCACGGCGCCAGCCTATTTGTGTTTTTAATTGACAGAGTGACAGAGGGAGGGGGGAGAGAGAGAGAGAGAGAGCGTGTGGGAGATTGACTGCCATCTGCTGACTTACTCAAGTGGCTGCGTCAGCCAGGGCTGGGCCAGGCTCAGACCAGTAGCCTGGAACTCAATCCAGGTCTCCCACGTGGGTGGCAGGGACCCAGTCACTTGGGCTCTCCCAAGTGCTCCCCCAGGCACATAAGCAGGAAGCTGCATTGGAAATGGGGCAGCCAGGATGTGGTTCGAACCAGTGCTCCAGTATGGATGCCAGCGTTGCAAGGGGTGACTTAACCCCCTTGTGCCACAACGCTGGCCCCGGAAGACTATTCTTGCTTTGTAAAAATCGTATTTGGGAGATTCTGAGTGTATGCAGTTGGGGAACCCGGGGTGTCTTAGCTGGCCCGGGCCCTGTCACCGACTCCTGCACCCCGTTCGCATCCTTCTTCATGCTCCCAGGATGCGTTCTTGATTTGTACTGCACCTGCTGCCCAGCCATCTGCAGAGCCGTCCTGCTCACCTGCAGCCCAGCTCTTCACTTCCCAGTGTCACGGCCCCGGCTCACCAGCCAGGCAGGCAACACCCCAGATGCGAGGGTGTATGTGACCACAGGGCTCTCAGTACAGGGTTCCGGCAACACTCTCTGCCTCTATGCACCTGCCGGGCCACAGCAAGCCCGTTTCCAGGAACGTTGCCATGGAATCCTCTGGCAAAACAGACACCTTCAAGTCACTTCTCAACCTCTGCTGGCCGACACTGTAGTTTTCAAAAATCATAATGGATATAAACTATTAAACCATAAGGAAGTTTAATAACATATTTCACCTTAGCTTAGGCTAAGTTTATTTTCTTTTTCTTTTTCAAGATTGATCTGTTTGTTTATTTGAAGACCAAAGGGGTGGGGGTTGAAGAGAGAGAGAGATCTTCCATCTGCTGGTCACTGCCCACATGCCGGCAAAGCAAGGAGCCTGGAACTCCATCTGGGTCTCCCACATGAGTTGGAGGGACCCAAGTACCAGAACTATCACCCACTGCTTCCCCCATGCATCGGCAGGCAGCTGAATTGGAACAGAACAGCCAGGATATCACATGCTCCCATATGGCAGCCTAACTCCCTGCACTAACACCACCACCCCTGGCTAATTTCACATCAAGGCCATGCTATCACGGGCAAGGGCATTGTAATTAGAAGGGAACCCGGCTTCCTGGACTGAGCCGCAGCAAAACACTTGTTTTCCTTTGCCTGGGATGCAGCCGAATGACAGCTTCTGCCCAGCCGGGACTCCTTGCCCTGGGCTTGCTGTGAAGGTGCCTGGTTCAGTCCACTCTCTCAGAGGGGCAGCAGGCCTGGGAGACCAGTGTGAGCAGAGACAGGAGTGCTGCCATCTCTTGCACTCACAGAGGTGACTCCAGGAGGAATGACGGCCGATTCCGCTCGGGGATCTGCATTCTGAGAAATCATGAGATCCACATTTAATGAGGTCTGGGACGTGACAGAGCGTGGACCATGGACAGGGAGGGCGCACCCTGTTTGCCATTGACAGATTGTGCAACCGTGACTGGCAGGGTTTTATTGAAGCCAGTGGTTCCCGGTGGTTTGTCAAAGTGCTGTGCCCTCCTCGATGAGGCCAAGCTTAGGTGGTAAAGGCGTGACCATCTCACCGCTTTGAAGTTCTGCCGAAAAGCTTCCAGGGCCCTGGGCTATGGCTTAGCTTGGAGGTGGGAGAAGAAATCACCTGCCATGGCCCAGGGGAGGCTGCAGCTGTGTTTTCAACGTCTTCTGCTTCCTGGGCACTGCTGGCTCACCCACCTCTGGCCCTACCAAGCCCTGAGCATCCTCCCAGCAGGATTTGTTGAAAGAGGAGGATTAGGGTTCTTTGCTTTTTTATTTTTTTAGTTGGCTCCTTAAGTCATTGTCGCTGAAGGGCTTTGTCTTCTTGTTTAGAAAAGAAGGAAGGAAGGAAGAAGGAGAGGAGGAAGGAAGGAGGGGGGAGGGAGGAGGGAGGGAGGGAGGGAGGGAAGAAGGGAGGGAGGGGGGAGGAAAAGAAGGAGAGGGAGGAAGGAAGGAGGGGGGAGGGAGAGAGGGAGGGAGGGGGGAAGGAGGAGGGAGTGAGGGAGGGAGGGAAGAAGGGAGGGAGGGGGGAGGAAAAGAAGGAGAGGGAGGAAAGAAGGGGGGGAGGGAGAGAGGGAGGGAGGGAGGGGGGAAGGAGGAGGGAGTGAGGGAGGGAGGGAAGAACCGAGGGATGGGGGAGGAAAGGAAGGAGAGGGAGGAAGGAAGGAAGGGAAGGAGGAAGAGAGAGAAAGAGAAGAGAAAGGGAGGAAGGAAGGAAACAAGGAAACAAACCAGGGTGGCCATTTAGCCAAGCAGTCAGGACACGCACCGTATCAGAGTACGGGGTTCCATTCCCAGCTCTGGCTTCCAACTCTAGCTCCTGCTAATTTAGCAGACGCTGGGACGCAGCAGGAAATGGCTCGAGTGCTTGAGTTTCTGCCACACTTGGGAGACCTGGATTGTGTTCTCAGCTTCTGGCTTTGGCCCCAGCCTAGCCCCAACCATCGTGGGCATGTGGGGAGTGAGGGGAGTGAGCCAGGGAGTAGACATGGTCTCTGACTCTCTCTCTCTCTCTCTCTCTCTCTCTCTCTCTCTCTCTCTCTCTCTCGACACTCCAGTGAAAAACACACACACAACCTTATTTTCATGACTTAACCTTGTTCAGCTTCATTGACAGTAACTTGAATGGGGGCCTTCCAGTTGCCCTCCCACACTCTGCTCACCCAAACCCGGGCTCGGCCGTGGCCGTGGGGTGCCACGTGGTTTCTGCCTGCAGCTGACAGCACGGCCAAGGGAAGCGAGGCTCCCAGCCGGCAGCACGCCTATGTCAGGAGTGAGCGTGCTTGAGCCAGAGGCATCTTTAAGTAAACAAAATCCTGCAACTGCGTTGACCCATGGATGAATTTCACTCCCTCTTTGAGACACAGCATAATTACCCCCCATCAGTCAACCTGTGAATGACCACAGTGCGCAGAGGGTGAGCTGAGTGCCACGGAAAGACCCAGACATTCCCTGCCCCGGAGGAAGTTAGTGCAGCGGTTGGGTAACCGAGACACTGGGGAGAAAGGAGTCTACATGGCGCTCATTCCTTAGTGTCCAGCAGCGTGGAGGAGGCCAAGTGGGGTGGGAGGCTTGGAGGAGGCTCCCTGGGCAGGAGAGAATCAGTGCTGGCCCCAAGCTCAAGGTTAAGGAAAAGATAGGGGAGAGGATGAGGGAACGGCAAGAAATCCTTGGAAAATAGAAATCAAGGATGAGTTTATGTTGATGCCAGAAACTGTGTCGTACACGCATAGTGTCTTCATCACGCGTGGTTTCCAGGAACGTTTTGAAGATCTCACGTTTGCATGGATTTCACAGTTTGGGGCACCAAAATAACCTTCTTTTAGATCCGTTTTCCCAAGAAGTGCTCTTGTGTCTAGAGAACAGCTATGTTGACTTGAATGCACCCGTACGTCTATCACTGAAAGACGTAGCTGGCGTGGGACAGGACCGAGGCACACGATGTAGTATTTCCAGGGCGGGACTGGGGGCTCCACAACAGGCCTCCCATGCGTCCCCCGTACTGCGTGACAGTGCACGGCTGGGAAGGGTCAGGGTGAGTGAGGGGCTGATGTCCAGCCCGCACTTGACTTCTCCGCACCGTGCTGCTGGGCTCTCTCTGCCAGGGCCAGGCGTCAGCAGGATCCCATCCAAACACAGGCACCTTCTCCCGCGTGCTGCGCAGACAGGGGCTCTGTGCACACACAGTGCTGTACAGGACGGCCGTAGCTCGTCTGAGTCTCGTCTGACCGTGCACGGAACTCAGTAGCTGTTTCGGTGAACCCCGGGCTGGAATGTTGAGGTTTGCGCACAGTTGGTGTCCCTGCTGAAGGGGCTTAGTGGATTTCTGAAGAAAGGGAGTGACCCGTGTGTCGGGGGAGGGAGAAAGGGAAAGGTGGAGGTATGCTCTGAGACCCCTTAACAGTCACAGAGCTGGTAAATTAGCCTTGATGCTAAGTTGAAATAAAATCAAACTAATCTGTTCTAACCCAAAACAGTGTTTTCCTAATACTACTGCAAAGCCTTCCGTGCATACCTTCTGTGGCACAAAGCATTTCAGGTATGGACTGAGCCCTTTAGCTGAAGGCATTTTGTGCCTGCAGTACTTAGAGAACCAAAGAAGTAAAGGTTGGACCTGTGCCTTCAGGTGTTAATCGACTTAGGAAAAGAAAGAAGCTGACTGGGGGCCGGCGCCGTGGCTCACTTGGCTAACCCTCTGCCTACTGCGCCGGATTCTGATACGGGCACCAGGTTCTAGTCCCAGTTGCTCCTCTTCCAGTCCAGCTCTCTGCTGTGGCCCCAGAGGGCAGTGGAGGATGGCCCGAGTGCTTGGTCCCCTGTACTGGCATGGGAAGGAAGAAGCACCTGGCTCCTGGCTTCAGATGGGTGCAGCGCGTCGGCCGTAGGCCATTTAGGGGGTGAACCAATGGAAGCAAGACCTTTCTCTCTGTCTCTCTCTCACTGTCTATATCTCTACCTGTCAAATAAAAAAAGAAAGAAGCTGACTATAGAATGAGGGAGTTAGGCACTTGCAGGGACTATTAGCTGGCAATACTTGTCACATATACTTGGTCTTGACCTTGACCCCAAGTGTGGGCTGCAAGTTTGACATGCTATGGAAAGCAGTAAGCAGGCAGCCACAGAGCCTACACTGACAGCATCTCCCGCCTGCATAGTCACGAACGAGAGAAATTACTGACCAGGTGACCGTTGGGGTGGAAATTCGCTGGTCTGTGCCAGCACTGCCATCTTGGTCCATCTCGGCGTGTGCTCAGCCACACCGTGGAGTCGTCCCCCAACCCCCTCCAGTGCCCAGGAGTGTGTCTGACTAGGCTCTTTGCTGGGCAGACTGGCTTCCAAGGCCTCGTCCGTGGGTGACATCTCGTATTCCCCCGGCCCAGCCCTCCTCTCCTGCTTCCCACATGGAAGTGGCTTCCCTGTTCCAGAGAGGTCTCCAGGCGCTGCGTGGGGGAGCTCAGCTTTGTGTCCATCACACATCCTCGCTGTCCTCCAGTCGTTAATGTCAACGTACAACCTGTCTGGACTTAACTTTCCCCTCTACCTCCCTGTGCTCTCTGCTTTACCAACATCAGAAACAGCTTTCGGCCGGCGCCGCAGCTCACTAGGCTAATCCTCCGCCTTGTGGCGCTGGCACACCGGGTTCTAGTCCCGGTTGGGGCACCGGATTCTGTCCCAGTTGCCCCTCTTCCAGGCCAGCTCTCTGCTGTGGCCCGGGAGTGCAGTGGAGGATGGCCCAGGTCCTTGGGCCCTGCACCCCATGGGAGACCAGGAGAAGCACCTGGCTCCTGCCATCGGATCAGTGCGGTGCGCTGGCCGCAGCACGCCAGTCGCGGCGGCCATTGGAGGGTGAACCAACGGCAAAGGAAGACCTTTCTCTCTGTCTCTCTCTCTCTCACTGTCCACTCTGCCTGTCAAAAAAAAAAAAAAAAAAAAAGAGAGAGAGAAAGAAAGAAACAGCTTTCCCAAGTCCTCCTATGCAGCCCCTGTGGCTCTTAAAATTAACAAAGGACAAAGGTTGCTCTTCTTCCCTGGAGCTGTGACATGGAAAAGCTAGTAAGGGCTGTAAGTGGCTGAGCAGGTGTTTGGGGGATGATGGATCAAGAGAGAGTTATGTGGACACAGATGCCTTTTGGCGGAGAGAACTGTGTTTGAATCCCAGTAAACTGTGTGAACCTGAGCCGTACGTTAGTGAGAGCCTCAGATTCCTGGTCTGTAAAACGAGAGTAGTGATTCCTACCTAGCCTGGGCGGCTGTAAAGATTAGACACTGTAAATTGCTCTGGGAAGTGCTCGGTTGAAACACAGCAAAGTGGGACCCACGTAATTACAACAAAAGCTGCTAAGTGACGTAAGACAAGTGCAAACAAAGGCGGTGGGGGTTCCCGGCACCTGCAGGAAGCTGCGTGTCACATGTGTGCACGGGGCCCTCCCAGCCTCCAGGTGATCTGCTGCCCGGCACACACCCAGGCGGGGCCGGGCTGGGCAGCACCAGGCCCGCAGCACAGACCTGGGAGCCCAGAGTCGCAGTGCAGCCGAGAGGGCTGGCCATGGAGGCTGGGGCCGGGCACAGCTGTGAGAGCTGTGGAGCCCATCGGTGGGGTTTGAGGGTCGTTCCGTTCTCCCGAAAGCGAGGCTGCTTCATCGTTTTCCCGTCCACCTCCCTCTGGCTGTCTAAGGTGAAGCGTTTGTCGTTCCTCTCCAGCTCGGAGGCCGAGAATGGCGTGGAGGAAAAGAAGAAGGGGGGTAGGTCGCCAGCGGCCCAGTCGCCCACCTCGTCCGTGGAGGCCGAGTCCCCGGACTCGAAGAGAAGCATCAGCCTGTGGTGAGTCCTCGCCCACCCGGTCGCCCCCTGCCCTCTGTGGGGAGACGCTGCCGGCAGAGCCACTCTCGCTAGGCTCATGGCCATTGTCAAGAGCGCGGATCTGCAGCCGGGTGAGGACGCCCGAGAAGGAACCCAGCGCTTTTCCATGGCGCCCTGGCGCTGGGCGGGCGTCCATTCCCCTGTGCTCCTCTCTTCCCTCCTGTCTGCCCTGGCTGTCTGCAGGATGTCCGCACGCTCTGCACACACTCATCGGGCCGACCGACAGAGCCAGGTGTCCAGCTCTCAGGCTCGGGTTATCACACTCCTGGGAGGGCTGACTGGTGGCCGTGTCTGCCTGGCCTCTGGCTGGGCACCCCTGTGTCTCCGTCGCCCAGGAGCCCCCAGCAAGGGCAGGCGGAAACCCATCCCAGAACCCTCCAGGGTCCTGTGTCCAGGGCTGTGAGGACAGAGGTGGTTTTAAGATGCGCACCTGTGGTCCCCGTCGCTCTCAGAGGCATCTGTGACCAAGGAGAAACCTAGCAGGGATGGGTGTCTGTGGCTTTGCATTCGCGCTGCCTGTCACTGGGGTGTCAGAACGGCCACCTTCTGCCTCGTCCAGCCCATGCTGCGGGTGACACGTAGCTCCTGCTTGTCACTGCTGGCCAGAGCTTCTCTGTGAACCTCTCTTTCCGTCAGGGCCCCCATTGTCTCTTTCCCACTACCATTCCCTCTCCCCTCTGTGTCTCTGCTGCATGCCTGTTTTGTGGCCTCTAGCTCTCCCCGTGGCTCCTGCCCTTTCTCCCACCAGGGCTCAGAGCACGCTGTCTCTCACACATTTCACCACCACCACAGGCCCCCCGCAGGCGCTGCTGGCTTTGCGCTCACTTCCCCGGGCTTCTGCGTGAGGGTAACACACTCATCCGTGGTGCGTGCATGGGGCCGGCCCCACGTTTGTGCGATGCGTGCAGTCGCCAAGGGCCTCACACATGGTTTGATGCTCTGCTCTCTTGGCCTGGAAATTCTCTTGGTCCTTTGCATCAGAGGCCCCAGTTGTCCTTTCTCACTGGGCTCCTAGGTCACCCCATGTCACCTACGTCTCCCATAGGCAGCAAGAATAGCATGATTGAGAAGACCCCAAGAAGGCAGTCCCATGTAAATAAACAGCAGCCTCAGGGCCGTGCTGTGCCTGGGGCCCCCTGCTGCTTATGCCTGGTGAAATCATCAAGGGTAAAGGTGCCCACTGCCCCTTCCACGGCTCTTCACAAGGGCTGATCGTCTCCTTGCATTCCCATCCACGCTTATTAATGGATCCATAGAGGGGATGCATTCAGATTAACACACGGTGTACATAAAGGGTAATGGACACAAAATAATTTTGTTTTCAAGTAGCATATAAACGCCATTGGAGTCTCTGGGAAATCTGTGCGTGGGTCCCATGGCCTGAAGCCGAGATAAAACCCACTTAGCTAGAATTGCAGAGGGGGGCTTTGCTGTGACCTGGGTGCATAGACGCATGAACTGTGGGGACTGCAGGGGACCTGAGACAGCAGGTAGCGCCTCTTTCCCAGCTGGGAGAACCAGAGCGTCTCCTAGCTGTGACCACAATCGTTTCTGTCCCTCTGTGGCACCACATGCTGTCTGCACTACCTCATATTCTTCTCGAATCTACTTTGAACCAAATATGTTTGAGCTTCATTAAAAAAAATGCAAATTGAGAATGTGATATATACCAATTCCCCCCTCCACCAGCAAATGATATAGCAACTACATAATTAAAAATCTTGTTACTATACATCTCCTAAAAATTACGTGTGCATTCCACTCTGGAATGACTGCTTTGAGCCGTAGAGCTGACGGTACGTGCAAATTCACACTACAGTGGAAAACCTGGCCTAGAATCACCTGAGAAAGAAATCCTGCCCTTAACAGGACAGAGGAAGACTTGACTTCCAACATGTTCTTCTGGGGGGGTGTTTGGCGCCACAGTTAAGGCACCACCTGGGACGCTCCCATCTTACATCGGAGCGCCTGGGTTCCCGTCCTGGCTGTGCGTCCGATTCCAGCTCTCTGCTGATGTGCACCCTGGGAGACAGCAGGTGTAGGCTCATGTACTCGGGTCCCTGCCACCCAAGTAGGTGACCCGAATGGAGTGCTGGGCTCCTCGCTTTGGCCTGGCCTGGTCCTGGCTATTGTAGGCATTTGGAAAGTGAATCAGAGGATGGTTCTGTTTTTCTGTCTTTTTACTTCTCTCTCCATCTCTCTCTCTCTCTGATTTCCAAATAAATTCATTAATTTAAAATAGATCTTTAAATTCTTTTTTTTCTGATTGTACTGTTACTGTTTTCCCTCACTGGGATGACTGGGATGTTTTCCTTTTTTTTTTCCTTCATACTCAGTTCCTGCTCATCTGATTAGCTGCAGCATACTAAACCCACATTTTGGGGCTGCTGTTGTGGCACAGCGCATTGAGCCACCACTTGGTGATGCCTGCATCCCGTACTGTTGTGTAGGTTTGAGTCCTGGCTGCTCCACTTCTGATCCAACTTCCTTCTAATGCCCCTGGAGAGACAGAGGATGATAGCTCAGGTCCTGGGACCGCTGCCACCCATGTGGGAGACCTGGATGCAGTTCCTGGCTCCTGGCTTCAGCCGCCCAGCCCCAGCTGTTGCAGCCAGTTGAGGGGTGAACCAGTGGATGGAAGGTATTTCTACCTCTGTCATCTGCCTTTCAACTAAATAAATTTTTTCAAGATTTATTTACTTATTTTTTGAAAAGCAGAGTTGCAGAGAGAGAGAGTCTTCTATCCGCTGGTTCACTCCCCAGATGGCTGCAATGGCCAGAGTTGTGCTGATCTGAAGCCAGGAGCCAGGAGCTTCTTCCACGTCTCTCATGCGGGTACAGGGGCCCAGGGACCTGGGCCATCATCCACTGCTTTCCCAGGCCATAGCAGAGAGCTGGATCCAAAGTGGAGCAGCTGGGACTTGAACCGGTGCCTATATGGGATGCCAGCACTGCGCGCGGAGGCTTACTATGCCACAGTGCTGGCCCCAATAATAAATTTAAAAAAAAAAAACAAAAACTTTTTCCCTATTAGCCTCCTCTTTGTCCTGTTACACTTCCTGTCTCTATACCTTCTCCTAATTCCTGAGATGCATTTTGTTTGGGTACTAAGTCGTGGACTGCCTGGAGCTGCTGTGTGCCCCAGGCATTGAACACAATGCCCTATTCAACTAATACTCGTTAAATATTAATGGATTCTGAAACAGAAACATCATTTGAAGTATAGCTGCGATTTGTATTGAGTAAGGTACTTCAAGTGCTCCTCCTGACACTGATAAAAATACTTTGGAGATGATCCAAGTACTTTCACAACTCAGTTTCATTTCTCCCTTTAGAGCTGGGGGTTACAGCCTGCTGAACTCATCCTGGTCTAAAACACGGGCTGTGTCGCTGCCCTGAGAAGGCCATGGATGACTGTAGATGTCTACGAGAAAAAAGGGGTTCCAGGCTTTCTTGTGAGATGGTCTGATAATCGAGGTTTGTTAAAATGAAATTAACGAGTGGAATAAATAAAACCGGCTTCTAAACCCATTGGGTTTTATTTCCCCCAGGTCAAAATCCAGTTTTGATGGTGCCTCTTTAGCAAGCGATAAGAATGACTATAAAGCAGAAGGCAAAAGTGACTCTAAGTCTGAAAGAAAGAAGTCATCGTCTTCCAGCCAGGTAACGTGGGAACAGGACGCGTGTGGTCTGCGCGGGGGACACAGCCAGAGGACAGGAAGGCCCCAGCAGGCAGCCACCTGCTGCACGGGCGAGTGCAGGCCTGGCACTTGGAGAACTTAGCACAGACGGGTGTCGCTCTATGCTGCACCTTCTGCCAGTATTAGAGTCGCCGCTGAGTCTGAGTGATCGTGAGGTGCAGGCGGTGGCCTGCGGCTCTGCCGGGTGCCCGGAGAGCAGTTCCCCCCGCGGTGATGCCCCCCTAGTCACTACCAGGACAGCGGCAGATGTGACCCCGTGTGTTACAGTGGGAGAGTCTGCTGATGCGGCTGCCTCAGGAGAGGGCCAGCCCGGTGCACGGAGCAGGAGGGCCGGTGCCCAGGGCCGTGACTCCCCAGCAGGGATTGCCATAAAATACACCTGAGATGCAGGGTGTCGGCCTGGGCCTCACAGGCGGTGACGCACTGGCTGAGGCCAGGAGTCTGCCCTGGTGGCAGGGTTTTTATAACTGTCCCCGAGTCCTTGAATATGTGTCTGCTAAGAATTAAACTTAAAAACAGCTCAAGGGCTGGCACTGCGGCTCACTAGGCTAATCCTCTGCCTTGCGGCGTCGGCACACCGGGTTCTAGTCCCGGTCTGGGTGCCGGATTCTGTCCCGGTTGCCCCTCTTCCAGGCTAGCTCTCTGCTGTGGCCAGGGAGTGCAGTGGAGGATGGCCCAAGTGCTTGGGCCCTGCACCCCATGGGAGACCAGGATAAGTACCTGGCTCCTGCCATCGGATCAGCGCAGTGCGCTGGCAGCGCGCCAGCCGCGGTGGCCATTGGAGGGTGAACCAACGGCAAAGGAAGACCTTTCTCTCTGTCTCTCACTCTGCCTGTCAAAAGAAAAAAAAAAAACACAAACAGCTCAAGACATTTAGATACTAAATACACAAAGGCGTTGGTCACGGAAAACCCCTTTTAGATTTCCCTTTGTCCCAGCCACGAGTGACCTTTATAAAGGTTTGCTTGTACTTCGGGTTTCTCTCCAGGCCCCCATTTAGTCACAGCCTGCACTGATTTGCCGCATGGCTTTCCATGTAGCTGCATCTTACTACCTGTTTGTTTTTATTTTTATCTTTTGGCCTTTTATTACATTGACGTTTTTGAAGCGTATCTGGCCCGGAATATTTTACATCAACTGTGCAACCAAGGCTGCCTGTGGCTGTGAAACACAAGCTCATGAAGCCCCCGTAGGTCACAGAGGTTTCTCGCAGTGCCTCTCGGCGTGCGGAACGTACTCCTTGCGGGCATCCTGGGTGATTTGCTTTAGCCAAGGCCTTTATCTGCAGAGTCGCTGGCTTGCCCGGCCACCTGTTGCTGTGGGGACCTGGGCCGTGGCTCTTCTGGAGAGCAGCAGTAGGGCAGCCACTCCTGCCTTGGGTCATAGCCATCAGGCCCCTAGGGCCTGTGCGTCTCTCCATCTTCTCCTTAGCAGACTTTCTCTTCGAAAGCCAGACAGATGCTGTGGAGGGGACGACCAGCACCCCTGTTCACAGCGGCGTGGTGCAGGCCACATCACCCATTGTCCCTAATGCACAGTGTCCTCACCTGTGCCATGGCGGTGCCAGGTTCCCAGGGCTACTGTGACAATGCCGTCACAAGCTAAGAACTGTCACTTGCTGGCTGTACATTGTCAGTTGTCACAGTTGTCACAGTTGTCAAAATAGATGCCATGAAAAGGCCCAACTTGCAGCATTCTAGATGCTAGGGCCTTCTGCCGCCCTGGAGAGTTAGGTCTTGGGTAGGAAGTCCTACTTGTGACAGTTGTCCTGCCCTGTCGTGGCCTCAGAAGTGCCTTCACCACAGCAGTAGTGGTGGCGACCACACATCCACATCCAGGGGTCCGTGGATGTGGCATTGTTTTTTTTTAAAGACTTATTTATTTGAAAGTCGGAGTCACACACAGAATGATAGGCAGAGAGGCAGAGGGTCTTCCACCCACTGGTTCACTCCCCAGATGGCCACAATGGCCAGAGCTGGGCCGATCTGAAGCCAGGAGCAAGGAGCCTCCTCCAGCTCTTTCCATGTGGGTGCAGGGGCCCAAGGACTTGGGCCATCTTCCACTGCTTTCCCAGGCCATAGCAGAGAGCTGGATCGGAAGTGGAGCAGCCAGGACTCGAACTGGTGCCCATATGGGATGCCGGCACTGGAGGCAGTGGCTTTACCTGCTACGCCACAGCGCTGGGCCCTGGATGTGGGATTTCACATAAGCCTTGGGACATGCCCCCGATGCTGGTATCCTTCCTGCCCTCCAGCATGGAGACGCAAGCTGAGGTCCAGTGAAGTTCTGTGAGCAGGTCATGCTCACATGCTAACCAAGAGGTAGAACTGAACCTTGAACTCAGGTGAAGTGGAGTACTCGCCTGTGTCCTCCGTGCCCCGGGATCCAGCACCTTCCCCATTGAGAGTCCCTAGAATTCCAGGTCATTTTCCCCAGCGACATCCGTGTCCGGCCTTCTCATCTCAGCACAAGGCTGATGGCCGTCCGTACCACTGGGCCCACCATCAAGGTGTTATTCTCGTTAGAAAATGAAACCTTTGTGCCCGGGCTCCCTCTGGCTTTCACTGTAGGGGTGTGGTGGAGACCCCAAGATCCAAGAGGTTGAATTGCTTAAGGTAGTCCTAAGGGCGGGGATCTCTGATGGAAGTTGCAGTTGAATGTGTGATGTTGCACGAAACGGTGACGCCGGCCTTTGCTCTCCTTGCAGTACAAGGCGAACATGCACTTTCACAAGCTGTTTCTGGAGGTCCCAACTGAGGAACCACTGAGGCAGAGTAAGTTCCGGCCTGCTGGACCTCCTGAGCGCCTCCTTGGGAAAGGTGCTCATTGACTGCGGTGTGGGGGAGGGGGAGGGTGTGTCCCAGGGACTGAGGCCTATCCAGGGGGAATGAATGGGTTTCTCAAAGTCGTTAACAGCAATGCCAGGGTCAGCCAGCTTGCACTACGCACCTTGGAGGACCCAAGGCTAGAAAGAGAAACTGAATCTCACCATGTGGTTCCAGAATGTTCTCTGTGCCTGCTGCATTGACTGCTGCAATACATGTGCTTAGATTGTCCTGAGAGTTAAGATAACCAGCCCGGCCCAGGAGAGGCCGCCAGAAAGCCCAAAGAAAACAGACACCCAGGTGGGCACACATGCTAATACCCGCGGGCGTGGTGGTCACACCTACAGCCCTTGACCAGTGTATCAGTTACGTGTGTGGTTCATTGCAGAGCCCAAGACTGTATTCTGGCCTCTCCCCGTGTATAAATGTTAGGGCAAGGTGCTGGACTCCTGCCATGAGCTCCCAGTCAGGCGTGAGTCACATGCCCTTCTCACAGTCAGACCATCTATTCCGAAGAAGTCATTGGTGAGGATCCCTGGGGAGAGAGGCGCGTGGGGCTCATGTGGATACACGCAGGTGACACGCCTGTCTGCATAGAGGCGGCTTAGCAGCTCACTGTCGGGGCCCCACGTGCAGTGCTAGACTTGCCTCTGCTGTTTCATTCTTATTAAGGTTCATTTTATTTCTTTGAAAGGCAGAGTTAGAGAGACAGGGGGTGGGGGTATTCCATCCATCATTTCACTGCCCAGATGGCCACAGTGGCTGAGGCTGGGCCAGACTGAAGCCGGGAGCTTCTTCCACATCTCCCACGTGGATGCAGGGGCCAGCAGTCTTGGGCCATCCTCCCATGGCTCTCCCACGCACATTAGCAGGGAGCTGGATCTGAAGTGGAGCAGTTGGGACTTCAGCCAGTGCCCATATGTGCTGCCAGCATTGCAGGTGGTGGCTCAGCCTGCTACGCCACAGCGCCAGCCCAGATTCTTATTCTAAAATCCACACAAGTTTGAATTAGAACACAAACGCTAGTGGCTTCTTCCACTTGGAGTGATTAACAGAGAGAAGACAGAGCTCCGGGGTACCTATGTATGAGTGTTGTCGCGGCCATCCTCGTGTCAGCAGAACGCACACAGAGGTTTGATTTTAGAGAGAAGTCCTAACAGTGTTCTGCCCGTGTGTGCTCCCCAGGCTTCACCTGTGCTCTGCAGAAAGAAATCCTCTACCAAGGGAAGCTCTTTGTATCAGAAAACTGGATTTGTTTTCATTCCAAGGTCTTTGGAAAGGACACAAAGGTTGGTATGAACTTTGAAAAAGCAAGCTAACCCTGTATTTCTTATGTATTGTGATTATTGTTTTAGAGTGAGCTATAGTTTTGTTTTTTTGTTTTTTTTTTTGTTTTTTTTACATTTTTTTTTTATTTGACAGGTAGTTATAGACAGTGAGGGAGAGAGACAGAGAGAAAGGCCTTCCTTCTGTTGGTTCACTCCCCAAATGGCCACTATGGCCGGCACCGCGCCAATCTGAAGCCAGGAGCCTCCTCCTGGTCTCCAATGCGGGTGCAGGTGCCCAAGCACTTGGGCCATCCTCCACTGCCCTCCCGGGCCACAGCAGAGAGCTGGACTGGAAGAGGAGCAACCGGGACTAGAACCCAGCACCCATATGGGATGCCGGCGCCGCAGGTGGAGGATTAATCTAGTGAGCCACGGCGCTGGCAGAGTGAGCTACAGTTCTAAATATTTCTCTCATGATATGCCTTTATACCAATTTTTTTAAAAAGGATTTATTTAAGGGCCTGGCACTGTGGCATAGCAGGTAAAGCCACCACCTGCAATGCCAGCATCCCATATGGGCGCCGGTTCAAGACCCAGCTGCTGTACTTCCAATCCAGCTCTCTGCTATGGCCTGGGAAAGCAGTAGAATATGGCCCATGTCCTTGGGCTCCTGCACCCACATGGGAGACCCAGAAGAAGCTCCAGGCTCCTGGCTTCAGATCGGCGTTGCTCCGGCCATTGAGGCCAATTGAGGAGATAACCAGTGGATGAAAGACCTCTCTCTCTCTCTTGCCTCTCCTTCTCTCTGTGTGTAACTCTGAATTTCAAATAAGTAAATCTTTTTAAAAAAAGATTTTAAAAGATTTATTTATTTCAAAGACAGAGATACAGAGAGAGAAGGAAGGAGGGAGGGAGGAAGAGGGAGAGAGAGAGAAGGCACTTGTATCTGCTGGTTCACTCGCAAGTGGCCGCAACAGCCACGGCTGGGCCAGGCCGAAGCCAGCAGCTTCTTCCAGATCTCCCACATGGGTACAGGGACCCAAACACTTGGGCCAAGCTCCACTGTTTTCCCAGGTGCATTAGCAGGGCGCTGGATCAGAAATTGGAGCAGCTGGGACTCAAACCAGTGCCCATGTTGGATGCCAGCACTCCTGTGCCGCAGTACCAGCCCCATATACCAACTTTGTCTTGTCACAGTTGGAATGCCTCCAGGGGACCGCAACTTCCTCTTTTCCCTGTACTCCAGTCCTCATCCATGGCTATGTAAACCCCTCCCACTCCCATGCCCTGCACCCTTCTCCCCACGAAGAATATCCCCAAAGAATACTCCACGCTGCGCGTGTGGAGACTGTGCCATAGTCCGTCTCAGAGACATTCTTTAAACTGGACCCAGTGTTTTGAGAAATACCACTTTTTGCACCATATTCATGCCCGTTTCCATCAGAACTTTAGAGAGTCTGAAGAGACTTCCAAGAGGTTCAGTAAGACCTTACGTGAGCTTACTTTGTACCCTCTCCTGCACTAAGTGAACAGGAAATGGAGAAGTCCTGGTTGTAGGTTCACAGTGCACCCTGACACTGTCTTTCCATTTCAGTATCAAACACAGACTTGGGGGAGCAGAGGTGCAGGACCCCTGGCCATAACCAGAGTCACCTGGGGCAGCTGGCGTTTTTCCCAGGATCCACCTTCTAAAATGAGGAGCTCGTGACTGTGGCGTAGAAGCAGGGAAGAGAGAATGCTATCCAGCGACATCCTTCACCTGTGAGCTGTGAGGATGTGACATCACCGCCCATGCAGGTCACCAGAGCAGGAGGGCAGAGAAGCAGCTCGGGGTTGCGTGACCTCACTGAGTTTCCACGCAGCCTGAGTCAGAGTTTCTGAGTCAGCACTTTTCACACTCGGGAAGCACCGGATTAAAAATCTTCTGAGTGACAGACAGGCTTTATTCAGACATTCTCCCTAAAACCATTAGCAGTTGTAGAAAGGCCACTTAACCACTGCAGTGGACACACGTTGCTTTGTCTGCCTTGGGTCTACAGGCTGGCATAGTATTCTTAGACAAAATGTTTTTTTTTTTTAATATCCTTTATTACATACGTTCATGTTTAGGTAAACACTTTGATACACAGTATTATCTGAATCAGTGTAACGCCAGGCAATATTAAGCAGTATTCTGCCACATTTCTGGATTACAGCACTTGTTCCTGCAATGGGAAAGGGCACTGGGCAGTGCTGATCCGTGTCATAAAGACAGCCAGCATCTCTGGGCAGCGCAGCAGGGGCTGGGGACTTGAGTGAACAAAACTGTCCTTTGTTCAGCAATGGGAGAATCCACAAAGGCAGCAAGTACTGTTTCAGGCTGCTGTGATTCTCCAGGGCTTTTTTTTTTTTAAAGATTTATTTTATTTATTTGAAAGACAGTTACAGAGAGAGGTAGAGCCAGAGAAAGAGAGGTCTTCCATCCACTGGTTCACTCCCCTGATGGCCGCAACGGCCAGAGCTGAGCCAATTGAAAGCCAGGAGCCAGGAGCTTCCTCCGGGTCTCCCACGTGGGTGCGGGGGGCCAAGGACTTGGGCCATCTTCTACTGCTTTCCCAGGCCATAGCTGAGAGCTGGATCAGAAAAGGAACAGCCGGGACTAGAACTGCCGCCCGTATGGGATGCCAGCACCTCAGGCCAGGGCTTTAACCCACTGTGCCACAGTGCCGGCCCCTCTCCAAGGATTTTAAAATCTTGCTTCTTCTCAAGAGAGAACGAGACCAAATAGCTAAAAGGAGTGACCCTGTTTTTTTAAAAAACATGGACACCCTGGGATCACTAAACTACGGCGGCCGGAGAGCCAGCATTCACAGAGGGCGGGCCTACGAGCGGCGGTAGTAACTGGTGTTTCCCCCTACTTTCCTCATTGCCAACAGCAGGTGCAGCCCGATCCAAAATGGAGTAGGGGGAGCTTGCTAAGCACCCCACTGTGGAGAACTCTTCATAAATGGAACCTTCGTTTCAGTGGGGTCTTTGAGTCCGCATGCTGGTGGTAGCAGACGGTGTCTGGTCAGCACACTCGTACCACAGTCCGTCCAGGTGCAGTGTGCAAGTGATCTGAGCTTGAGAGCTCACAACGTCGAGTGGCCATGGCCATGGAGCCGAGCGCTGGCCGCACGCACTGTGACGCTTCTGCGGCTGTGGCTCCTTGTAGCATTTCCCCTCCCCACAGGCACCTAAACAGAGAGTAGGGGGGAGGCGTAGCAGGGTTAGACCCAACAGAGTGATCCCACGCAGGAACCGCCTTTAGAACCCTGGACTTGTCTGCAAAATAGATGACAATGTTGCGTTCTGTTCCACGTGTGGCGATAAAGGCTTCCACCAAGAGGTGCGGTAGAAATAACGACCCCCACTGCGTGCTGGCTTTGTCAGCAGCAGTCTGCGGGCTCAGCCCTGAAGCCGTGGCAGCCTGTGGAAATCTCCTTCCTCCCTGGAGGCTGGACAGCCTGCTGCTGCTGCTGACGACTGCTTTTATATATTTTTTCTTCTTCACAGTGCAGATTCCAATCCTGTGCAGCCTGAACGAGTGCTAACCCGGTGCTTCTGTTTCAGATTTCCATCCCGGCTTTCTCGGTTACCCTTATAAAGAAAACCAAAACTGCTCTCCTGGTGCCAAACGCCCTGATTATCGCGACGGTCACAGACAGGGTGAGTACGCCGCAGAGCAGGGCACGGGTGCTCGTCTCTGCCACGCCAGGCTCAGCTGCCTGCAGGGCCTCTTGCCAGGGACGGAGCCCCTAAAGCCGTAAATACCACCGCCTCCCGCAGGCAGGCATGGGTCGCTGTGGAAGACGCAGGTTGGAGAGTAGCGCCCTGGGACGCTGTGTGGCCTTGCCGTCCCTGCCAGGTGACTGTCAGTCTTCGGGTCATTGCCAGCTTTGCGTTTCCTGCCGACTTCATAACACCTGTCTGACCAGGGTCGAAAACATCAAATTCTTTTCCAGCTTCCCTTTCCCTAACATCTGTTGGGTCAGGTGAAGCTGAAACATGCAGGTTTTTTGATACCGTTTTTTAACAAATACACGAAGAACAATGGCAGCCCTGCTGGCTGGGGGGACAGGGTTCTGCTGAGGAGTCCCTGGGGTCCGGGTGAACAGCCCCCATCCCCTCCATCTCTGCCTCCCCGGAGCCATGCGAGACACAGGGAACTCCAGCCAGCCTGCCGTGGCAGCCCCTCTAACACTCCTGAGCCCCGTGCTACTGAGAAACCTTGCTGCCGCCTCTGTGCCCAGATACTCCCGATAGTCCCGAGCTGTTGTTGGCTCCTGGGCCTCCTCTGACACGTGCATCCAGCAATCCTTGCGCTGAAGTGCAGTGTGCTTCAGTTGGCAAGATAAGGAGGTCATTTGGCTCTTTTTCTTTGGAAACTGACTCATCTTTTATTGTTTCTGTGAACGCTACATTTCATTTCTAAGCATACTAGGTAACCTATTCAGGAAGAAGAGAGAAGGAAAGATAAAAGAGGCCATTCTGATAAACTACAGAATGTGATAGTATTTGAAATGTTATTTTTTAAAGATTTATTGATTTACATGAATATCAGAGTTAGAGAAAGACAAAGCTCTTCCCTCCGCTGGTTCACTCCCAACATGGCCACAGTGGAGCCAGGAGCTTCATCCAGGCCTCCCACATGGGTGGCAGGATGGCAGGACCCCAAACACTTGGGCCATCCTCCACTGCTTTCCCCAGGCCATTAGCAGGGAGCTGGATCAGCAGTGGAGCAGCCGGGACAGGAACAGGCACCCATGTGGGAAGCCGGCACTGCAGGTGGTGGCTTTACCCGCTACGCCAGCCCCTGAAGTGCTGTTAGTGTGAATGGATACAGAGGCATCAGTACTTACTCCTCAGCCTGCTCACAGTAATGCGTTCCTTGTAGTTTGTCATTTGCTCCACACCGCTAAGTGCTCTGTTTTGTTTTTCAGTACATATTTGTCTCCTTGCTGTCGAGAGATTCAACTTACAAGCTGCTGAAGTCGGTGTGCGCACACTTGGAAGTGAGTCCGACATCCCTGAGCCGCAGGTGCCTGTCCCTCTTCTGTATCCCTTACGGTCTCACTGCTCACGTGCCTTTTCATTTCATCCCCGTCATTTCAGAACGCAAGTCCCAACCCATGTAACACTCCCAACCCGTGCTGTGCTGAGAACAGTTTCCGGGCAGACCGCCCCTCGTCCCTGCCTCTGGTAAGTCGCCTACATAGCTGTCTGCACGCAAAAAAACAGAGGGTGTGGTGTGGCCCCCGCGACACCCTGACTGGGAGAACGGAGGACAGGAGGCGGGAGACACACTTGAAGAAGCAGGGCCCGTTTGTCCTGAGGGAGAAGGAGCCACAAGGAGGCCAGAAACCTTTTTTAAGTAGTTGAAGGGTTGCCCTGAAAGAGCAAAGCCAGCTGCCGACAGGCCGCCTTGGTGAGTTACTGATCACTCAAGGTCCAGGTGCTCCGGTTGCTTGTCAATATCGCTGTGGAGGAATCCACGGCTCTATCTGAGGCCGGGCATGAGTCATTCTGTGGATCGTTGAAACTGTGCTAGTGTACACTTAGGGATTCCAGGAAAAATCTATGCTCGCCTTCGAAGGCTACAGCGCAGACCAGACGGCAGGCGTACTCAGGATTACCTGCAGAAAAATAGACCAGCGCCCAGCCACAGGCAGACGGGGCTTGATTCCCTGAGGCTTCGTGGACTGTGGGGCACATCCACCATGGGGAGTAGCTCCGCCTGCTTGTACAACATTTTCCACAATTTTTATTTACTCATTTAAGAGGTAGAGAAATACAGACACACGGAGAGTCCTTATCTACTGATTGATTCCCTCAAGCGCCCACAGCGTCCAGGGCTGGGCCAGGAATGAAATCCAAGTCTCCCGTGTAGCTGGCAGGGACTCCGTGAGTTGAGCCCTCAGCCCTGCCTGTTGGAGACGAGACAGCACAGCCTCACACCCCGGTGTTCTGATGTGGACCGCAAGCCCCGAGGCTGACACCCCTGTGTGAACAGGGTTCATGCACGTAATGCTGTAGTATTTCACCGAGAGAGTTCTGACTACATCATTCTAGTGCTCATTCCTAAACTGAACACTGTTAAACACTCGCCTTGAGTGAAGCAGAACGCCTTCCAGTTTCAGCGTCTTCTACAGACCGTGGTGAGGTGTTAAAAAAAATAAATGTAGCCGGCGCCGCGGCTCACTAGGCTAATCCTCCGCCTAGCGGCGCCGGCACACCGGGTTCTAGTCCCGGTCGGGGCGCCGGATTCTGTCCCGGTTGCCCCTCTTCCAGGCCAGCCCTCTGCTGTGGCCAGGGAGTGCAGTGGAGGATGGCCCAGGTGCTTGGGCCCTGCACCCCATGGGAGACCAGGAAAAGCACCTGGCTCCTGGCTCCTGCCATCGGATCAGCGCGGTGCGCCGGCTGCAGCGGCGGCCATTGGAGGGTGAACCAACGGCAAAGGAAGACCTTTCTCTCTGTCTCTCTCTCTCACTGTCCACTCTGCCTGTCAAAAAAATAAATAAATAAAAAAAAAAATAAATGGATGGGACACATGTTTACACAAAACCTAGTTCTAGAATATTCAGAGCAGCATTATTCCTAATAGCCTTAAAAAAGGACAATTTTAATATTTATTTATTTATTTAAAGGCAGAGTTACAGAGAGAGCCCAAGATCTTCTATCCACTGGTTCACTCCCCAAAGGGCCCCAGTGACTGGAGCTGGGCCGTGCCTAAGTCGGTAGCTCACCCCAGATCTCCCACATGGGTGCAGGGACCTAAGTACCCAGGCCATCCTCCTCTGCTTTCCCAGGCACGGTAGCAGAGAGCCCGTGTGGGATGCTGGCCCCTCAGGCAGCAGCTTTACCTACTACAGCACTGCACCAGCCCCATAACAAAAATCCTAACGTTCATCAAGTGATGAATAGATTTTTAAAATGTGCTCTATCTATACAGGGGAATATTAAGCCATTATACATATTAATGAGGCTATAACATCCGTGGACCTTGCAAGTCTACTGATATGAAATGTCCCACTGGACAAATCCATAGAGACTGAAAAGAAAGCTGGGAATGAAATGAAGGAAGAGTTGGAGTGACTTTCGCGTCACCCACAGAGTGTGTCCTTTGGGGCTGATTGACATGTTCTAGAATAATATAGTGTTGATGGTTACACAACATTACAAATATTCTAGGACTGGTGCTGCAGTGTAGGCATCCCATATGGGCACCGGTTCAAGTCCCAGCTGCTCCACTTCCAATCCAGCTCCCTGTTAATGTACCTGGGAAAGCAGCAGAGGATGGCCCAAGTACTTGGGCCTCTGTACCCTGTGGGGGATGCAGAAGAAGCTCCTGGCTTCTGGCTTCAGTCTGGCCCAGCCCTGGCCATTGCAGCCATTTGAAGAGTGAACAACAGATGGAAGATTTCTTTTTCTCTGCTTCTTTTGCAACTGCCTTTCAAATGAAAAAATTACCAAAAAGAAAAATTCTGTAAACCAGTTAACTACCATATACCTTAACACGGCAAATTTTATGTTACATGAATTTCGTCTCAATTTTTAAAAAATCTGCCTTAAAAAGTTGTGGGAAGTAACACAAAATAGAATGAAACACGCTTTCAAACCCGGGCTCCCCACCCTGTGAAGTCTCCAAACTCTCCACCCAGTCAGTGCAGCCTCCCCAGGTAGCTGTGGAGGTTCCAGCTGATACGTTATCATCACTCAGTAGATCACTACCAAATTAGAGAGGTTCGGATTTTCAGTTTCCTAATCTCTATTGGAAAAAAAAAAAAAAATACTTTGCATGAAGTTAACTGTTGAGATGTGTAAAATTAGCTAGCTAGAACTAGGTGAAAGTTTAGTCATTTGCTTATGAGGGGACTCTGTCTGGCAGCTAACTGAATTGTTACAGCTCAGCCTGGCTGCACTTTCCCCGGGACGTTTTACCGTCACTGTCTCTTCAGTTCTCAGTACCTGGGAGACCAGGGGAATACAGAGGCAGACACTGCTTTCCCTCGCTCCTCTGCTGTTTTCCTGTAACTGCAGTGGACTATCCCTGACCCTGTGGGAATTAGAAAAAAAAGTCAAAACGTCCTTTCTAGAATCAAATTGGCCATCCAATCATTTTCTCTTTTCTGTGTTTAATACCTTTTTTAAAAAAATAAAAAAGTTGTTTATTTGAAAGAGTTACACAGAGAAGAGAGGTGGGGGAGGGGATGGTTTGCCATCCCCTGGTTCACTCCCCAGATGGCCGTAACGGCTGGAGCTGCGCCAATCCAAAGGCAGGAGCCAGGAGCTTCTTCCAGGTCTCCCATGAAGGTACAGGGACCCAGGGATTTGGGCCATCTTCTACTGCTCTTCCAGGCCACAACAGAGATCTGGATCAGAAGTAGAACAGCCAGGACTCGAACTGGTGCCCGTATGGGATGCTGGCACTGCAGGCAGCGGCTTTACACCACACTGTGCCATGACACCAGCCCCTCAGTATCTTTTTTAAAAAACTGTAATAGGGTAGATGTCTAGCACAGTGGCTCAGATACCACTTGGAATGTCCGTATCCCTTATCAGAGTGTCTGGGTTCAAGTCCCTGCTCCACCCCCACTTCCAGCTCCCTGCTGATGCAGACCCTGGGTGGCGGAAGGCAGTGGCTCAAGCAGTTGGGTTCCTGCCTCCCACCTGGGAGATCAGCACCCAGTGGCCTGTTTCTGCTTCAGCCAGGTCCAGCCCTGATTGTTGGAGGCATCTCAAGAATGAACCAGGGATGGGACATCTCAGTCTCCCTCCCTCTCTTTTTGTCTGCCTTCAAATAAAAGCTTTGAAAAACCAGCAACTTAACTAGTACCATTTAACACTTCAACCAAACGCGGATTTAGGTGTCTTGGTTTTCTCTTACATCCCTGCCTACAGCAGTTTCCAGCGCTAATGAGACGCCCTCAGCTTCACACCGGGGGCTTCAGTCATCAGCATTCCGGGTTTTTCTTGAGACGTTATTGTTTCTAACAAGCTGGCCGCCGTCACCAAACGAGTTCTGACTGCCCTGAGGAATTTCACTTTCGGTAGCCAGTTACACGGCAGCGTGTTGGGAAAAGCCCTGTTGGCTGGCGTAGCCCTTCCTCCTTTTCCGTGTTTTGCAGATCAGCCCCAAGTTAAAGGGTTGGAGGTGACAACACCGTGTCTGTAACAGGGACAAACTGGCCTCTTCATTTCCTTGTGTTCTTTCAGGATTTCAATGATGAATTCCCAGATCTGGATGGAGTGGTTCGGCAAAGGCGGCAAGACATGGAAGGGTACAGCAGTTCCGGCTCCCAGACCCCCGAATCGGAGCACTCCCGAGGTCTGGAAAATCTCTGCTTCTCCAACCCGGTTTGAGTCCCTCCCCTTCACCTCCCCACCTCCCCACCGGAACCTGGAGAGAGAGTAACCCGGAGAGACAGAGAGTAGCTTCAGACTTCCGGAGCTATGCCTTGCCCGTGTGGATAAATTCCTGTTACTTTGTGCACACTGCACAGATGTCTGAGACACGACAGCAGGTTGTTATCTTCCTAGCTCGTACTTCCCTAACATTACCGTTCAAGCCGAGCCGTCCTGGTGAGCCGGGGGCTGGGGGCGGAAGTGAGGATACAGACCGTCCTCCTCCCGCTCTGTGCCTCTCTGGGGGATTCCAGGCTCCGGCCAGCCCGAGTCAGCTTGCTGGAAGATCCACAGATGTGTTTGACCGTCGTGCACATGGAGGGATTGCTTGGTTTGTGGGGGATGCTGCGTTTTTAGTGCCGTGGAGAGAAAAGTGACCCCGCTGCGTTTCTTGGCCTGGTAGATTTCCATGTGACAGAATCCCAGACAGTTCTGAACGTCTCCAAAGGAGAAGCAAAACCATCCCGGGCAGATGCCCACGTCAAGAGAGTGCCAGAAGGAAAGGCCAAGAGCGTCCCTGCCCACAGTAAGCAAGGGGACTTTCTAAGGGGGTTTCTGTTGTGACTAGTTCACTCCATGACTGCCTTTCCTATTTCCACCCCCCCCCCCCCGCCCTAAGTCTTGGCTTGCAAACTCACTTAGGCCCTGAGCAAGCAGTCCCCCCTCCCGTGCTTCCCATCGCTGCTGTTCACGGAGGTCACTTAGTCATTCTGAGTACTTCAAGGTTATGATTCAGAAAGTGCTGGTAAACCTCGAATTATGAGCAACAGTTGAGAATCACTTGATTCCAGTAACATAGGCAGTTATGCTGGTGTACAAGCGAGGCTGGTGTTGCCTTGTTCTCCATTAACGAGCTTGGTGCTTAACACGAAGATGACCCTCAGTAAATACATAGGGAATCAGTCATGTTGGAGTGACTCTAGAGTGTCAGCTACTGTGACAAACGGGAGATTTATCTGAAAATTATCTCCCCTCTCCCTGGTCCCCACCAGGACATTGCTGGCTGAAGGAAATGCGTTCTGTTTTTTGTAAGCATTGCATTTTACTTCCCACCCAACAGGTCAAGTAGAAACAAGTGGAATCTTGCACCAAGTCAGATCTCAGAAATGCCCGACTCTCCACCATATTCTTATATTCTACGCAATTATGTAAGTAAATCCGTTTCCCGGGAATGACTTTTTTATCTACAGGCATAATCTCTTCCCATCGCCAAGACCTGTGGTATAGATCACTGTCTGTAATGTGAACCGTGTATTTTATTTGCAAATTTCTTTGTCCTGCTGACTTGTTGCCATATACTTAGGTAAAGTTTTCTAATGACTGTACCAAACCTGGCAGGGGACTGAGCTCCTACTGGATACTATTAATTGGGAAATTGATCTGTGAATTATGAAGTACGCTTGCCCTTGTCACTTATTTTTCCAGCTGTCCCATGTCCTCTGGACAGAGGCCAAAAGAATTTTAAAATGTCATCCCGTTTACTGAAAATATAGGCGCTAAGTGTTTCCACATCCAGTCTGCAATCAGTTGCTCGACTCAGAATAGCCTGGCCCAGTTTGACACTGTTCTTCATCAAGGAGGATGTGCTCAGACCTCCAGCTAAAATAAGGATTCCAGAGAACAAGGCTGGACGCTGTGCAGGGTGCCCCAGCCGTGGGGACAGTCCCAGGAGGGAGGTGAAGCGCTGGCCTTGAACAACCCTATCAGAATGGCCATCGTTTACTAATCGAGGCTGGTGCTGTACAGTTTAAGGCTGTGCAGTTTTCTGAAAGGCATCAGACAATTTTAAAAATGTCTTTGGCAAGTATCTGTAGCCAACTTATTGTGGAAGATGCCTGGCTGGGAATGCAGTGTTGGCCTTGAGCTTTCTGTTTCATGCTCGGCTTCTGGCTATTAACCTGTTGAAGATTTCCCTGTCACCCTTTGCAGTGTCTGCGCGTTAATCATCTCGACCTTCTACATGAGATACAGAATTAACACTCTGGAGGAGCGCCTGGGGTCACTCACCTCCTTTGTGGACAGCCCTAATACTGAGTAAGACACTGGCCTCTCTGTTCTCATCTGCTTGCTATTCAGACTCACAGAGTCGCTGGCCTGAGCTTACATGCTTCTTAGCAAACTGTAACTGAGGAAGAATTTTGTATGAAACATTTTGTTAAGCGTATCTGTAGAGTCAAGAGATAGGAGGCTGCTGGAAACAGATGACCTATCCACATGAGTTGCTACAGTATCGCCAGTGGCCTGCCAGGAAGCAAGCTTAGTTTTACATTATCCTCTGGCCATGACCTTGGCCCTTTTTTTCCAACTATACAGCTTTGTCTTAGTAAAATGGCAGTGAGCCAAGCACTTCAAGCAGCACATTTGATCGTGTAGAACTCTTTGTATTGATTTGTTACAACATTCTTGAGCACTGTAAAAATCCATGGTGGGACTAGCAATTAGGTGGACGTGTCTGAGATTTAAAAAAATGAGGAAGAGATGTACGTATGTATGTATGGGGAAGGCAGACTGACAGCTCTTCCATCTCCTGGCTCGCTCCCCAAATGCCGCATCAGCCGGGCTGGGCCAGGCCGGACGCCATTCAGGTCTCCCTCACGGGTGTCCTGCTGCCTTCCCAGGCACAGAGCAGGGAGCTGGGGCAGAAGCAGAGCAGCCAGGACTCAGACAGCACTCCCCTACGGGACACCGGCTCCTCATCTTTTTTTGGGCGGGGGGGCATGCGTGGCCTAAATATGTTCAGACCTAAAGCTTTCCTTTTAACTTTTTCACATGAATATTTTGACACATTGCCTAAAAAGTAGTAAATTCCTGCATGTTAGAAAGCACACTTTGGCTGGCACTGCAGCTCACTAGGCTAATCCTCCGCCTAGCAGCGCCGGCACCCCGGGTTCTAGTCCCGGTCGGGGCGCCGGATTCTGTCCCGGTTGCCCCTCTTCCAGGCCAGCTCTCTGCTGTGGCCAGGGAGCGCAGTGGAGGATGGCCCAAGTCCTTGGGCCCTGCACCCGCATGGGAGACGAGGAGGAAACACCTGGCACCTGGCTTCGGATCAGCACAGCGCCAGCCGTAGCGGCCATTTAGGGGGTGAACCAATGGAAGGAAGACCTTTCTCTCTCTTTCTCACTGTCTAACTCTGTCAAAAAAAAAAAAAAAAAAAAAAAAAGAAAAGAAAAGAAAAAGAAAAAAGAAAGCACACTTTTAGCCTGTGTTAAACGTAGAAGTGGGGGTGAGCATTTGGCATGGCACCTAACATGCTCCCATCCCCTACTCGAGTACTGGGTTCAAGTCCCAGCTCCGCTCCCCATTCCAGCTTCGGGCACATGTGCACTCTCGCAGGCAGGAGGTGGTGGTTAAAGTAGTTGAGTCTCCACCAGCCACCTGAGACCTGGCTTCTGCCTCGCCCAGTCCTGTTAGATCCACATGGAGAAGAAACTGGCAGATGGAACTGGGTTCTCTCTACGTCTCTGCTCCTCCAATAAGTATTTTTTAAATAATTACCGTTTTCATATAACTCATGTGTGTCCCTAAGTCATGTGTGCATGACTTCCTGTGCTCATGCCTGACATAACGTGAGTGCGTTGTCCCTATGTGCTGTGTTGCACGTGTGGACAAACTATTCACATATGACCAAGGCAGTTACGTATGTGTGCCAAGCTGCTAAGAAGGAACTGCAACCCTCTCCCTTCCTCAGCTTCCTAACAGTTCTCCTGTAAATGGCTCCTCTCACAAAAAAAAATAAAATAAAATAAAATAAAATAAAATAAAATACTTGGGTGATTGGGACCAGCAGGAATCCCTGCACTGGTGCTGGGTGCTGATGGAGAGATCGGCAGGGGGTCAGAAACCACGTGCTTGAGTAAGATCCCCGCGTTTCGCTGGGAAGCTGAGGCCCAGGGCAGCCTGTTCCGCACAAGTAGCTGCAGGGGCTTCCGGCCGAGCGTGCAGGGCCTGGGTCCTCTCCGCGTCCCGCCTGTGCTGTGGGTGACGGCAGGGCCTCGCCGATGTGAACCCAGGCATCACTCGCCCTGTTCTGCTAGAATCTCGTTTTCTGTTCAGATACGTGGGGAGGTGTTCGTCCTCCTTCCATCTTGGCCGCAGTCATTTTTTCGCGTTGTTCTTACAGGCAGACAGCACCCTCCGGCCTGGGCTCGCAAGTCCAGTTAAATGTGGAAGTCCTCTGCCAAGAGCTTTCAGCTAACATAGTGAAACTAGAGAAGGTGAGTGACGTCTCTCCCGGCCCTGGTGGCCAGCAGGGCCGTGTCCACCAGGTTCCACACCCAGACTGCACGCTCTGTGTGTAGAACAGATGGGGAAGAGTATTTGCTGTCTCCATTTCATCAGCCTTGGAACTCACGGTTGGGCTGGCCTTTTGATAATCTTCCTTGCTTATTTATTTGTACAGTAGGCCAGTCAGTGAGCACTTACACCAAGACTCAGTGTAGAGACACAGTAGGCAAGCAACTGGAAACACTGGCCAGGCCACACCCAACAGAATGCACCCCCAACTCAACCCAGACTGACTGTCGTGATCCATCTAGTACCATGCTCCATCGTAGGTGCAACCCTGGGAGGGAGGCAGCCTTGTTCTTCTAGGATAGTGGAAGAATCCACTTCAGATTGGCTTGTTCAAGGTGACACCAGGCACTCGGGCAGAGCTGGAGTGTGCACCAGGCCTGTCTCAGTGCCTGGCTGTGCGTGCCGACCTCTGCTTGAGAGCTTCTCCCAATTCAGCAAGGCCATGACGTACCCCGGCCTCGGCAGTGTCTCCCTGCAGCAGGGCAGTGCTGGAGCAGAGCTGTCCACAGCTTGTGCGCTGCTGCAAGTCAGCAGGAGCGGGGCGAGAGAGGCCCCGGAGTTCATCCGAGTCAGGGGGTCTTCCTGTCTTCTCCCCTCAGCACTGCCGTCCCCTCCCCGCTGATCGCTGCTATGTTTTCTAAGCTGGTCTTCTAGGGGAGATTCAGAGTCAAGAATCAAGTGTTGAGCCGGTGCCGTGGCTCAATAGGCTAATCCTCCACCTTGCGGCGCCGGCACACCGGGTTCTAGTCCCCTTCGGGGCGCCGGATTCTGTCCCTGTTGCCCCTCTTCCAGGCCAGCTCTCTGCTATGGCCAGGGAGTGCAGTGGAGGATGGCCCAGGTGCTTGGGCCCTGCACCCCATGGGAGACCAGGAAAAGCACCTGGATCCTGGCTCCTGCCATCGGATCAGCACGGTGCGCCGGCTGCAGCGGCGGCCATTGGAGGGTGAACCAACGGCAAAGGAAGACCTTTCTCTCTGTCTCTCTCTCACTGTCCACTCTGCCTGTCAAAAAAAAAAAAAAAAAAAAAAAAAAGAATCAAGTGTTGTGTTAGACCCCCTACTGCAAGGCCTGGTATTTGGTAGCTTTCTGTAGTGTCACAGTTGCACTGAACTTGGGAACAAGAATGAGGTGCAGATGAGAGTCCCCGATTCCCTCCTCTGGGTGGTATCTAGCATTTCAAGCTGTCAGAGCAAAGGTGTCTCACAACCACTGTTCTATACCAGGTGAGAGCAGATATTCCTACTAATCCCTGTGTCCCCCGGAAAACTGGGCAGTTTTTCTCTCTTGAATCCAGATCAGCCTGGAGGAGGGATGGTGCACCACCAGCACTTTTTCCCTTCTGAAACACTCAGTGCTCCTGAGGAGCCGGGTTCAAGTCCCAGGTCTGCTCCCGAGTCTGGCTGCCCCGCTAAGGCGCTCCCTGGGAAGCGGCAGTGATGGCTCCCGTAGTTGGGCCCTTGTCACCCACTTGGCAGAGCTCGATTTGAGTTTCCTGCTCGCAGACGTTTGGAGAGCGAAGGTGGCAGACAAGAGCTCCCTGGCACTTGTTGCCCTCTGCCTTGCAGGTGTCTCCAAGAAATTTTAAATGGTGCATTCCGAGGGTTTTTCTTTTCTGTAAAGAAACACTTACCCGTGTTTGGCTTCCATCCTGACCTGCACAGGGGAGCGGTGTTTTCACTTGGTGTTCACTGTGAACTCTATAAATCCTAGTCTGCATTAGCAGCAGGTGCACGCCTGTGTTGCTTCCCACTCTCCTGCCAGGCCCCGCCAGACTGGCGCACTCTGCAGTTAAGGGAGCAGATAACAGGAAGACGTGTGCACAGCAGGCCAGCAACCAGCCTGTAGTGGGCAGGGCAGGGGCCGGTTTCGAGGCCAGGGAGGGCCACCGTGGAACCAACGGAGACCTCCTGTAGCCCCAGAATCAGTGAAACTGGATTTGGGGTCAAAATGCACATGCTGACATGCTAAGAGGTTCTTAAGTTTCACGCCTCCCTCAGAGCAATCACAGAATCTATTTGGTTAGCCTTCCCCCAGAGGTCATCGGGCAAGAACACAGGGCCGCTGGGCGGGGTGGAGACGTCTGGCATGTGGCCTGGCTCTCTCTATCCAGTACCAGCAGTTCCCCTCCACTGGAGAGAAGTGGAAACGCCAGATCACCCCTGCCTGGGCCACGTGATCAGTGTCTGTTTCTGTTCACTGCCCTCTCTGATGGTGTAGATCGAGGTCCTGTGTTGGTTCTTTTTGTATTTTCCTGATGACTACTGCAGTTGCTCATCTCAGATATTCATGGCCATTTGGGCTTCCTTTGTGAGTTGCCTACCTCACTCCTTTTAGTTTGTTTGTTTTTTGTTTGTCTTTGCAGGTATGTTTCGTGCACTTTGCATTTTGGTTATCAGTCTTGTTTCTTTTCCTTTTCTATCCTTCCACATTCCTGTTTTTCCACTTATCCTTGGACCCCGAGGGATAGGTGAGGAAGCCATGGACGAGGAGGAGCATGGGGGGAGACAGTGATGCCTTTGATGGGTCACAAACTACACCGTGATTCTCCCAGCACTGGAAGTGGCATCAGTGGTGTGTGGTCTTCCAGAAGTTCATGGGAAAGAACCGCATGGATTTCAGAAACTGCCTTGCACCATAACAAAATCAGGTCATCTGTCTGTTCCATTTTTTCCCATGGACTTCCTCAATTCCCTCACGTAGTAGAGAGAGCCTGGTTTCAGAGTCAGTTCTTTGTTCTCGCTGCTCTGCCACATGCTGCCTGGTAACTGGTCATGTTAGTCCAGCTCCCGGGCCCTCGGTCTCACGCATGCAGGTGGCCTTTGCTGGTGCTGTGTGGCCGGGGTGAGCCTGTGTCAAGGCACTGGCGCATGCATATTCCAGCCCCTGCCCTGAACCCCAGGGGAACAGACTGTCCTCTAAGAGCCCAGTGTTTACATTCTGTTTCTCTGCTTCCATCACAGTACTGCTGCCTGAGGATTCTTTGTTCCAAGTTCATTTACTGAAAAATATTTACTAAGAATACTTGCAGTGCCCAACCCCAGACTGTCATCCAGTCTGTCCCTACCTCTGTGGAATCTCCATCTTGGACCCAGCATCATGGCCCACTGCCTGCAGGGCCGGCATCCCATATGGGCACTAGTTCAAGTCCCACCTGCTCCAGTTCCAGTCCAGCTCCCTGCTAATGGCCTGGGAAAGCAGCAGAAAATGGTTGAAGTGCTTGGGCCTGTGCACCTGTGTGGGAGACCCAGAAAAAGCTCCTGGCTCCCAGCTTTGACCCAGCCCAGGCCCGGCCACTGTGGCCAGCTGGGGAATAAAACAACAGGTGGAAAATGTCTTTCTGTATCTCTTCCTTACTCTCTGTAACTGATTTTCCAAGAAACAAAGCTTTACCGAGAAAGGACATCAGGAATTCACCATCTTCCAGGCATGGGGTGTAATGGCTAGCAGGAATACTCAAGTTTCCCATTGTCTCTCACATAAAACGCACTTGGGTTACACCTGGGGTTGCCAGTTGTTCTTCCATCATTGCTCTGGGCCTCTCCTGTCATTTGTCATCTTGGTGTGACCTTTTTTAGTTCCACCTCACTCCCATCTCTCACTCTCGTAGACTGTCACCGTTCCAGGTCCTGAAAAAGCACGTATTTGCCTCACTGACGTGTTAAGCGCTCTGTAGCTTTGTATTCCAGGTAGAGCAGTCTGGAGCAAAAGCCAAAGCCCTGTGGTCTCCCCTGTATGTGACAGTAAAGCGCTGCTCTTTCCTGACTTCAGATACAGAACAACTTGCAGAAGCTGCTTGAGAACGGTGACTGAGCAGGCAGGTTGCCTGGGCCCACGTCATACCTCACGTTTCCCCCTGCGCAAGGTGCTCCCCAGCGTCCGGCGGATGCTCCCTGCTGGTCAGAGGCGCGAGCAGATGAGAACCCAGACTCGTTTGCACCCGGAGGGCTCCAGCTCAGGAAAGGGGGAGGGGGAACATTTTGGTTCTTGTGCAATAAACGTCGAGCTTGACCCCGGGAGGAAGTCTCCGCTGCTGCTGCCCGGAGCACACAGATCCCCCTCGGGGGGTCTCCGGCAGCTCCTGGGGTCCGTTCCGGACGGGTTGCAGTTCAGCAGTGAGCAGGATGGCGTCAGCAAACACTCCACTCCCCGGCCACCCTCCGCCTCTCTCCCGTACCCTCTCCGCCACCAGCCTTCACACCGCACCAGCGAACTCACTGTGATCCTTTGAATTAGCCGTGAGTCTCCAAAAAGGCAGTCAACGGCGCCAAGTGGACAGAGTGGCTTCACGAAGTCGCATCTGCTTTTGTCTTTTCTTTCTGCTGTTTTCCTGTTGTTTAATTCACCTGTGTATCGTCATGTCTCACTTCAGTTTTGGCAAGAATGCCAGGCAAAGTAGACACAACTACCCTCTGTATGTTTTGTAACTGATACTTAATTACAGCGATTCTCACCGCACCTCGAGACAGCGGTCTATGAGGCACTGGACTAAAGTACTAAATGCAACTCACTACGAAACCAAAACTAATCTGTAAACCAAAAGAGGTAATAGTGATTTAATACAGAATGACAGACACTGAATTTTTTATATTATAAATGGACTGCGGTAAGCAGTTTGGAAACAAGATGTTGGTATTTAAAGCTGAAACTTACCCATTTCAGTTTAACAATAGTTACGTTTTCTTGCTTTGCTGGCGAAAATTAAGAAATAACTGGTGGTTTGCTAACTTTACGATACAGATTGGCTGGTTTTTGTTAATTATTTAGGGTACCATGAGATCTGTAAGTGCAAAAGATATCCTGTTCCTATCAGTAATGCATTTTTATAATCATTTCTATGAAATGTCTTTTGTTTAATCAGATAAGCTAATAAGTGAGTTGGTTCCATCATTTGTATTTGGTAGCCTACTGGAGCAACTGTGCCTGGTGCACCAATGGCTTTTAATAAATACTCATTGGTTAAAACCTCCTGCCAACACTGTGTTGTGTCGCTTTGTAAACTCTCGGAGGCCAGCATTGTGGCGAGCAGGTTAAGCTGCCACTTGTAATGACAACAGCGTCCCATTTGCGTGCCGGTTTGAGTCCCATCTGCTCTGCTTGCAACCCAGCTCCCTGCTCATGCACCTGGGAAATCAACAGAAGACGGCTCAGGCGCTCAGGCCCCTGTACCACCAGGCAGACGCAGGTGGCGTTCCTGGCTCCTGACTCGGGCGTGGCCCACCTGTGGCCATTATGACCATTTGGGAAGTGAACCAGTGGATGAAGATCACCCTCTATGTTACTGTGCCTTCAAAATAAATTTAAAAAATAAACTTCAAATATTAAATTCTCTCAACTAAGACTTAATCACGCATTTCAACTCTTCTACCACCTTCTCTAGCTCTCCTACCCCGTGTGCACTTCATACCTACTCCTTCCACGTATTCATTTCACCACTCAGAAGTGATTTAAGTTACACTGGGTTACAGTGATAGCCAAGAAAATTACCTTTGAAATCACAAAAACAATGCTTGACTGCTGGATGCAACTTCCTTGAGTTCTGTGACTGTCGAGATCATCAGCCATTTCCCCCACTTGACTGATGAGGCTGAAAGCAGAGTTCTGGAGGCCGGAGTCGCTCAGTGGGTTACACCACCACCTCTGATGCTGGCATCCCGTGAGGGCCAGTCCAAGTCCAAGCTGCTCCACTTTTCATGCAACTACCTGCTCATGTGCCCGTGGAAAGTAGCAGAAGACAACCCAAGTGTTTGGGCCCCTGCCACCCATGTGGGAGACTTGGATGGACTTAGAGGCTGCTGGTCCAGCGGTGGCCATCGTGGCCATCCCTCAGATTATCTGTTTGCCTCTTTCAGTAACTGCCTTTCCAGTAAACAGAGGAGGATGAGGAAGAGAAGAAATGATGATTACTTTTTTTTTTTTTTTTGACAGAGTGGACAGTGAGAGAGAGAAAGGTCCTCCCTTGCTCTTGGTTCACCCCTCAATGGCCCTGGCCCCTGCGGCCGGCGCACCGCGCTGATCCGATGGCAGGAGCCAGGTGCTTCTCCTGGTCTCCCATGGGGTGCAGGGCCCAAGTACTCGGGCCATCCTCGACCGCACTCCCGGGCCATAGCAGAGAGCTGGCCTGAAAGAGGGGCAACCAGGACCAGAACCCGGTGTGCCGGCGCCACTAGGCAGAGGATTAGCCTGTTCAGCCACGGTGCCGGCCAAAATGATGATTACTTTTCTAAAAACATGGTCTCATCAGGCAAGTCATATAAAAGTACTATGTTCACTGTTTTAAACATTATTTTCACACCTGACATTTCAGTTCAGTGTCAAGGCTCTATGTGTACTGAGATCCCAGATTCCTGAGTGTGTCTGCCTGCCACCTCTGTAGAACTTTACAACTGGATGCAAAGTCTACAAGGCTCAGATTTCACTGTTAATAATCTGCCATCTAGGAGTTTATCCTAAAGCAATTGGATGCAAAGTTTCACATACTAGAATGTTCTTTGAAGCCTTCTGCCAATGGTCAACAGCAGCAACAGTTCAATTATGTAGTTGTATTAATAGTTGTGAAAGAAAGGCATAGAAATCACATTAATAAGACAGCAGAAACTGGATGATTATCAAGAAAATCCTACATTTATGTCTGTATAAATACACAATGTCTTCTGTATTCTAGTTTTGTATAATGAACAGTCATCGCCTTGTTTTTTAAATCAAGTTAATTATTAACTAAAACGGTTGGGTGGCTCAGCAGGGAATTGGATCCCACAGCAGCCTCCCCATCCTCCGCCTGTCAGTTCTGCTGGACCTTCACCCTCAGCTGCCATGGCTGTTCACCTGCCGGAAGGGAGAGGGTGGTCCATCAGCTCCAGGTGTAGTTACAGTGCTGGCTTCGCGGATGCCACGGTTGGCTGCTTTGGTTTTCATTACTAGTTCCCAAGTCAAAATGCTAAGCAGGTGATCAAGCCCAGCCCTGTGCTTGCTTATTAACTACAAATCACGAGAAACCAAGCATCTAGCACCTACGTACGGTGCAGGGGCCCAAGGACTTGGGCCATCTGCTTTCCCAGGCCACAGCACAGAGCTGGTTTGGAAGTAGAGCGGCCTGGTCTTGAACCGGCACCCATAAGGGATGCCAGCACTGCAGGCCAGGGCATTAACCTGCTGTGCCACAGCGCAAGCTCCAGTTCTTTTTCTATATATATTTTTGTATTCTGCTTTTTAAATCTGTAATTAAGTGTGAATGATTTTAATGATTAGGAAATTAACAGTCTTCTATAACTTCCACATGGTTAGATTATTGTTGACCTCTCGAACTCTGAATATTTAGAATACCTTCCTACATACACTGCAATACTCTAAAGCATTTTACACATTCATTTATAATATTAACAGATTCATGTCAAAAAATTGTAAAAGTAGTCACTGAGTGAAGCATCTGTGACCCCTGAGATACAGCACTACTTTGTGTCCCGATTCTGTGTCCTGATTCTCAGCCCTGTTCTAGTTTAAAAAGAACCAAAGACCTGTTTACTTCCTGTTCTCCTACCTGCTTCTAAACACTCTCCCTTTTTCTGTTTGCTTGCCCACACACAGGTCCACAGTTTGTGGTAGTGAGAAGTGGGAGGAAAATTTAACCCTTGCCTCCCACAAGGAAGGCCACTACTGCAGTAGGTTTTGATGAACCACACGCTCCATTCTCCTTAGGTCTTCTAGAATTCCTCCAAGGCAACAGCTGATCCCACACAGGCTCTGCGATCCAGGACATGAAGACGCAGTGCCTGGCTTCTGGCCTGGCCCAGCCCACGTTGTAGCAGACATTGGGGAGTTGAACCAGCAGATGAAGTCCTCTCTCTCTCTCCCCTCCCCTATGCCTCATCACGCTGCTTCTCAAAGCAATCCAATTCCTCTAGAAAGGTTCACTTTGGCTGCTTTTTCTGGAAATGACCTTGATTATATGAAGCCTCCAACACAAGGACGCCAGCGCGTCCTAGAAGTCAGAAGCTCACGTCCATCTGTTCTGCCACCACTGCGCCTACTTCTAAGCCCATTACAGGCAGCAGCGTGTTTCCTCCCGTCTCCAAAAGGCTGGTTATGCACTGACAGTGTTGCTTGTTTGGTTTCCAGTTGCCCCCAGGCCACACAGGCATAGTTCTAGCCTTGCATTTTTGTTTTCATCTCCCTGCCCTGGGTGACAGAATGGCCCATCACCTCTAGACCTGGCTTGTCCACATTCTTGGATCCTGGCCACACAATGATTCTTTGTTCCTTCTCCATTCAAGGATTTCAAAGCATGACCTCTGTCTCTTCCTCTCTACCCCTGAGTGCCCCAGTAGAAAGGAACAGAAACATTCCCAAGACCTAGACCTGGGCACTGCTGGCTCTGTGGGGACAGCTCTGCTGTGGGAGTGCAGTGCAAGGCTGTGGGACTCCGATGGAGGTGGAACTATGAGCTGCTGAACACAGTGTCTGCAGTCTGTCCAGCCAGCACTCACAGCAGCACTCGGAAATGCAACTCTGATGTGTAATTTACTTACAGTGAACTACACATGTTTCAAGTGTACAATTTGTTAAGTTTAAACTTAAGTGTGTACTTGTGAAATCATTTCCACAATCAAGATAATAAGCTTATCTATCATTTTGCAAGAAATACTTTTGCAGTCCCTGTCTTGTGCCCCACCTACATTCCCCCATGTCAAGCAAATGCTGACCTAATTTCTCTCTGCAGATTATAGCTTTTGCTAAAATTTTGTATAATTTGAACTACACAATACGTACTCTTTTTTTTCCCCTGAGTTTTTTCACTTAGCATCATTATTTTAAGACTTTTCTAAGGATTTTATTTGAAAGGCACTGTTATAGAGGGAGAGAGAGACAGAGATCTTTGATCCGCTGGTTCACTCCTGAAATGGCTTCAATGGCGGGGCTGGGGCTGGCCCTGGCCAAAACTAGGAGCCTGAAACTCCGTCAGGGTTCTCCCACGTGGGTGGCAGGAGCCCAACACTTGGGCCATCTTCCACTGCTTTCCCAGGCACCTTAGCAAAGAGAGAGACTGAAATGGAGCAGCCGGGACTCAAATCAATACCCCTGTGGAATGCTATCTTCACAGTGCTGCACCCCAACACCTGTCACAGTTATTTTTTGCATTCTTCAATTGTTCACGCCTTTTTATTGCTCAATAATATTTATACAAACACACTCCAAATTGTTTAGCCATTTGCCTGTGGAGGGCCATCTGAATTTTTCCTAGTTTGTTTATTGCAAATAAAGCTACAACCATTCTGATCCAGGTCTTTGTAGTATGGATATGCACTTTCATTTCTCTTAAATAAACATCTAGGAACAGAAAATGGCTGGATCATATGGCAGGCGGAGGTTCAACTTTTTAAGTAACTACCCAATGTCTTCTTCCAAGATATGCCATTTGCATTGCCATCATCTGTGTAACAAATGTTCATTGTACCACATCCTCATCAGCAGATGATGAGTAATCTTTCAAATTTTAGATTTTGGGGCCAAACGCCCTGCCTGAAGCGCTGGCATCCCATATGGGTGCCGGTTCTAGTCCTGGCTGCTCTACTTCCGGTCCAGCTCTCTGCTGTGGCCTAGGATCGCAGTGGAGGATGGCCCAAGTCCTTGGGCCCCTGCACCCACGTGGGAGACCCAGAGGAAGCTCCTGGCTTCGGATCAACACAGCTCCGGCCGTTACAGCCATCTGGGGAGTGAACCAGCAGATGGAAGACCTTTCTCTCTCTGCCTCTACCTCTCTCTGTAACTCTTTCAAATGAGTAAAATAAATCATTAAAAAATTTTAGATTTTATAATATAGCTGTGTTGAAATCCAAGATGACTAAGTACAGAGAGCCTGTACTCACCTCAGTCATGGAGAACATTCCAGAACAAAGGAAGGACGATGTTTCCAAAGGACTGGGGGAAATTTCCAGTTAAGAAGTAGAACAGCACAGAGACTCTGAGACAGCCGAGCGGGAATATAGAAACGTCACCACCAGCAGCCACCACAGCCAGCCCCAACAGTGTCTGCATCAACAGCCTCTGGCCTGGACACCGTCTTGCTGGGAAATTCTAAGAAAGGGGCACCACAGCTCTCACTATGCAGAACTGCAGTCTTCCATTCCAGTGTGGCCTAGAGTGGACTGGGGTCTGAGTGAGCACTCTGCTCTGAGAAAGTAACCCACGTTGCCTCCATCTCCATCAAGTTCTAGACTGTAACTTCCGTGGAGCCACTTCTGAACTATTCTGACTCAGGGAACAGCAAGCAGCAGCCTGTGACTGCCAGAAGCCACCAAGAGCAGAGAGAGTACCTTGCAGGGCAGAGAACAGACCCCATTCACCCTGTGACTGGGGCTTACAGGTATGAACCCCAGAGCTGCACCAGCTCACACTGTGTCATCCAGGGGCATTCCCCTTGGGGGTCCTGGGGCTAGCACCAACATCAACCCAAGAGGACCAGACCTGAGGACATTCCCTCTGCGCCTCCTAGCTCATGGTGCTGGGAGCCCTTGGAACAAACCCCAGAATCACCCTTGTAAGCTGCATGGGAAATGGGGGCCATTGGATCTGCACCTCGCAAATCTGGGAACATCAATTTTGCTATTACCATCTCTGGAGTAATGTGCACTCATTTGCAGTATGTAGAGAGTCCATCTGCATTTCTCTGCTGCAGGTGTGTGACTACCACAATCCCCAAACACTTCGAGCTGTCACCTGTGCGATCTGGGCAAGAATCCCCCTGCGTCCTGGAGTGCCACAACTGTAACTGTTAGCACTGTATGCCTTAGTCACCAACATCTGCCCTGAGGGACCTAGGGAAGAACCTGCCTGCATCCCACCTTTGCAGACCCATCCCTGCTAGTGCACAAGCCCCATCACATCTTGTAGTCACCCTGTAGGGCTGCAGAAGGGGCCCGTTCACATCTTTCAGGGCTGGGACTGGTGCTATGAACCTCAGCACAAGTCACTCCCTCCCAGTAGGACCTGGGCAAGATGGCATCCCCATCACGCAGTACTACAGCTGCAGCTGTCAGTGCCACCAACTGCATCGCTCCGGCTTGTCCAGCGGAACAAGGAGGCACGCCCCTCAGTGCTTCAGCACCGGAAAAGACAGTCTGGCTATCAGAAGCCTCAGGGTGAATGACATCCAACTCTGGGGACCGAAGCCCACATCTGCTTCAAAGCTGAACTTCTACTTCAGTGACTACAGATTAAACAGCAGCAGCGCCTACAGACACGGCTAACGTTGGTTAAACCAAAAGAAATCCCTCAGAGGTTACACTTTTGGGTTCACCTAAAACCAAAGCCAAAGCAACAAGCCAAGTGATAGCCTGCATTCCATCTAAACAAAAGGCTATCTTCCAACAAACTCTACTCCATAGTGAAGAAGGGGCTATTACACTAGATACATAGATATCAGCACAGGGACACCGGAAACATGAAGAAGCAAAGTAGCACAAAACTTCCAAAAACTCCACAGTAGTTGTCCCGAAAAAGATCCTCATCTGAAGAAAATCTATGAAATGCCAAAAATAGAATTCCAAGTAATTATCTTAAGCTCAATGTGATGCAAGAGAATGCAGATGCAGTTTGAACAAATGAAGAAAATAACAGATGACATGGATGTGAAATTTACTGAGACAGAAATCATTAAAAAAAGACAAAACAGATTTGAGATGAATATCTCAGTTAATGAAATAAAAACTATAACTGAGAGTTTCAACAACAGAATAGACCAAGTGGAGGAAGAAAATTGTGATCTGTACTACAGGACTTCTGAAATAACTCTGTCAGGCAAAAAAAAAAAAAAAAAGGTAAAGAATGAGAAAGAATAAGGAAAGTCTATGCAAAATGTGGGAAACCTTTAAGCCACCAAATATTCAAAGTAGAGATTCCTGAAGGAGTAGTAAGGGGAAAAATGCCTTGAGAACATAGCAAATGAAATGACGGTTGAAAACTTTTAAGTCTGCAAAGAAATACAGACATCCAGAACCAAGACGGCTCAAAAGACCCCAAATAAATCAAAAACCAATCTTCTCCAAGGCATACTGTAGTCAAATGGTCTCAGGAAAAAAGAATCCTCAACACAGCAAGAGAAAAATGTCCAGTTATATTTATAGCAAAACAAACTATCCTGACTTGTTTCTCAGCAGAAACCCTACAGGCCAGAAAAGACCGGGTTGATAAAATCAAAATCTTAAAAGAAAAAAACTTCCCACCAGGAATATTACATCCAGTGAAGCTATCCATGAGAAGTGAAGGAGAAAGAAATGATTTCCCAGATAAGCAACAACAGGAGATATTTCATCCCCACCAGACCAGCCTCACAAGGAATTCTGTCGTGAGTCCTCCATTAGGAGTAAGCACATGGAAACACACGACACTACCGAAAGTGCCGACAGAGCAAATACAACCAGCAACCAGTCAGCAAAACGATGGCGGTTAGTTCAGATCTACCAACACTTAACTTCAATGTAAACGGAGTAGATTCCCCAGCCAAAAGGTAAGATGTGTTGAATGGATTTAACAATAGCAATGAAGACCCAACTATATGATACCTACTAGAAACTCCCTTCACAAGTAAAGATACACGAAGACTGAAAGTGGATGACTGCAGAAAACATATACCAGGTCAAAGGAAACAAAGAGTAGGAGTAGCTGTATTTGGATCAGCTAAGACTCTAAATCAAAAATTTTAAAAGGAGATGAAAATGACATTACATATGGATAAAATGATCGATTCACCAGGGTATTACAATCGTAAGTACATACATACCCTACTAAAGACAGCCCAGACATAAACATCCAATGTTATTAGACCTAAAGAGAGAGATTGACTCCAATACAATAATAGTGAGGGACTTCAACACTCCACTGTCATCAATGGACAGATCATCCAGACAAAACAACCCACCAAGATGTATCAGAGCTGAATTGCACTATTTACCAAATGAACATAATAGACATTAACAAAACATTTCACCCAACAGCTACAGAATATAAATTCTTCTCAGTGGCACGTGGAATATTTCCTAGGATTGACCATGGAACAGAAAAGCAATCAAGGCTCAGTAAATTTAAAAACATTGAAATCATACCATGTATCTTATCAGAGCACAAATAAATAAAACTAGAAATCAACCACAAGAACAATAAAACATTTACAAATACATAGAAAATGGAATTAAAAAGCTTTCTTGAAAAATGAAAACACAGCATATCAAAATGTATGGAATACAGCAAAAGCGGTACTAAGAGCAAAGTTTACAGCAGTGAGCCAAGGGTGGGGAAACTTTTTTCCGCCAAGAACCATTTAGGTGTTTCTATCATTCATGTACCATACAGAATAAGTAATTTAAGGGGCACCACTGTGGCACAACAGGTTAAGTTTGCAATGCCAACGTCCCACATGGGTGCCGCTTCAAATCTTGGCTGCTCTCCATCTTCTGATCCAGCTCCCTGCTAAAGCACCTCAGAGAAGCAACAGAGGATGGCCCAAGTACTCTACCCACATGGGAGACCTGCACGCAGTTCCAGGCTCCTGGCTTCTGCCTGCCTGGCCTGCCACTGGCTGTCCCATCCATTTGAGGAGTCAAACACTGGATGGACTCAATCTCTTTCTCCACATTTCAAATAAATAATTTTGCTTAAAATTCCCTAAAAATTATTAGCTTAAAAAATTAGCCTCCTTTAGGTTCCTACTGAATTTCCAGTCCCACCTGTGGTTGCTTTGGCAGGGCTAGACCACAGGATTTCATGGGCCTTATAGGTCCTGTGGGCTCGATGTTCCCCGTTCCTTCTGTAACTGCGTACCTTAACGAAGCAGATCTCAAATAAGTGATCTAATGACGTATTTCAAGAACTTAGAAAAATAATAAACCAAACCCCAAATGTAACTGAAGTTTTAAAATGACAGCCTCAGGGGCCAGCATTGTGGCACAGCACGTAAACCACCCCCCTGTGACGCCACCCCAGTTTGAGTCCTGGCTTCTCCACTTCCAACCCAGCTTCCGTGCCACTGGCCTGGGGAAGCAGAGAAAGATGGCCTAAACGTTTGCCACCCACGTAGGAGACCTGGATTCAGCCTGGCTGTTGAGTTCATCTGGGGAGTGAACCAGCAGATGGCAGATCTCTCCCTCTTCCTCTGTGTGTGTGTGTGTGTGTGTCTCCCTTCCCTAAGTGACTTTCAAACAAATATTTTTCAAAAAGAAAAAAAAGAACACAATGCTGATTTTTGAGAAGATCAACAAAATAAACCTTTAGCCAGATTAACAAAGAAAACCCTTAAATTAGACATGATAAAGGGTAGATTATACCTGATAAGAGGATACTACAGAAACAAAAGGAACATAAGAAACCACTGTGAAAAACTATTTCATAAAAAACTGGAAAACCTCAAAGAAATGGACAAATTCCTGGACATATAAAACCTAAGATTAAATCACCAAGCCTTCAGTCAATAGATGGTCTTGACTCATGGAAACAGGAGTAAGGGGGCCACTACTGTGGCGCATCCGGTCAAAGCCCTGGCCTAAAGTGCCAGCATCCCTTATGGGCACCTGTTCGAGACCCAGCTGCCTACTTTCAATCCAGCTCCCTGCTAATGCGCCTGAGAAAGCAGCGGAGGATGGTCCGAGTCCTTGGGCCCCTGCACCCATGTGGGAGACCCAGAAGAAGCTCCTGGCTTCAGATCAGCTCAGCTCCATCCATTGCAGCTATTTGGGGAGTGAACTAGCAGATGGAAGACCTTTCCCTCCCTCCCTCTTTCTCTCTCTCTCTCTTTCTCTCTCTGTTAATCTGCCTTTCAATTAAATAAATCTTTGAAAAATAAACAAATCCATACTTTAAAAAAAAGGACCACACACATTATCATCAATTGGAATTTATCCCAAAGATGCAAAGATGTCTCAATACTCACAAATCAGTAAATGCCATAAATCACAGAATGAGAACAAAAGCCATAGTATTATCTCAGTAGATAGAGAGCATTTCATAATTTAACGTCCCTTCATGAAAAAAAAAAACCCTCACAGATTAGGTCTGGAAGGAACATACCACAAGATCATAAAAGCTGTATATGTGACAAACCAACAGCCAGTATCATAGTGAATGGGGAAAAGCTTAAGTATTTCTCCTCAGACCTGGAACAAGGCAACAGCTGTCCACTTGAACCATTCTGATTCAATACAGTAGTCAAAGTACTAACAAGAGCCATCAGGGAAGACCACGTAATAAACACTGGAAAGGACAATAATCAGAGTGTCTGTTTGCAGATGATACCAGTTGTACATGAAACAAAAAAGTTAAACTAACAAAAATCTGTTAGAACTAATATAACAATTTGGTAAAGCTGCAGGTTGCAAAATCCACATGCAAAACACAGTGGCATTTGTATACACCAATAATGAACTTGCCCACAAAGAAATCCCATCACAACAGCCAGAAACCAATCTATATCCACAAACTCAAAATGCAATTCCTACCAAAACACCAATGACATTCTTTACAAAGTTAGGGAAAAAAATCCTGAAAGACACACGGACTCACAATGGCCAAAGCAATCTTGAAAAACAAAGAATTCTATCTGGAGGCATCACAACATCTGACTTCAAAGCATACGACAACACTATAGCAATGAAAACAACACAGACCTGGCAAACAAAGAAAAGAACTGATCAGACGGCTCGGACACAGGGAGACAAACAGGGAGCTCAGAAATTAACCCACTGCACACAGCGAACGTTCCCTAACCACACAGAGAAGAAAGGATAGTCTGTTCAGTCAGTGGAACTGGCTTATCTGGACCGATAGATGCACACAATGAGATTTAACCTCCACCTTTCACCTTGTACAAAAAATCAACTCAAGATGGATCCAAGACATAAATTTAGGACCTGAAACTACAAGGTTGCTGGAAGGAAACATAGGAGACATGCTCAGACATTGGTGTAGGTGATGAGTTCTTGGATAAGACATCCAAGTACAGGCAAAAAACAAATCCAAACAAAAATCAAAATTAGGCAAATGGATGATACAAGCTAACAGCCAGGCGAGTGAAGAGACATCTCAAAGAATGGGAGAGAACATTTGCAAGCTACTTATCTGACAAAGGATTAACACCAAGAATAAACCAGTAACTAAAAAACTAAAAAGAAAACAACACAGTTAAGAAATTGACAAAACACATGGACAGTTCTTGAAAAAAAATGGCCAAACATATGCAAAAAAATTATCACTATCACGAGCCTTCAGAAGTACATCAAAAGTATAGTGAGATCACTTCTGGGGTCAATGATGTGGTGAGCCAGGGGATAAGCCCCAGCTTGCAATGCTGGCATTCTGTCATAATGCAAGATTGAGCTATAAGCAAGTAGCAAGATCCTATTACTGGCAGCAAAATGGGTAGAAGTGGAGGACATCCTATTGAATTAAATAAGCCAGACACAGAAAACCACATGTTCTAGCCTATATGGAGGAGCTAAAAAGAAAAAAGATAAGAAACACATCTATCAGTTTTGCCACTGTGGTTTGTAAAACTTTTTGACAGGCAGAGTGGACAGTGAGAGAGAGAGACAGAGAGAAAGGTCTTCCTTCCGTTGGTTCACCCCCCAATGGCCGGCGCACCGTGCAGATCCGAAGCCAGGAGCCAGGTGTTTCTCCTGGTCTCCCATGCGGGTGCAGGGCCCAAGGACCTGGGCCATCCTCCACTGCACTCCCGGGCCACAGCAGAGAGCTGACCTGGAAGAGGAGCAACCAGGACAGAACCGGCGCCCCGACTGGGACTAGAACCCGGTGTGCCGGCGCCGCTAGGCAGAGGATTAGCCTAGTGAGCCGCGGCGCTGGCCAAAACTGTGTTTTAAATCTTTAAGCTGACAGAAATTGTACTTCACTATAGATTTAATGATTTTGTGACTATTTTAAAGTTTACTTTATATGAGTGAAGTTTAACATTTTTTCCTTTCATTATTGCTTTTCATGCTGCAATATGATCTTTTTACTTTTTATATCTTGAACTCTTTATTTACTATAGTCATTAAGTCCTTGACTTTAAGATAAGTCAAAAACTTGTTATCTCTTGGAAATGACACAGTGACCTATCAGGTAAAGCCGCCGCCTGCAGCAGCGGCTTTTTTTTTTTTTTTTTTTTTTTTTTTTTGGACAGGCAGAGTGGACAGTGAGAGAGAGAGACAGAGAGAAAGGTCTTCCTTTTGCCGTTGGTTCACCCTCCAATGGCCACCGTGGCCGGCGCGCTGCGCTGATCCAATGGCAGGAGCCAGGAGCCAGGTGCTTTTCCTGGTCTCCCATGGGGTGCAGGGCCCAAGCACCTGGGCCATCCTCCACTGCACTCCCTGGCCACAGCAGAGAGCTGGCCTGGAAGAGGGGCAACCGGGACAGAATCCGGCGCCCCGACCGGGACTAGAACCCGGTGTGCCGGCACCGCAAGGCGGAGGATTAGCCTAGTGAGCCGCGGCGCCGGCCCAGCAGCGGCATTCTATATGGGCAAGAGACCTGGCTGCTCCACTCCTGATGCAGCTCTCTGCTATGGCCTGGGAAGGCAGTGGAGCATGGCCCAGGTCCTTGGGCCCCTGCACCCATGTGGGACAGAGACCCGGAGGAAGCTCCCAGCTTTGTATAGGTCCAGCTCCAGCCATGGCAGCCATCTGGGGAACTGAACTAGGAGATAGAAGACCTCTCTCTTTGTCTCTTTCTCTGCCTCTGCCTCTCTGTTATTCTGCCTTTCAAATAAATAAGTAATAACTTAAAAAGTTATCTCAAAAAATCAAATACTAAGTTAAAGAGATATAGAGACATTACAGGATTTCACTGTAATCTCAGACCTCAAGGTGCAAGATGACATTACCCTTTTCTTTCCCAAAGCAGTTCCTCTCAGATTGCTCAGTTAACCTATGGCAAGGTGGATCACAAGGTCTGTTCAAAGCTTCAGCCATTTCTTATATTTGGAATTGACTTTTTTTTTTTTTTTTTTTTTTGACAGGCAGAGTGGACAGTGAGAGAGAGACAGAGAGAAAGGTCTTCCTTTGCCGTTGGTTCACCCTCCAGCAGCCGGCGCACCGCGCTGATCCGATGGCAGGAGCCAGGTTCTTATCCTGGTCTCCCATGGGGTGCAGGGCCCAAGGACTTGGACCATCCTCCACTGCACTCCCTGGCCACAGCAGAGAGCTGGCCTGGAAGAGGGGCAACCGGGACAGAATCCGGCGCCCTGACCGGGACTAGAACCCGGTGTGCCGGCGCTGCAAGGTGGAGGATTAGCCTAGTGAGCCGCGGTGCTGGCTGTAATTGACTTTTTAAAATTCTTTTTCTATTCCGGATAAAGCTTTATCAGATGTCTGATTTGCAAATGTTTTCTCGCAGACTTATCTTTTCCTTCTCGGCCTCCCCTGCTCTGTTCCACAAGCTCCCCCCACATCCCTCACTCCAGCCCTGTTTGTGCAGCTCAGGGAGACCCTGGGCTCCGCCTGTGCTCCCCACCCTGTCCTCCGGCACAGCATCCTCCCTCCGCGGCAGGTAGAGCCGGCCCCACTCCTCTGCATCACGTCCGTTCTCTCGGGCATCTCTGTCCTTCCTAGGCTCATCTCCAGGCTTCGGATGAGACATTAAACCCAGTTCCTTTCTAGTTCATCTTGGGTGGACATGCAGGTTTCACAAGAGAGAAAACTTAACAGCTCCGATTGTGAACAAAGTAGCAAGAATTGTAAATCTGCTAACACAAGAGGGAAACTGAGCAGCAGGACAGTGTGGAGATGGCAAACCTAGGTTCTGGGGACCAGGAGGAAGCGGCCGGGGCAGGCGCCGTGGTGCAGTGGTTGAGCCATCCCTGGGGACATCTACATCACAAACCAGAGTGCCTGGGTTTCACTCTTGGCTCTGCTTCTGATTCCAGCCTCCTGCGAACCTGCACCCTGGGAGGCACAGGTGATGGCTCAAGGACCTTCCTCCCTGCCACCCACGTGGGAAAAATGGACTGACTTCCAGGCTCCTAGCCTGAGCCTGGCTCAGCCCTAGCTGTGGCAAGCATGTGAGTGAATCCGTGGACAGACCATCTCCCAGCTTCCCTTCCCTCTCGCTGTCTGTCACTCTGCCTTTCAAATACATCAACTAGGAGGCAGAGAAGGGGCTGAGAACCCAGAGGACGGTGTTCTGGAGCTGAAGCGGGCTTCCTAGCAAGGGGCAGAGCCAGCTGGCTGTCCCAGAACCTCTAGGAGTCAGGGAGACTGCGGGGCAGACTCAGCTACAGAAGTCAGCTGCCAATGCCAGGGAGAAAAGGCCAGAGTATAAGAGAGGAGGAGGTGGAGGCGGGGGGAGGAAGGCAAGACGTTCCTAGGAAGCCAACAGGAAGGAGCAATTCCTTCTTCCTCTCCACCCTCTCGGTCTCAGGCTCTCCAGTGCCTCCTGCTGGCCAAATCGAACAGGAAGCTTCAGGGGTAAAGCAAGTAAGGTGGCCGAGCCCCAGCACCTGCTTTATAAAAGGGGAACACGGGAGGACAGCCTTAGAGCCAAGAGGGAGTAACTTCACTTAGTAACTGGCCACTCTCCACCCACATGACCACACAGCACCCACACGGAGCTGCTGTAGAGTTGCAGGGAAATGGGACCCACTGGGAGGCTTGGTGGCTGTGGCTGTCATTACCAGGTTAGGTATGCAGTTGGGTCAGCCTTAGGGGAAGCCTGTGTGCTCGAGTCCACAATAAGACATAATGATCTGTGCTTATTCTCTATCCAGAAATATTGGACAGGCAATTGGCCTCACAGTCAAGATGCTGGTTAAGATGTCCACGTCCCACAGCTGAGTACCAAGGTTTGATTCCAGGGGCCAGCTCCTGACTCTAGCTGTGTACCAGTCTGAACCCTGGGACACAGTGTTGCTGGATTCTTGCCACCTACATGGCAGATCCGAACTGAGTTTCCAACTCCCAGCTTCAGCTTTAGCTCAACCCTGGCCATGCTGGGCATTTGGGGAGTGAAACACCGGAGGGGTGTTCTCTCCCTGTCTGACTCCCATCAGAGAAAAATAATACTTCACATGTTATTTTAGATTGAAAACAAAATAAAAATTCTTGGTGCCTAGTTCCCCTACTCCCCCCCAAAATCAAGATATTCAGTTTCTAGTCTGCTTCCCCACTGGAATTTAAAAAAAAATTTTTTTAGTGAATTCTCAGAAAATCAGTAGAGCCAGCCAGCCAGCATTCTGGAGTATGAAAATAATTTCTAGATGGGTTGACATTAAGTGGTGTCAGGGCCTACTGCAGGAGAGAACGGGGGTGCAGGAGCAAGGTGTGTTCCCTGCACTGTATACACCTGTGTTTTCAAGGCTGTGACACATTCCACCCAAGAGTTAAAGTCACCCCGGGAAAGTTCAGCCATTTCTTGCTGAACTAAGACACGCGGTCCTCAGTCACATGGGATGGCTGGGACCCCGGCCTGGGCAACCCTATGCAGAGAGTGTTCTGTGCTGCAGGCCTTACACACAACTCAGGCCCCGAGCTGTTTGCCAGGCACTTGTCCCACAGAGCGAGTTTACCGACAGACAAAAACGAAAGCAAAGTACCGCTTGCACAATCAAAGGCAAGCAGCTGAATAAAATGCTATGTGAGTCCCAAAGCCACCTGGAGAAAAGAATATTGAGTAACAGGGCAGAATAAACTTAACTGGGCCATGAAACGCAAGGCGATTCCTTCCTGCTTCTCCCAGCCCAGCCGTGACCCAGTGTGTGAACCCGAGCCAGGTGGCCTCCGCCCAGGCTCAGGGGACCTGTGCTGTGCACACATCTCAGCAGTCTTGACGTTCTCTTCTGACTTTTTTTTTTAACTCTTAGGCAATGCTAAGAGATACCATCAATTGTATTTTATCCCCTCTTGCGTGATCGGAGGTGGCGTAGGTACTGATGCTTTTCCCCGACAAACAGTACGACATGAAATTTAGGCAGGTCTCTCCAACAGACTGGCCGTGGTATTCTGCCTGCTGCCTGAATGCACGTTCAGATGAAGTTTTTTTGTTTTTTCTTTAAGTAAACGGCACCATCCATGGACTTTTTCAGAGCCTTCAGACTACTTGTCTTCTTCGTTGCACTTCAGTGTGTACAATTTTTATTGGAGGACTGGCGCTGTGGCACAGTAGGCTAAGCCTCTGGCTACAGTGCCAGCATCATATATAGGCACCAGTTTGTGTCCCAGCTGGTCCTCTTCCGATCCAGCTCTCTGCTATGGCCTGGGAAAGTAGTAAAAAAATGACCACAAGTGCTTGGGCCCCTGCATCTGCGTGGGCGAGAGAGACTGACCGAAGCTCCTGGCTTCGGATCGGCCCAGCTCTGGCTGTTGAGGCTATCTGTGGAGTGCACCAGTGGATGGAAGACCTCTCTGTCTCTCCCTCTATCTGCAATTCTACCTCTGAAATAAAATCTTTAAAAATATAAAATTTGTATTGGAGAGAAAAAGAATTCCCATCACCAGATTGCTCCCCAAATGAAGTTAATAGTCAGACCTGGGCCAACCTCAAAGTCAAAAGACAGGAACTACATCCAAGTCTCCCTGGTGGACGGCAGGGTGCTGGGAGCCATGGCCACCGCCTCCCAGGGTCTCTATTAGTGGGACACTGGAGTCAGGGATTGAACTTGGGGATTCTAATGTGGAACTCTGGCATCCTAAGCAGCATCTTAACTCCTAGGCCACACTGCTGGCCGTCCTTGGTCTTTCCAAGTCAGCAAGTGTCATTCCCCAAGAACCGGCGTAAAAGCAGCTCTCTGACACGGAGACAGATCTGGTTGTCATTTGAAGTGACTCTAAGACCTTGTTGTGCAACCAATTCCCCTTTCTGAGGGGCCAAAGGATTAGACTGAGTGGACTTCCAAATTCTGCTGTAGCTTCTGCCTCGAGACAAAAGCTTGACCTGCCCTCATAGAGTCAGGGAGGAGAAGAGCGTGGCTGGGCTCATTCAGAACCAGAATCCTCTACTGCCCATGGAGCCTCAAGGAAGGTTACAAGCTGGCCACGTTCTGCTGAGGTGATGGGAATGAACTAACGGCAAGTCTAGGGCTCCTGAAGCTGTCTAGCGCCCTAAGACCGCAATACAGCAGTGGCACTAACAGAGCCGGAACTGCCTTCTCTCTGAAATGAGCCACTGTAAAGGCTGGCAAAGATGCGTGTGAAAAGCCACCTGCCCGTAAATGCCTCCGTACGACCACACCTGCTACTCACGTCAGTGACGCACAGATGCAGACACGTGATCTTCCTGGAAACACAGGCGGCTCCCTCTCCCCAAGTCGGTATCTTTACGGCCTTCTGTTCAGGGCCATCAGGCTGTCTGCCTCTCACAGACTTCCTGATACACAGGTAAAATTTCATCACTCAGCCATGATGTTGATGAAGGATCAGAAGGTGTCACTGCCAACCCTCGCTCCCCCCTTCACTAGCAGAACCCAGGAAGCTGAGATGAACAACTTCCTGGAGGCCAAGCAGGTGGAGCAGCCAACCGGCATGGACTTCAGTGCCTTCTGCCTCCTTTCGAATCTGGAAACTCCTCCTGGGGCTGTTCACGACGCACGCACACCTGTGCTGTCCAAACCCCAGCTTCAGGAAATGTACAGGCATGGGCTTTTTCCCTCCCCTCAGTTGGTTTTCAATCAACATTTAGGATCCCATAGTTTGAGGACTATTTTTGAAAACTCAAGAGCTATCCGTATGGTACCAAGTAGTAAATGGACAACTTATTTCCTTGACGATGCCCTCATTTACAGAGTGAGGGCACACCCCTCCCCCAGCTGGCATCCTCATTTTCCTGAGTATTTGGGGGTCTCCCACCTTTTGACCTGTCTGCGCCCCTGACTTCCTGAGCCCTGGGCTGAGCTCAGGCTCCCACCAACAGCATGTCCGGCCACCTGTCCCTTCCTTGATTCATGAATCTGAGGCCATGGATTCGGTCTGGGGAGAAATTCCTGGATAGGGGGTGGTCTTTAGTCAGCGCCTTGGTGCTTGCCTGGGTGTCTCAAAGAACTGGATCCCTCCATGAAACAGTGCGGTCCAACGAACACCTGCAACAGAATCCTTGAAGTTGGTGGTCGGCTAAAACAGATCCTCAGACCTCCACCCAGCTCCTCCGTCAAAAACTCTGAAGCTTGGGAGTCCAGTGCCACCCACTTACTCAACAGAGCCAACATCAGAGGGAAGTACAACGGTTCATTCAAGAAGATTCCTTGAGCCCGTATAAACCCTGAGGCCCTTTGCAAAGCCGAGGGGGCATTACAAATATAAGAAAGAGACTCGTGTTGTGCTAAAGCAGGTTAAGAGACTTCCTGTGATACAGGCGCCCCATGTGGGAGCTGGTTAGAGTCCTAGCAGCATTGTTTTCAATCCAGCTCTCTGCTGTGGCCTGGGAAAGCAGCAGCAGATGGCCCAAGTCCTTGGGCCCCTGCACCCACATGGGAGACCCAGCCTTGGCTGTTGCAGCCATTTGGGGACTGAACCAGTGGATTTAAGAGCTCTCTCTTTAACTCTTTCAAATCTATCAAAAAATTAATCAAATGTATAAAAAGATGTATAAGGAAAATCCAATTCCAAATACCACAAGGAAATAATCCAAGGTCCCTCCTCAAAAGAAAGCTATTGAATTTTTTTTTTAAGATTTAATTATTTATTTGCAAGGCAGAGTTAACAGAAAGAGAGGGAGAGACAGAGAAAAAGAGAGGTCTTCTATACACTGGTTCACTCCCCAAATGGCTGTAACGGCCAAGGCTGTGCTAGCCCGAAGCCAGGACCCACTTCTAGGTCTCCCATGTGGGTACAAGGGCCCAAGGACCTGGGCCATCTTCTACTACTTTCCCAGGCCATAGCAGAGAGCTGGATACTAACAGGAGCAGCCAGGACTTGAACCACTGGCCCATATGGGATGCCAGCATTGCAGGCAGCGGCTCTCCCCGCTGTGCCACAGCGCCGGGCACATAGCTGCGGGATTTTTAGCAGTGGGCTCCATGACACCAATTTCCAGAGCCCCAAGATCATGTAACTTCTAGTTTCTAACTGCATTTCTAAATATTCTCAACTTCTGTTACATTTGCTCTCTAGCAAACTTAGCCATGTCTACACACTCTTCCCAAAACATTATACACATGCCATGCATCTTGGTCAAAGATTCTCTTTTTTCCCCTAGAAACTTTGGAAGAAAAAAAATCACAGAGCCATTGGACATACATGCAGTCGATTTAGTGAGAAGCAGGCAGAAAAAGCAGGAGAAAGCCACGCCTGCGACATTCTGCTCCTGTTTTGAATTCCAGGAGGCCATCCCAGAGTTCCTTCTCACCCTGAGGCTAAGACCGGGCTGACTTGGTGGCTGGCTGCAGGACACTCCTGCCTCATCCAGGTTTGTAAACAGGGACAACAGATCTCAATCACCATCCTCACAGAGCAAGAATGAAATCGCCGCAGGCGGGGGAGGGGGCGGAGTGGGAGCGATGCTCAAGCATGCGTCCCATCAGCCGCTGCCTTGCATGAGAGCTTGGTAGCGCGTGTGTAAAGCGGATCAGGAACCCAGAGTTCCTCTGGAGATCAGGAAACGTCTGTGTTCCCCAACCACAGGCTGACGTCCTGAAAACTGTCACAGAGTCAGCTCTCCCGGTGGGGAGTCACCCAGAACGGCCGCCAGTCTGCGATGAGGAATGAGGTCAGTGTGTTCTGCATATTCCTGGCAGCTCTTCCGCCCGAGTGAAACTTATTACAGGCTGAATCCGCTTCAGAGGAATACAGCTCTTCACAAACTGAAATGCGAAGCATCCCCAGATGTGCCGCCTTTTGCTTCAGAAATGAGAAAGCATGCAAACAGCAACCTCAAGGGGACCACAGTCACCTGCACTTGGCCTTCCTCATCCGCTCCAACCTCCCCATGAGGAAGGAAATACTCGGGAACAAGCTGCAGAAGAGAGCAGGAGTCGGCGACAAAGACATACAGAAGATGAACCAATCAATCAAGATGGCAGGACTGCAGCGACTACAAAGGACAAAACACTAACCATGGAAAACTGTACCACAGCCGGCCTGTGGCGTAGCAGATAAAGCCAGACCTGCAACGCTAGCATCCCTCATGGACACTGGGTCATTTGCTGGGTGTTCAACTTCTGACCCAGGTCCCTGCTGGTGGCCTGGGAAAAGCAGAAGATGGACCAAGTACTTGGGTCTCTGCCACCCACATGGGAGACCTGGATGAAGTTGCTGGCTCCTGACTTCAGCGTAGCCCAGCCTTGGCCATTGTGGCCATTTGAATAGTGGACCAGCAAAGTTCTCTCTTTCTCTCCCCTCCCCCCACTTCCTAATTCTTTTAAAATAAATTAAAAAAAACTGTACCAATATTTGTACGTTTAAGAGAAAACACATTTCAAGGTCACAGCCAATTTCAGTTTTGACTGATAATTAGAGTGGTGACTTAATTTACCACCCATACCCGACATTTCTGACAGTAATCCGTGGCCCTACTAAGAATTTTGCCAGCAAAGCAGGGGCATCACACCCAGGATGCTTTGCTTTCACTTAAAGACCAGGATTGGGATTGAGCTTTCCAAACGGCACTTGAGCTCCACGACCCCTCACTGCAATGCAACCTCAAGTTCAGCTGTGAGGCAGCATTCATGACTTTAGCTTTGCACTGGTAGTACGCATCTCCGTTAGGAAGCTATGTGCGCACCTAAGGCTGCCAATTCTCCATGAGGCTATCTTTGCTAAGAGTCACTTGATGTCCACACCAAATACTGTCATTTTATTTTCTGGATTTAGGAAAATGTATTTGAGTTGATATGTGACTACCTTTGAATTTTTCATACAACTCTTTAAGATTTATTTTATTAGAGTGTGTGTTAGAGTGCATTAGCCAGTTCCCATCCACTGTTCACTCACCAAATGGTTGCAATGGCTACTGGGGTTGGGCCAGGCTGGAGCCAGGAGCCTCGAACTATATCCAGGTCTCTCAAGCACTGGCAGCAGGGACTCAAACAGGCACCCATATGGGATGCCACGTGCTGCAGCTTAACCTGCACCACAACTCTGCTCTCAACACCTAAGACTGCAGGGCTGCCGTGGTGGTGTGGCAAGCTAACCCAGAGTCTCTAACATCAGGTTCCCATAGCAGGGGGCCACTCTGAGTCCCAGCTGCTCCACTTGCCACCCAGCTACCTGCTGATGCACGTGAGAAAGCAGCAGATGATGGCCCAAGAGTTTGGGCTGTTCCCACCCACACGACAAACCACAGTGCAGTTCCTGGCTCCCGTGTGCCCCAGACCTGGCTGCTGCATGCATCTGAGGGGGAGTTAACCAGCAGATGCAGATCGCATTCTCTCTTTCAAATAAATAAATCTGTCCTTAAATAAGTCTTTTAGGGCCAGCGCTGCCGCGCAGTGGGTTAAAACCCTGGCAACTCATATGGGTGCCTTTTCTAGTCCTGGCTGCACCTTTTCCCATCCAGCTCTCTGCTATGGCCTTGGAAAGCAGTAGAAGATGGCCCAAGTCCATGGGCTCCTGCACCCTTTTGACATGGGAGACCTGGGCGAAGCTCCTGGCTTCAGATTGGCATAGTTCCGGCCATTGCAGCCATCTGGGGAGTGAACCAGCAGATGGGAGACCTCTCTGTCTCTCTCTGTCTATAACTCTGTCAATTAAATAAAATAAATCTTTAAAAATAAATAAAAAGTCTTTTAAATCATACTTTTTTTACTGTTAAATAATTTGGATGTTGCGTATCCTCAAAGCCCTGTATATTACAGACTTTGTCCTCTGAGCAGCAGTACCGGGAAGTGATGTCTGTGAGGGATCCTGAGGTCTTCGGGGTCATGATCTCAGAAGGGCCTCCCACGTGACCTGTTCCATTCTCACTGTAAAAGCTGGAGTCTGGGCTCTGTCACACCCTCCCCTTCCTGCCTTCAAATCATCCCAGCTCCAGCCATTTCGGAACTCAATCAGCTGATGGAATACTTTGTTTTTTCCTCTCTCTCTCTCTCTCTGCCTCTCTAACTCTGCCTTTCAAATAAATCAATCTAAGAAAAGACCTCCACATTAAGCAGCTTACCAAAATTCAGAGCAAGTCAGGAAAGGAACCAGAACTGAGGCTCTGGGCCCAGAAGTTTTGCACCTCCAACTGTGCTGGGCTGGCTCCAGGCTAAGTGAAATCAGCTGAAGTCTGTAACAAAATGACGTCACATCCCACAGAGACTACTTTACTACACAAAGCTGCCCAGGATCTTCAATGGGGCTTTGAGACTGAACCAAGTCCACCTGTGTCACCTTCCCAGTCCAGCTCTGGAGGTCAGTGTGGGGCCCTAGCACAGTGACTCTCTAGTTCTCTCTGGGGCTACAACCTGTAGGGCTGGCACCAATTCCCCTGTACCGAACGCTATGTCCTCACCTGAACCTTGCAGACACAGGTTTCAGAGGACCAAACTTGCAATTGTTTAATAAGCTGGGAATAAATCCATTAAATTCATTTCATTCCTAAAGCCAAAAAAAACCTTCCCTGGATGTTTCTCATGACAACCACATTCTTGTGCTGTTGGCCACTGCTTCCAAGTTACCCCAATCGTGGAGTCCCCTGTGCCACTGAAAACCCCAATTTCCACCCACACATTCCAATGCTGCACCTGACATCAGCCATTTTTAGTTCTTCTCACAGCCAGCCCAGATCCTGAATCAACTTTTCATCATTTTCAACTTCTGTACTGTTTAAATGAAACACATTTCATGTGTCTTCCTTCCTCCACATGAAACAGACACACACATTTCATGTAAATAAAGTCTGGCTGGCGCCGTGGCTCAATAGGCTAATCCTCCGCCTTGCGGCGCCGGCACACCGGGTTCTAGTCCTTGTCGGTGTGGGGAGCAACTCGGACTAGACTAAGTTACTGGAATTAAGACTTATTCTATGCATCTGCTCTCCCACAACATGGCGCTGGGAGAGGAGTAAACAACTTCTACACAGCTGCCTCCAGTTCGACCAATAACCTGCAGGAGCTGATCCTGCTCTTGATTGGAGGAGAGCAGCGTACTCGGCGTGTGGGTAGCAGAGTTGGGATTGGTGGAAGAGGACTATAAAGGAGGAGAGAGACAACATGCACCAGGAACATCTAAAGGGAACATCCGAATAACATCTGAGCAGCCCCCGAGAGAGCAGGCCGGCGGTGTGCCGCTCCCCCGCGGAAGTGGGGAAAGTGGCAGGGGGAGCCGCCCTTCCACGGAGGTGGAAGGATCGGCAGCCAACCTGGGAAGAACCAGCAGCAAACCCGGGAAGGGCCGAGCAGACAAAAGAACAGTGCAGGGTTTAGTGTCGTTCCTCCGTGAAGAGGGGGAGCGACATGTCGGGGCACCAGTTTCTGTCCCTGTTGCCCCTCTTCCAGGCCAGCTCTCTGCTGTGGCCCGGAAAGGCAGTGGAGGATGGCCCAGGTTCTTGGCCCTGCACCCGCATGGGAGACCAGGAAAAGCACCTGGCTCCTGGCTTCGGATCAGGGCGATGCGCCGGCCACAGCGCGCTGGCCGCGGCGGCCATTGGAGAGTGAACCAACGGCAAAAGGAAGACCTTTCTCTCTGTCTCTCTCACTGTCCACTCTGCCTGTCAAAAAAAAAAAAAAAAAGTCTGCTTAAAGCAATAATCTATTTTTTTTTTTTAAAGGCATTCCGATCTGGCTGAAAAGCCCAAGAGAGTATTTCAGGCATGGAAAGCCAAGACACTGGCAAAAAAAAAAAAAAAAAAAAAAAAAAAAAAAAAACCTAAATGAAAGATCTCTGTGAGTGAGATCCCAGTGGAAAGAACAGGCCTTCAAAGAAGGAGGTACCTTTCTCTGAAGGGAGGAGAGAACCTCCACTTTGACTATGACCTTGTCTAAACAAGATAAGAGTCGGAGAACTCAAGGGGCTTCCATAGCCTTGGAAACTCATGACTGGTGCAAAGGGAGATTACTGATGCCATAAACAGGAGTGTCAATTTGTAAAGTCAACAACAGAAGTCACTGTGCACTTACTCCTCATGTAGGATCTCTGTCCTTAGTGTGCTGTACATTGAGACTTAATGCTATAACGAGTACTCAAACAGTATATTTCACTTTGTGTTTCTATGGGGGTGCAAACTGTTAAAATCTTTACTTAATGTATACTAAACTGATCTTCTGTAAAAAAAAAAAAAAGAAGAAATTATCAATTCCCAATTTGACTCTCACTGAGATTAAACATGACAATAGGTCTGATCTGATTTCATCATCATTTAAAAAATTATCTATTATTTTTCACTTTATGTTTCTGTGTGGGAGCAAACTGTTGAAATCTTTACTTAATGTATGCTAAACTGATCTTCTGTAGATAAAGAGAATCGAAAATGAATCTTGATGTGAATGGAAGGGGAGAGGGAGTGGGAAAGAGGAGGGTTGCGGGTGGGAGGGACGTTATGGGGGGGAAGCCATTGTAATCCATAAGCTGTACTTTGGAAATTTATATTCATTAAATAAAAGTTAAAAAAAAATCACCATTTGGGAAATTGCAACCAAGTGTAATATTCTGCAATCTTCTAAAACTTGACCTGACTATGCTAAGCACAGAAAGACCAACATCACACACGCGCGCACACACACACACACACACACACCCTACAGTGGCATGTTCTGAGCTCACGGACACCTGCCCCATCCCTGATGTCCACTTTCGCCACAAAGCGCATCACATGGGGAATGGCACAGGGCAAGGGGGGGGATACTGTTCCCCTCGCTCCGAGTGTGTGAGTACGCGGGAATGTCTTTTCCATTTTCAAACAAGCAAAGCTTTCCAGTATACAGACTTTGAAAGTCACTTTTCTCTGAGGCCTCTGTAAGCCCTAGAAAATGACTCAGCCTACACGAAATGCTCCCTGGTTTGTTTCAGTTGCTTGTGTTTTCTCTTGGATCAATCTGTTACCAAGTCATCACCTAAATTATGTTGTTATTTTTACTGTCTTTGTCTCTCAAAATATCATCCCTTTCACTTGAGCCCATCAAGTTTGACTCCCAAGGACTGGATATTGGGTTCTCGGAACTGCAACTCCAAGCAGCTCCCTTCCCAGCACCGGCACACAGTTTGCTCCCTGCAGTCACTCAGAAATGATGCACCAACAACAGTGACAGGGATCAGAGCAAACTCAGACCCCATAAGCGTCTCCCCCATGCCCCTGACCCCCCCCCCAAAAAAAGGCCATTTATGGGTTTTTGTCAGTCCCACATGAACTACCTTCAAATATGAATATACGGGGAAGGGGCAGCTTTTCTTTTTCCCAAGGGTAGTCTCTATTACAAAGGCAGTAAGAGACTAGTTAGCAAGAAACAAGTACGAATTACCAGGGTAAGGACACCATTGCCACCAAACACACGATGGAACCAATATAGATGTATTGGTCATTAAGAAAGACACAGTACAGGGGCCAGCACTGTGGCACAACAGGTGCCACCTACCATACCAGCAATCTATGTGGGCGCCAGTTCGAGTCTCAGTTGCTCCACTTCTGATCCAGCTGCTGCTAATCTGCCTGGGAGAGCAGAACACAGCCCAAGCATCTGGGTCCCGGCCACCCAGGTTGGAGACCCCCTAGAAACCCCAGGCTCCCAGCTTTGGCCTAATTCATAACCAGCCATTTAGGCCATTCAGGGAGTACAGAACTCTGTCCCTCTCTAACTCTGCCTTTCAAATATATAAATCATACAACAACAACAAAAAGACGTGGTGACATTGATCATGCACCTGGCATTCTCCATCTTTGTTTTTGGAGCTATGTACATTAGTCATGTCTAACTCTGGCCACATGCCCGGCCCTGCTCTAGGAATCACACCAGCCTCTCCCTCCCACTCCCAGAATGACAGTCCAATGCACCAATCTCCTTCCTGCTCTACAGGAGCAAACCCGTCTCTTCCTTCCTGAAATTCTGAGGCTGAGGTTTGTAAACTGAAACAGCAGTAGACAAATTAACAAGATGAAAAGCACACACATTTTTTATGTGAGTATTTTTATGAGGCACGAAGGACTTCACAGAAGTGAAAATCCCCAAGAACAGTTAGACCCGAGTTACGTCCCACTTTAACAAAGAGTGATAAATGATGGAGATGTGACGAGACAAAGGCAAAGAGGTGGTAGGTTCTGGAAAAGTGTCTAGAAACGGAGAAACTGGAGGAAGCTACAGGTTGAGTACTGTTTATTTGTACAGATTCAGGCTGGTGTGAACTCCTCACCCCTGGTGACAGCAACATTCTCTCCCGCTGGTACAGGCAGAACACCGTGCAAACAGCCCCTCCTGCGACTGCTGCCTCACAACTGCCTTCGTCTCAGAAGCAGTGTGCCCAAGCAGGCGAGCCCCTCGGCTCTGCCTCACAGGACTTCACACCACCGAGCACTCTGCCGTCACCTCCTCGACAGAGGTCTTCCGAGCTCCCTGCCGGAAGCACAACTCCCCCCGTGCTTCTCCCCCTCCACAGTCCCACCGAAGAGCAGCCCCTTCAGGCATCTCAGCTTGCAGTCGCGGTACTCACTGGTCATCCTGATGGGTTCCGCAGTCTTGTAGACTGAGTGTAAAGACCACGCCCACTTATCCTCCCCATCTCCCCACACTCATCACAGGGCCTCTAAGAGCAGGAACCCCAAAGGTTTTAAATGTTACCACAGGGGATGGCGCTGTGGTGTAGCAGGTTAAGCTGCCGCCTGCAGTGTCAGCATCCCATTTGGGCACCTGTTCAAGTCCTAGCTGCTCCACTTTTGATCCAGCTCTCTGCTAACATGCCTGGGAAAGCAGTAGAAGATGGCCCAAGTCCTTGGGCCCCTGCACCTACATGGAAGACCCACAAGAAGCTCCTGGCTCCTGGCTTCAGATCGGCTCAGCTCTGGCCATTGCGCCCTTTTGAAAGTGAACCAGTGGATGGAAGATATCTGACTCTCTCTCCCCCAACCTCTCTAACTCTGCCTTTCAGATAAATAAATAAGTCTTGTTTTAAAAAAAGTACAACAGGATATACTTCAAAGCATGCCTAATTTCTATGTCCTGCTTGTACTTTCTAGTGTTTTTTAAAGATTTTATTTATTTATTTATTTGAGAAGCAGAGCCAAAGACAGAGAGAGGGAGACACAAAGAGGTCTTCCATCTGCTGGTTCACTACGCAGATGGCCACAATGGCCGGAGACTAGCCAACAAGAAGCAAGGGGCCAGGAGCTTCTTCTAGGTTTCCCATGCGGGTACAGTGGCCAAAGGACTTGGCCCATCTTCTACAGCTTTCCCAAGGCATAGCAGAGAGCTGGATTGCAAGTGGAGCAGCCAGGAAGCGAAGCAGTACCCCTATAGGATGCTAGATGCATTGAAAATAGAAACAAGTTTCAAGGTCCAGCATGTGGCACAGATTGTTAACCCAGCATGTGGGATGCCCTCGTCCCAGAGTGAGAGTTGGAGCTCTGGTTATTCCACTTCCAATCCAGCTTCCTGCAGATGCTCCTGCGAAGTGGCAGATGATGGCTCAAGTACTTGAGTCCCTGCCACCTCCAAGAGACACCCAGATGGAACTCCTGAATTCTGCTTTGACCTGGTCTAGCCCCAGTTGTTGTGGGCATTTGGGAGTAAACCAATGAATGGAAGATCTCTTATCTCTGTCACTGTCTTTTGATTAGATATGTCAGTTTTCAGGGCTAGTGCTGTGGCACAGTGGTTTAAGCCGCCTGCAGTGCTGGCATCTGATAGGACTGCCGGTTTGACACCCTAAACAACACTCCAGCCTCAGAATCAATCCTTGGGGCATTCGGATCTGGCTAAAAGGCCCATCAGAGTCTCAGAGGCATGGGAAGCCATGACACGGTGGCAAAAACAACCTGAATGAAAGATCCTGGTGAACAAGACCCCAGCAGAAGGAACAGGCCATCAAGGAGGGAGGCCCCTTTCTCTGAAGGGAGGAAGGAACCTCCACTGTGATATGGCCTTGACTAAACAAGTTCAGAGTTGGTGAACTCAAGGGGCTTCCATAGCCTAGACAGCTCATGGCAAGAGCCTCGGGTGATTCCTGATGTCATAAATAAGAGTGCCAATTGTTAAATCAACAACAGGAGTCACTGGGCACATGCTCCCCACGTAGGATCTCTGTCCTTAATGTGTTTTACTATGAGAGTTAAAGACAACACTACTAGTCGAACAATACCCTATACCTTGTGCGGTTGTGTGAGTGCAGTCTGTTGAAATCTTTGCTTAGTGTAGGTTAAGTTGATCTTCTGTATATAAAGATAATTGAAAATGAAACTCAATGAAGGGTGGGATAAGAGAGGGAGTGGGAGAGGGGAGGGCCATGGGAGAGAGGGAGGTTGGGCGGGGGGGGGGAGCCACAACAATGAAAAAGTTGCACTTTGTAAATTCACATTAAATAAAAAAAGAAAAAAAAATGATTGCCAGTTTGAGTCCCAGCTGTTCCACTTCCTATCCAGCTCCCTGCTAATGTGTCTGGGAAAGCAGTGGAAGATGGCCCAAGTGCTTGGGCCTCTGCACCCATCTGGGAGACCTCGATGAAGCTTGTGGCTCCTGGTTTCAGTCTGGCACAGCCCTGGCTTTTGTTGCTATCTGGGGAGTGAGCCAGCGAATGGATGATTCTCTATAATCTCTCTGTCTCTCCATCTCTCTCCAACTCTGCCTTTCAAATAAATAAATCTTAAAAAGAATTCATTTTTCAGATGCATCCTCTCTTGGCTTAGTTTCAGAAAAACGGTTTTCAACAATTGTTTTATATATAATAGTTACTGGCATTAAATTACAGGTATACATTGCTTCAGACTAGGCTAATGCATAGACCATGCCAAAAGTCAAAGCAGGGGCCAGCGCTGTGGCACAGCAAGCCAAGCCACCCCCTGTGATGCTGGCGTCCCATACTGGAGTGCTGTTCAGGTCCCGGCTGCTCCACTTCAAACTCAACTTCCTGCCCATGTGCCTGGTAAAAGAGCAGAAGATAGCCGAGTGCTTGGGCCCCTGCATCCACATGACAGATCTCTCTTCTGCTCTGTGGCCCTTTCTCTGTCACTGTGTTTCAAATAAATATATTTAACATTTATTTTATTTATTTGAAAGAGTTATAGAAGAGAGAGAGACATCTTCTGCATGCTGGTTCACTCTCCAAGTGACTGTAACGGCCAACACTGGGCAAAGCCAAAGCAAGGAGCCAGGAGCTTTTTTCAAGTCTTCCACATGGGTACTAGGGCCTGTCGCTCCCCCTCTTCATGGAGGAACGACACTAAACCCTGCCTAGGCTTCATATCCGAGTCACGGCCCCATTATGTCGCTCCCCCTCTTCGCGGAGGAACGACACAGGACCCTGCGCTGTTCTTTCGTCTGCTCGGCCCTCCCCGGGTTTGCTGCTGGTTCTTCCCGGGTTGGCTACCGACCCTTCCACCTCCGTGGAAGGGCGGTTCCCCCTGCCACTTTTCCCCACTTCCGTGGGGGAGTGGCACACCGCCGGCCGGCTCTCTCGGGGGCTGCACAGGTGTTCCTTCAGATAGATGTTCCTGGTGCATGTTGTCTCTCTCCTCCTTTATAGTCCTCTTCCACCAATCCCAACTCTGCTACCCACACGCTGAGTATGCTGCTCTCCTCCAATCAGGAGCAGGTCCTGCTGTTTATTGGTTGAACCGGAGGCAGCTGTGTAGAAGCTGTTTCCTCCTCTCCCAGCGCCATATTGTGGGAGAGCAGATGCATAGAATAAGTCTTAATTCCAGTAACAGTATAGTCCGAGTTGCTCCCCACAAGGGCCCAAGCACTTGAACTGTCTCCCACTGCTTTTCTGCAGTGCATTAGTGGGGAGCTGGACCTGAACTGCAGCATCCGGGACTGGCACTGGCATGTGTATTGCTTGCTGGGGCTGCTGGTGCAGCTTAACCCACCATACCACAGTGCCAGCCCCATATATAAATCTTTCCTAAGAAATAAAAACGGTGTCCACTGTGCTATTTTACTTCACCAAGCTGAAAACGGAGCTGTCTTTGACTTTCTAAGAAACCATAGTTTGGCAGATAATGACCAAATTTAATCGGCATCATAATGGAGCCTCCTGCGTCTCTGACCCCAGCGTATTTTACTCTAATCCTTACAAAGCCAACTTGAAGTAATCTGATGTTAACCCACCTGTTATTTTTCAATTGTTCTTTGAAATGACTGATCTGCCTTTCTTTTTATCACTGTTAGCTTCTTCGGCCTTTCTCTGTCTATAAAACCACCTCCCCTCTGGCATAGCAGGGCCAAGCTGCCTGCTACAATGCTGCCATCCAAGATTCAAGAGTTGGCTCAAGTCCCAACTGCTCTGTTTCTGATCCAACTTCCTGCAACTGTGCCTGGGAAAGCAGCGCATGCCCCAAGTACTTGGCTTCTGGTCTCAGTCAAAATAATGAATTAGCAGACAGCAGATCCATTTCTCTTTGTCACTCTACCTTTCAAACAAGCAAACAAAATAAATAAATTTAAAAATATTAAAAAAAAAAAAAAAGACTCCCAGGGTAGACATTTGGCCTAGTGGTTATCCCACTTCACAGTACCAAAGTGTAATTCCCACTCAAACTCCCAATCTGAGCTTCCTACAAATGAACGTCCTGGGAGGTGACCAGCAAGTCCCTGCTATCCACACGGGACACCTGCACTGCATTTCTAGCTCCTGGCTTTGGCTTCGCCCAACGCTGGCTGCTCCAACAGTTAAGTAGTGAACCAGTGGATTTGAACTTTGATTCTGTCTCTGAACTAAACAAACCAAGAAACCAAGCCCACCTCATCAGAGCACTCATTCTAAGTGTGGTATAAAGTGTTTCTTGATTCCAGGATAAAAAATAAAGCTAATTAAGATTGTTAAACTAAATTGCTGGGCCGGTATGGTGGCATAGCAAGTTAAGCCACTGCCTGTAATGCCAGCATCCCTTATGGGCGCCAGTTCAAGTCCCAGCTGCTCTACTTCAGATCCAGAACCCTGCTGATATGCCTGGAAAAGCAGCAGAGAATGACCCAAGTGCCTGGGCCCCTGCACCCACGTGAGAGAACCAGAAGCTGCTCCTGGCTTTGGCCTGGCCCAGCCTTGGTCATTGTGGCCATCTGGGAAATGAACCAGCAGATCGAAGACCTCTAACTGTGCCTTTCAAACAAACATAAATCTTTTTTAAAAATGAACTGAAATATTGTTTTGATATTGGTAATATTCATGATTATTTGAAGAACTCTTTTTTAAAAAAATATTTATTTGAAAACCTGAAATAGAGTGAGCAGAGAGGGATCTTCCATTCTCTGGTTCACTCCCTGAATGGCCTCAACAGTAGGGTCTGCGCCAGACTGAAGCCAGGAGCCAGGAGCTTCCTCCAAGTCCCCCATGTAGGTTCAGAGCCCAAGTACTTGGGCCATCTTGCACTGCCTCCCCAGGCTTACTAGCAGGGAGCAGGATCCAAAGTGGAGCAGCCAGGGCTCGAACTGGTGTCCATAGGAGATGCTAGCACTGCAGAGGCTTAACCTTCTGTGCCACAGTGTCAGCCCCTACAGAACTCTTCATCAAGGAAGCACAAACACCGAAACCTCTCCTGCCAGCCACCCGTATCTGATCATGTTCCTTCAATTTGGATTTACTGAGAGGCAGACACACATCTCCCATCCACTGGTTCACTGTTCCAGTACTCCAACACCCAGGGTTGGGCCAGGCTAAAGCCAGGAGCCTGAAACTTAACCCAGATCCCCTGCATGGGTGCCAGAAGCCTAGTATTTCACTTGCTCCTTCCCAGGACGCTCAGTATCCAGAAGTTGCAATTAGGAGCCAAAGTCAGGAGCTGAACCAGCTACTCCAAAGTGGAATGTGAGCATCCTATTGAGTTACTTTTAAAAAAAAAAAATTTATTATGTATTCGAGAGGTAGAGTTGCAGATAGAGAGGGAGAGACAGAGAGAAAGGTCTTCCATCTGCTGGTTCACTCCCCAGATGCCCACAACTGCTAGGGCTGAGCTGATCGGAAGCCATAGCTCCTTCCAGGTATCCAACGCAGGTGCAGGGGCCCAAGGATTTGGCCATCTTTCACTGCTTTCCCAGGCCATAGCAGAGAGCTGGATATGAAGAGGGGCAGCCAGGACATGAACCAGCACCCATATGGGGTGGCAGTTTTACCCTCTACGCCACAGCACTGGCCCCTAATGAGTTACCTCCATCACTAGGCTGAAATGCTGTCCCTGGGAAGGTGATTTTACAGGAAAAGAAAAGCTGAAGAATGAACCAACGGGGGTGGGGGGTGGGGGGGACTGCTCATTTAAAAGTTACTGAAGGGAACCAAGTTTCGTAGGTGGCAGGAGGCAATTATTTAAGCTATCACCAGCGCCTCCCAGTGTCTGGAGTGAGGAGGAGACCAGGAATCAAACCCAAGTAATTCCGTGTAGGACGCAGGCATCTTCACCACCAGGCTAAACACCCACTGCCCTGATCATTCCTAACAACAGAAAGACAACTGGATACAGCTGAACAGCATCCAGGCATCTGACCAAAGGGGTCAGAGGGAGCGCCCTCTGCAGACAGCCCAGCCAATGTCCAAACCCACGTGGGTTCCCCAAACGGGAGCCTCTGCTCTTTGTCTGCAGCAGCTCCGGGTCCAAGAGCATCAGGAGAAAATGCTTGTCATTCAACATCCCCCGACTCCAGTCGGGTCGACTAAGCTCCCAATCCCATCGCTGCGTGCACTCAGCGGGAACTTCTAACGGAAAGAAGCCTCATTGACCTAACGATGAAGCACATGCTTCCCCCAGAGCCGCGGCTCGCCGACCTGCTCATCTCCAAGGCTATCTCACGGCCCGCCCGTGCACTGGCCACACGTCACTTGCAGCCGACACCCCTTGGACCAAGGCAGCATCTCCTTGTTCCTTCCCGATTCAGACAGTAAGGGACGCAGAGGAAAGCACCCGTGTAAGAAACAGGAACATTCTTCTCTCCAGGAAGCTGTCATTTATGTGACCTCGGTGAAGCAATAATGAAACTTAAATCCTTTACAGGAAATCAGGAAAAAGAAACTGACCTCTGGAACATAAAAATAGTCCGATAGAATCTTTCATGAAGGAGGGTGTGCAGTTGGGCGGCCTTTTACGGCCAGGAATGACGCTGTCTGGACAGGCATTGGGAGCTTCCTGCTTGAATGCCAACTGCTCTTGCAGATATTTTGGGTCCAGAGCGATGCATCTGATCTATCAACAGTTTAACATGCGATAGAAGAAGTTAAAGGAGAAAAGCCCTACAAGTAGTATAGTTTAGCAGTAAGTTAGCCAAGAAAATAACTTCAGCTGAGGCTCTCCTAAGATTCGGAACACCTCCAGCTGGCGTGGTTTTCCACAGCCATCTAGCTCTATCTAGATTTTGTTGTCTGACTGCTCCTTGAATAAGAAACACAAGACACTTGCATCCACTATAAATGCCCTTGATGCCCAGGGCTGGACTGGGGCCGCAGCCAGGAGCCCAGAATGCAATTGAGGTCTCCCCTGTAGGTAGTGGGAACCCAGCTAGGTGAGCCATCTACCTCTGCCTCCTAGGGCTCACACTGCCTGGAAACTGGAGTTAGGAGCCAGATTCAGGCAATGAACACAGGAACACGAGTGTGGGCCCAAGGCTGTCTCAACAGCAACTTTAACTGCTGGACCAAATTAAATTCAGATTTTTGTTGTTGTTGTTTGGCTCTATCTTTTTAAAAATATTTATTTATTTGAAAGACAGAGTTACAGAGAGGCAGAGGCAGAGGCAGAGAGAGATATAGAGAGAGGTCTTCTATCTGCTTCTTCATTCACAAAATGGCCACAATGGCCAGAGCTGAGCAAATTCAAAGTCAGGAACCAGGAGCCTCCTTTGGGTCTCCCACACAGGTGCAGGGGCCCAAGGACTTGGGCCATCTTCTACTGCCTTCCCAGGCCATAGCAGGGAGCTGGATAAGAAGCAGAGCAGCTGGGACTCAAACCAGCACCCACATGGGATGCCGGCACTGCAAGTGGTGGCCTTACCCCCATGCCACAGTATCTGCCCAAGATCTAAATTTTTAATCCCAATCTCTCCCTGCTCTTCATGAACATAAACATTAAATATAGCACATCTGTTCTCATTAGGTGAGGTGGTTAGCAGTAAGAAACACAACACCACAATTACAACAGTGTCAACAAGATACAAGATTCTCCGTGCATCTCTCAAAGAACTGAGGGTAGGCAGTCCAGGGCTGGTCTATCATGCCTGGAAGCCCAGCCCTCTGGTCTGTCCACAAGGAGCGACTCTCCTGCGGGCAGTGAGGCGCCCACTGTAACATGGAGATGGATGCGGGGGTGGAAAATGGGCCCTCTCGACCACAACCCAAGGCTACTCATTGCATGAACAGAAGCCCCAACTCTACAAATCATCCACTTATTTGTTGATTCAACAAATGTAAACAGATACCTTACCATATCAAGCAACAACAATACGGGAGACTCAGACTGAGTTCCAGGTATCTGCGTTTGGCCTGGTCCACACCTGCCTAGTTCAGGCACTAGGGGAGTTAGCCAAGGCATAGATAAATCTTTGTCTTCTTTCAAATAACATGAAAAAAGTTTTAAAGTATTTTTCAAGATTTATTTATTTGAATGGTAGAGCAACAGAGGGGACAGAGGGGACAGTGGCAGGGGGAGCCAGAGACATAAGCATCTTCCATGCGTAAGTTAATTCCCCAAATGTCCTGAACAGCCAGGCCTGGGCCAGGTTGAAGGCAAGAGCCAAGAACTCAATCCAGGTCTCCCACATGGGTGGCAGGTGCCGGAGCACTTGAACCATCACCTGCTGCTTTCCCAGGTGCAATAGCAAGGAGCTGGATCAGAGGTGGAGCAGCCAGGATCAGACCAGCATTCCGATATGACATGTGACAGCACAAACAGTAGTTTAACCCACTGCACCGCAACACTGGATGTCAAACAAGAAATTCTTAAAAGTAGTAACTGGAGGTAGACCTTCTAACTGCACGAACAACCTGGAATGCATGTTCTTCAGTTATTACGCACCCATGAGCCACCGCACGACTTGTACTATACTGACTGACATGGGAAGAGAGGTCAGCCAAGGGTGCTGCACAGCAAGGGAGTCCGTCCAGTTGCCAGTCTCCTTCAGTTCTAGAAACCTGCTCAAAACCCAAGCCCTCCAAGTCACTCAAACAACTGAGGGAACAATTATCCCTGCACAGACCTCGAAGAGAGCATGTCACAGAGAGATCCCGTTGGGGACGGAGCACACGGCACACCACCCAGCTTACTTGCCAAGATGCAAGCCTAGGCTGATGGCACTGCAGTCATTCGTGCCAGGAGGCATGGAGGCTGTGCGATCACAGGAAGGCAGCTCCCTGTGGTGAGCAGAGCTTCGGGAGCGCACAGCTGTCTCAGCTGCAGCAGCCAGCACAGCCCTGTGCTTCCAGTGAGCAAGGTACAGTGAAGTCCATCCAACAGGAAAGGCGGCCATGCCCTTGTGAGAGGTCAACGTACAGGTCAGAAGTACAAGCAGGACCAAGCCCAAAGCGGTCACAGGACCCACGGCAGTGAGGCACACTTGACCTGCAGCTCAGATGGCTGCGGAGGGAGGGAGGGAGGGGCGGGTGAGGGGCCTGGCCAACCTCCTTGCATAGCACAACGTGTCTGCAACAACTCACTGCATTAGTGCCTCCAGTTCTGCAGCCTGGAAGCCAGAGCTTCCCTCATACTTATTCAGAAGCTTCTTCCACTTCAAGAGGCCACAATCATGTGAGCACTCTGCTTTGGACATCTGGAGCGTGGGTTTAGAGCACTAGGGAAACATTCCAGGCATCATGTATTTTTTTCCCCCAGAGTTGGAACGTATCATTGCTTGAAGGAAGCAAACAAAAATCTTCAGTGCATCTGGGGCAGGTGTTGTGGTATGGCGGGTTAACCCCTGCTTGGGATGCCTACATACTGGGGTTCCCAGGATCAAGCCCCACCTGTGCTTCTAGTCCTGTTTCCTGCGCATGTGCTTAGGAGGGAGTGGTTGATGTTTCCAATACATGCATTCCTGCTACACATGTGGGACACTGGAATTGAGTTCCTAGTCCCAGCTTCAGCCTGGCCCAACCCTGGCTGTCGTGGGTATTTGGTGAGTGAACCAACAAACAGAAGAGCTCTGTGTGTGTGTGTGCTCACACGTCCATGTATGTGTGTGTACACCAAAAGAGCTATGTGTGTCCCTGTCACTTTCAAATAAATCAATGTTAAAAAGAAAACTGCAGAGTAAAACTCACAACTGGTTCTCCAAGTGTGCAGCACACAGTAAGAGCGAGAAGCAGCCCTAAAATGCTGTTAATCCATAGAGAGGCGAGGCAATGAGTCATTAAGGTCCCCAAAAAGGTCCACAGGTGCATTCTGAGACAGAGCAGAGCTCACAGCCGAGCACCCTCCTGGTGCTAGAAGCCCAAATAACCCACAAAACAGAGCACATCCCTCATTCTGTTCAGGGCATTGTCCCTGATCAAAGCCCTACAGTCTGGATACTCAGAGAACCTTTTGAAGACACCCACTCAAACCACACTGAGATTCCTAGTCCATTATAGGAATCTCCACTGATTACTTAGGAACTTGGAGGAGGGGCTGGCATTGTGGTACAGCAGGTTAAGCAACAGCCTGCAATGCTAACATCCCATATGGGTGTCCAAGTCGCTCCATTTCCGACCCACCTCCCTTCCTATGTGCCTGGGAAAGCAGCAGCAGGTGGCCCAGGTACTTCAGCCCCTGCATCCACCTGGGAGACCTTGCTCAATCTCTTGACTTTAGCCTGGCCGTAGAGGCCATGTGAGGAGTGAACCAAAGGATAGAAGATCTTTCCTGCTCATTCACTCTGCCTTTCAAAGAAATAAATCCTGAAGACCTAGATGGAAAACAGCATGAAAAGTTCAGTTCATTTTGGCACAGTTTTGCACCAGTATCTTAGAGCAGTCATTGCGATCGAAGATCAAACCAGTTCTAATCAAAGTTCCCTATCTACCTCCCTAAGCACACCACTCTTAAAACTTTTCCCAAAGACAGTCTTTTATTTAACGAATACCAACTTCCTTCATTTCGTAAGTGCAACTTTAGATATGCAGTCATTCTTCCCACCATCCCCCCTCCCCCCTCCCATTCCCAGTCCTATTCTCTACTAAGACCTATCTTCAACTAACTTTATACACAGAAGACCAACTCTATACTAAGTAAAAAAGTTCAACAATTTGCATAAAAAACTGTTCAACAGTTGAGACAAGGGCTGTTCAAAGTCACTACATGTTCAATTTCACTTTAAAAAAAAACTTAATTAACTTTAAAGAAGCACCCAAGAACAATACATCATTTGTGAGCACTTAGGCATAACTAAAACTTATGATACATAAGGATATCCTGGACTTAATACACTAAAACAAAACAAACCATTGAGAGTAAGTTTTACTGTTAACTCTCATAATACAGTTCTTTGAAGACAGAAGTCCTGCACAGGAAGTAAGTGCACGGTGATTCCTGTTGTTAATTTAACAATGCCCTTATGTATGATCACCTGAGGCTCTTGATATGAGCTCCCCAGGCTATGGAAGCCTTCTGAGTCTACAGTCTCTGTCAGTATTTACACGGCCATAAGCAGAGTGGAAGTTCTCTCCTCCCTTCAGAGGAAGGTACCTCCTTCTTTGATGACTGCTGCTTCCCACTGGGGTCACACCCACCAAGGTCCTTCATGTAGGATATTTTTTTTGCCACAGTGTCTTGGCGTTCCCTGCCTGAAATGCCCTTGCGGGCCTTGCATTCAGACCAGGATGCTGTAAAGGCCAATTCTTTTTTTTTTTTTTTTTGACAGGCAGAGTGGACAGTGAGAGAGAGAGACAGAGAGAAAAGTCTTCCTTTGCTGTTGGTTCACCCTCCAATGGCCGCCGTGGCCAGTGCACTGCGGCCGGTGCATCATGCTGATCCGAAGCCAGGAGCCAGGTACTTCTCCTGGTCTCCCATGGGGTGCAGGGCCCAAGCACTTGGGCCATCCTCCACTGCACTCCCTGGCCATAGCAGAGAGCTGGACTGGAAGAGGGGCAACCAGGACAGAATCTGGTGCCCCGACTGGGACTAGAACCTGGTGTGCTGGCGCCACAAGGTGGAGGATTAGCCTAGTGAGCCGCGGCGCCGGCCAAGGCCAATTCTGAGGTCAGATAAACACATCACTTAGATGTAAGAACCATCTTGAGCTTAGGGCATCTGAGAACAAGAAAATACAACAAAAGCTCTTGACCACCCCTGTCTTTGCCTAACAGCAGGGCACCAACTAACAACAACAAACAAAAAAACCCTCTTCCCACACCATCAAAAAGGACCAAACTTTGTACATGACCAGCCCGGAGACAGCACCCAAGGAGTGTGTATAACAAACTTTACTCTTCCCCTTCATCCACCCTTAGCTTCCCCTCTCTGATGGTTCTTCCAAACGCCTCCGGAAAGCATGTACTGTAAGTCACTATACATACACTTTAGGTTTTATTTTTTGCATCAGAATAAACTTCGTTTTTCCACAAACTCTTATTCACATGTTGCTGCCCCTAGAAATTTGAGGTCCTTTCTCCCGCATCACTTTTTTTTTAAATTTATTTATTTGAAAAGGAGAGTTAGAAAGGCAGAGAGAGAGGTCTTCTGTCTGCTGGTTCACTCCCCAGGTGGCCACAACAGCCAGAGCTGCGCAGATCCAAAGCCAGGAGCTTCTTCCAGGTCTCCCACTTGGGTGCAGGGGCCCAAGGACCTTGGCCATCCCTACTGCTGTCCCAGGCCATAACAGAGAGCTGGATCGGAAGTGGAGCAGCCAGGTCTCGAACTGGCACCCACATGGGATGCCAGCACTGTAGGCAGCAGCTTTACCCACTATACCACAATGCTGGCCCCAAGCATCACTTTTTTAAAACTTTTTTTTCAGTGACTTTTAAGATTTATTTTATTGGAAAGGCAAAGCTATAGAGGGTGAGACAGGCAGATCTTCCATCTGCTGGTTCACTCCCAAATGCCAGCAACAACCAGCTAGTGCCAGGCCAGATGGAAGCCAGGAGCCTCATCTGGGTCTGCCCACGTCGGGGATACAGGATCCAAGCACTTCGGCCTCTTCCGCTGCTTTCCCAGGCCATGAGCAGGGAGTGGGATCAGCAGTGGAGCCGAGGGGACTTCAACTGGTGGCCACGTGTAAGCAGGCTTTGCCTGCCATGCCACCACACCGGCTCCCCTTTTGGTCACTTCTTTGAAAACTCCTTGCTCCTTTGCTAAGTTCTATAAGCTCCTGTTCTAACTGTTAGTTAGAAGATAATAGCAGATGTGTGTGAGAGGGGCCAGAGGAGGAGAGGAAAAAAAACCAGGAAGTTGAAGTCATTGATGAGGTAAGAGTCATAGGAACGTGCCTTGGAAGCCGCTGGTATTTATACATCAGAATTCCTGCCACGTACCCTAACCCTGTAGGTGGTCCCCAGCCCTCGCCTAAGGACACCACGGGGGGGAAGCTTCCCAAACCTGCTCTGGGTGGGCCGCTGGGTCCATCAACATCACACTGATGAAGCCCAGCACAGAAGTATCTCGGAACAGAGACTGGGGAGGAGAAACACTGGGCCGTACCCATAGAAACTCGAAGCTGAGTGCACACAAGGCCTCCGTTCTTTGCTGAGACGCCCGCCAGGCCTGCCAGGTGCGTTCCCTGCAGTACACCTCGCCACCTCGCTTCCCGCCCATCTCTGCCGCATGTCTGAAGTCCCTTTCCAATGGATAAGCACCTGTGACAGAGCCGCTGCAAGCACAGCCAGGCCTGCGCGTTCCCCGCCTCCTCGGAGGTCTCCTCCTGCAGTCACGCGGCACCTGCTGACAGACTCTCGTGCTACTGCAGCCAGAGGTCCAAAAAGGCTCAGGCACGATGCTCATTAATTCCAAAGAAACCACTGCGAAGTTGGGTTGGGAGAGGCACACACGCTAGTTACCAGGAGGAGGGAGGGCGCCTGGGAGATCGGCCGCAGTGTCCGGCATTAAATAGGAAAAAAGCACCATTGGCTTGTGGGCGTGTCTCCTGGAGCTTCAACAAGCCCCAGCTGTATTAGGCTTGCTCTGGCGCTCACACCTGATTCTTCTTATTTATTTATCTATTTTTAAAGTCAGAGTTGCAGAGCGGGAGGGAAAGACAGAGAGAGGGAAAGAGAAAGAGAGGTCTTCCATCCACTGGATCACTCCTCAAACGGCCACCAAAGCTAGGAGTCAGGAGCTTCATCCGGGTCTCCCACATGGGCCCAGGAGCCCAAGCACTTGGGCCATCTGCTGCTGCTTTCCCAGGCACATTAGCAGAGAGCTGGATCCAAAGTAGAGCAGCCGGGACTCAAACGGGTGCCCCTATGGGCCACTGGCGTCCCAGGTGGCAGCTTAACCTTGTGGTGCAGCACAATGCCGGCCCCCATCTGGTTCTTCTTAAGCTTTAGGAACCTTCCTTGTGGACCCCCACCAGCACACACAGGGAGGTCATCAGAAAGAGCTTTCCTCCCCTCCAAGTCCCTCTCAAGTCCTGGGATCCTGCTGTCAGTCAGAGGCGGCTGCTCCAGAGCTCCCACTGCACCTGCACTTGGCCCGTTCCTTCCTCTCCGCTGATCCAGGCAAATGTCTGCTCCGAGGGCCCACGCCCTGCCTGCCCCACAGCATCCTAACCCCTGGGCTTTATGGTGTCCTCCAGACCCTGTCTGCCACAGAGATGAACGTGGACCCGGGGGTGACCCTAATCAGGCCAGACCACTGAGCCTCTTCCAATTACCAGGGTGCCTCCCGGGTGGGCCAGGCCTGCACCAGCTGCACACAGGAGGCAGGGAGCCCTTGGCACAGCCCTCAGCAATGCCACCTGCCCAGGGCCCAGAGTTGGGAATGGAACCCAGGGGTCCTGACAGCCCTGACTCCATACACTAACTACGCACTTTGGGAAGAGGCGTGTGGCCCAGCAGGTGACATGCCTGCAGCCCACAGCAGAATGCCTGAATGTCATACCCTGTTCTGCTCCTGATCCAGAGTTCTGCTAAAGCAGACCCTGGGAGGCAGCAGTGACAGCTCAAGTAACTGGGTTCCTGCAACAGGTAGGAGACCTGGATTGACTCCCTAGCCCCTGGCTCACTACAGCATTTGGGAAACAGATCAGCACATGGGCAGGTTCTTCCCACCCCCACTTAGTGTCTCTCTACTTTCAGGTAAATTAATTTTTGAAAGCAAGAAAACCGGGCCGGTGCCGCGGCTCACTAGGCTAATCCTCCGCCTTGCGGCACCAGCACACCGGGTTCTAGTCCCGGTTGGGGAGCCGGATTCTGTCCCGGTTGCCCCTCTTCCAGGCCAGCTCTCTGCTGTGGCCCAGGAGTGCAGTGGAGGATGGCCCAAGTCCTTGGGCCCTGTACCCGCATGGGAGACCAGGAGAAGCACCTGGCTCCTGGCTCCTGCCATCGGATCAGTGCGGTGCGCCGGCCGCAGCGGCCATTGGAGGGTGAACCAACGGCAAAGGAAGACCTTTCTCTCTGTCTCTCTCTCTCACTGTCCACTCTGCCTGTCAAAAAAAAAAAAAGAAAAAGAAAAAGAAAAAAAAAAAGAAAAGTGCCTGGGACGTAAGCATGGAAAGTATGGAAGACACCTGAATCCCAGCTCTCAATGTCTCTCAATGTCTCAATGTCAAAGATGCCACGTGCAGTCCCAGGCAAGCACTGCGTCTCCGAGATCGGGGGGCTTCTGGTCTACCCAAGAGAGCTCTGTGCAGGTAACCACGGTGCAGCAGGAAACGCGGGACCCTGTGAAACATTCCCCTTAGCCCCCTCAGTGCCGCGGGGCCGCCACCACACTGCGATGATGGCAGAACACCATGCAGCCACTACAGAAGTTACACCTGATGGGGCTGAGGTTATAGAGAAAGGAACAAAACCACTGGCATTAGCTACCAGGGACTAGCAAGGAGGCAGTGACCAAACAGGTGCCCTGACCTCACCCTCCCGAGCCGCTTGCCCTGGGCCAACAGTGACACCTACAGGTCAACACCTCAAAGACAGCGCAGAACACCTCGGTCTTGGCCAGTTCCAGGCTACCCACCCACAACAGAGCAAACAGCCAAGGCTGGGCTTGTGGAACCCGTGCGGCTCTTTCACGCATTTATCTACTTTGGAAAGCAAATGGCCTCTGCCACGACCCACACTAAGCGGGGGAATCCCATGTACAACAACGAGAGCACGAAACGCAAGCGCTCCTCAAACTGGCCCTGGAAAATGTGCGTTGTGGAAAAAACCACACCTGGATTTCACAACTGTGTGCAACAAAATAAACTGTTAATTCAATTTTTATTTTTTTTAAAAAAATATTTATTTACACATTTCAAAAACAGAGCCAGAAAGAAAGAGATCCTCCTTGCACTGGTTAACTCCCCAAATGGCCACAACAGCCAGGGCTGGGCCAGGCCAGAGCCAGGAGCCAGGAGTGTCTTCCTGGTCTCCCAGGTGGGTCCAGGGGCCCTCTGTGGCTTTCCCAGGTGCACTAGCAGGGAGCTGGATCGGAAGTGTAGCAGCCAGAATTCGAATCAGTGCCCATACAGGATGCTGGGCTACACAGGATACACAGCTTCAAGTGCCGTGCCACAGTGCCAGCCCTTAATTCTATTTTTCTACAAGTTGGTTTTTTTTGTTTTTGTTTGTGAAAGAGAAACAGCGACAGCTCCTATCTGTTGGTTTTCTCCAAAGCCAGAAGCCACTCAATCCTGATCTCGCATGTGCGTGGCAGGGACCCAGTACTTGAGCCATCACCACGGGCTCCCAGGGTCTGCAGTTGGCAGGAGGCTGGGATCAGGAGCTGAAGCCATGGAACCGAGGTGCTAGTGTGGGTGTCTGAACCAGTTGGCCAAACGTCCAGCCCTCTACAGACTTTTTGAAGTACTCTTGTGTATAGGGTAGTTTTAAAAATTGTTAAGAAAATGAGTGAAATAAATTACAGAACTGTGCTAAGAACCATAAAAAATTTTCAAAAATCAGGATGAATACCAAATGTAACTTTTGTAAAGTTTGAATATTATAAATTACTTCTCCATTTGTAAATTTAGTGTGATTCCAATTAAAAAAGGAAAATCTGAAGAACTTCCTTATCAAAAACCAGAAAGCTATTTCTGAAGTTTGTCCAGGAAAATAAGTAGCTATTTAAAACTCCAAAATTAATATGGAAAACATTCTAATCCCAATAGCCAATATTTATTGAGTCCCAAGAATTATGTTGCTTTTATTAACTTTTAAAATTCTTTATTATTATTATTATTATTATTTGAAAAGCAGAGAGACAGAAAAAGAGGGAGGCAGGCAGATCTTCCATCTGCTAGTTCACTCCCCAAATGTGGCCAAGGCTGGACCAGGCCAAAGCTAGGAACTTCATCTGGGCCTCCTATGTGAGTCGCATGAACCCAGGCACTTGAACCACCATCTGCTGCCTCCCAGGGGCGTTAACGGGACGCTGGATCGGAAGCAGAGGTGGGACTTGATCCCACGCACTTCCATAGGAGGTGCATCCCAAGCGGTGCCACAGCACCTCCCCCACTCCTACCTCATTTCTCTTCCATCTTTGCAAGTGAGTGGGACAGGTGTTATCACGCCCCCATTTAGTGGAAATGCATTTCGCTGAGCACATCTATGTTTCTTATCTATGCTAACATCATTCCAACTTCCCTTAGGGGAATCATCCCCTAGATTTGAGCAGAACTATTCATCCAGGCGCTCTGCTTTCTCCTGGCCAAGGGCAGGTAAATTACCACGCCAGCTACATGATCCATGCGAGGCCAGCCTGCTCCTTCCCTGGATTTCTGAATAGAGAAACAGAAAGCTTAAAACTGTTTTCATTCATTCTTTGCAGCACTGGTATTCTGACCACAAAGTTGACCGTTACCTGCTAGGTAAGGACATGACCCAGGAAGCAGCAGAAGACCCACTTCCACACTGCAGTTACGGCAGGACGCTACGTGGCCACTACAGAAGGGACACCTGATGGGACCGAGGTCAAAGAAGAAGGAATAAAACCACCGGCAAGAGCTACCAGGGACAGCCAGCGCCGCGGCTCACTAGGCTAATCCTCCACCTAGCGGCGCCGGCACACCGGGTTCTAGTCCCGGTCAGGGCGCCGGATTCTGTCCCAGTTGCCCCTCTTCCAGGCCAGCTCTCTGCTGTGGCCAGGGAGTGCAGTGGAGGATGGCCCAGGTGCTTGGGCCCTGCACCCCATGGGAGACCAGGAGAAGCACCTGGCTCCTGCCATCGGATCAGCGCAGTGTACCGGCCGCAGCGCGCCAGCCGTGGCAGCCATTGGAGGGTGAACCAACGGCAAAGGAAGACCTTTTCTCTGTCTCTCTCTCTCACTGTCCACTCTGCCTGTCAAAAAAAAAAAAAAAAAAAAAAGAGCTACCAGGGACTAGCAAGGAGGGAGTGGCAAAACAGGTGCCCTGGCCTTTCTCTGCTGCTCCAATCTCCTCCCACTGCCCAAACACAGCTGAAATCCACACAGCTGAAATCCAGAGGACAAGGCCAGCCCACAGGAAGCCACCCGTGGAGGTCAGCCACAGCAGAAAACCTGCAGGAGACAGTGCCTTGCAGAATGGATCTGGAAGGGCCAACTGAGTCCAGCCAGCTGGTTTTCCAAGGCCCATTTTGGCTGCAGACAGAATTGGTTCCTGTGGCAGCAAAGCAGCCAAACCGGTACACCCCACACCTATAGGAAAACGTGCCAAGAATGCGTCACTGCCTCAGAATCACATGGAAAACACAGGTAGGTCTCTGAAGTAACTTCAAGTTAACAAAAGAAATACAAGTGTTTATTTTTAGTTGTTTGCAACATAGAGAGAGTAAGAGAGGGATCTTCCATCCTTTGCCAGTACATACAGCCAGGTCTGGACCAGCCCAGAGCCAGGAGCCAGCAACTCCACCCAGGCCTCTCCCACGTGGGTAGTGGAGGCCCAAGTACTTGAACCACCATCTGCCACCCGCTAGAGACCACATTAGCAAGAATCTCAACTGCAAGGAAGGGCACAACTCGAACGCAACACTCCAACATGGAATGTGAACGTCCCATGGAGCGATGTGGCCTGCTGTGCCACGATGCTCAGCCAATAAAGTAGTTCAGATGGCCACAGGCATTTAATCCATACACACACACACACACACGCCACTTAGTGAATCAATACACAGCCTAAAATAAATCCTCGTGTACGTAAGTACACAGCTTCGTATGAAAGAACCATCAAGGAGGCTGGCGCCGCGGCTCACTAGGCTAATCCTCCACCTAGCGGCGCCGGCACACCGGGTTCTAGTCCCGGTCGGGGCGCCGGATTCTGTCCTGGTTGCCCCTCTTCCAGGCCAGCTCTCTGCTGTGGCCCGGGAGGGCAGTGGAGGATGGCCCAAGTGCTTGGGCCCTGCACCCCATGGGAGACCAGGAGAAGCACCTAGCTCCTGCCATCGGATCAGCGCGGTGCACCGGCCGCAGCGGCCATTGGAGGGTGAACCAATGGCAAAAGGAAGACCTTTCTCTGTCTCTCTCTCTCACTGTCCACTCTGTCAAAAAAAAAAAAAAAAAAGAACCATCAAGGAACAGAGGTGGGGCAGAGGGTGCGGGGAGGAAAATTCATTCAGTAGATTAGGGATGGAGGAATTTTGTAGATATTGGAACTAGAAGTCAATTTGGATAAATAACATGCCCAAAGTCCAAATGGATTAAAGTCTAAAACATCAAAACCACAAAGTATTTGAAGACCTTGCCAATAAAAAAAAAAAAAAAAAACTAAACTAGGGTCAGCGCTGTAGCGTAGCAAGTAAAGCCGCTGTCTACAATGCTGGCATCCCTCATGGGCACTGGTTTGAATCCCAGCTGCTCCAGTTCTATGAAGCTCTCTGTTGTGGCCTGGGAAAGCAGTAGAAGATGGCCCAAGTACTTGGGCCCCTGCACACACATGGGAAACCCGAAAGAAGCTTCAGGCTCTTGGCTACACTGCAGCCCAGCTCTGGCCATTGCAGCCATCTGGGGAGTGAACCAGCAGATGGAAGTCCTCTCTGTCTGCCTCTGCCTCTCTGTAACTCTGCCTTTCAAATAAATAAATAAATAAATAAATATTTTAAAAAAAAGAACCACCTCAACATTTGAGTTCTCTATGCAACCAATGTGAGAATGAGAATAAAGTCTTTGCCTTTAGATAGGAGTTTTTTTTTAATTACCCTAAAACATTCATTGTCAGGACACACTCCAGCAAACGAAGAGTATCAAGCAATGAAGAGGAAAACAGCATGCAGGAACAAGATGCCGTAACACCACAGAGCAAGGGGAAACCTAGGGCAGCTCTCGTGCAGGGACCCTAGAGAGCAGCCAAACCGGAGCACCAGGACCAAGGCATGAGGACAGCTGATGCCAGGAAAAACAAAACCTGAAACTGGCACGAGCAACTGGCAAATATGATTGGTCGACATGTTCCAGGCAATTCGAGCGTTTGGAAAACTGGCAATGCAGACTGTTTATATGAAGTGGCCAGAACAGGCAAAGCCACAGAGCAGAGGGCAGATTGCTGGCTGCCTGGGATTGGAGGTGGCACAAGGTGAACGCTTAAAGGGCACAGGGTTTCCTCCAGGGAGATAACATTCTGGAACTAAACGGTGGCACTGGTGGCACAACTTTCGCGAAAGTACTAAATGCTTGTTGCCGGTGTTGTGGTGTAGCAGGCTAAGCCTCTGCCCATGTGGGAGCCAGTTTGTGTTCTGGCTACTCCCATTCCAGTCCAGCCCTATGCTACGGCCTGGGAAAGCAGTAGAAGATGGACCAAATGCTTGGGCCGCTGCACCTGCATGGGAGACCTGGAAGAGGCTCCTGGCTCCTGGCTTCAGATGGGCCCAGCTACAGCCAATACGGCCATCTGGGGAGTAAACCAGAGGATGGAAGATCTTTCTCTGTCTCTCTCTATCTCTGTAACTCTACCTCTCAAAAAAAAAAAAAAAAAAAAAAAGTACGCAATGCTGTTGAATTGCATCTTTAAAATGGTAAGTTGTTTTCTTTTTTTTTTTTTTTTTTTTTGGGGGGGGGGGGGAGATTTTATTTATTTGGAAGGCAGAGTGACAGAGAGAGTGAGAGATTTTCCATCCATGGGTTCACTCCCCAAACAGCCGAGACAGTCAGGGCTGAAGCCAGCAGCCAGGAACTCATTCGGGTCTCCCATGTGTGTGCAGGGACCCACTGCTTTCCCAAGGACACACATTCCAAGCCAGCCTCCCAGTTTCTCACCTCCGTCAGAGCGAAGGCGACAGGGGAATGGGCTGAGGGTGTCAGGGACATGGAGCAGAGCAAGGATGCAGAGCCCTCTTTGCCCATCCGCGTCCCCAGGAGACAGTGCCAGCGAATGCCGTGTGCTGGCAGAGCAGGGGACCCGCAGTCCTGAGAGACTCCCCGAGAGAGCAGAGGGCAGGGAAGGCATTCCGACCTCTTTGGGGAAACGGCCTCGCCTCCATCACATGAAGGCTGCGTGCTGCGTGGCTCCCCAAGGCAGAAGCCAGAAGCCAGCTCCTCCCACCGCCTTCCTATGGCACCCCAGAGCCTGTGCAGCAGGTTCAGCCAATTGCATGCTCTCTCCAGGGACTGCGGAAGTGACACAATCCTGAGCGAGAAGGGCTGGTTGCACACTAACCTCAATTCCTCGTGTCCTCAGGAGTGGCTGGAACACAGGAGCAAAGTCACACGTGCTCAGTGGAACAGGGAACCCGCACCCAAGACCCCCAGCCTCTGCGATGCATGGCAGGTGACAATGCATACAGATGTTCACTGTCACTTCTGTGCTTTAAAAACAGGCATAGGGGCCGGCGCCGCGGCTCACTAGGCTAATCCTCCGTCTAGCGGCGCCGGCACACCGGGTTCTAGTCACGGTCGGGGCGCCGGATCCTGTCCCGGTTGCCCCTCTTCCAGGCCAGCTCTCTGCTGTGGCCAGGGAGTGCAGTGGAGGATGGCCCAAGTGCTTGGGCCCTGCACCCCATGGGAGACCAGGAAAAGCACCTGGCTCCTGGATCCTGCCATCAGATCGGCGCGGTGCGCCGGCTGCAGCGCGCCGGCCGCAGCGGCCATTGGAGGGTGAACCAATGGCAAAGGAAGATCTTTCTCTCTGTCTCTCTCTCTCACTGTCCACTCTGCCTGTCAAAAAAAAAAAACAAAAAAAAAAACAAAACAAAAAAACAAACAAACAAACAAACAAAAAAAAACAGGCATAGGAACTCTGAGGTCAATGAACAACAAGCAAAACGCTTCAGTGAACACTGTAACAAAGAACCAGAGTTCTTACTGCCATAGGAAATTGCAATAATTACGAATTTGTTTCAAAGAAATCTTTCAGAATCACTTTTATCCAGCTTCGACACTGAAGATTCCAGCTCCCAGTTACTCCCGCTGCCCAGTGCGCTAGAAACGTGACTGCAATCTGTCCACAATGTCACAGCTTCTGCAGACACACACAACCTAATCAGATTACACATGCAAAAATATAGAAAATAAGGTAAATACTGGGAGCCGGTGCATTGGTGTAGCAGGTGAAGCCGCTGCCTGTGGTGCTAGCATCCCACATGGGTGCCAGTTCAAGTCCCAGCTGCTCCTCTTCCAATCCAGCTCTCTGCTGTGGCCTGAGAAAGCAGTAGAAGATGGCCCAAGTCCTTGGGCCCCTGCACTTGCCTGGGAGACCTAGAAGAAGCTCCTGGCTCCTGGCTTCAGATCAGCCCAGCTCCAGCCATTGCAGCCAATTGGGGAGTGAACCAGCAGATGGAAGACCTCTCTCTCTCTCTCTCTGTGTCTCTCCTTCTCTCTCTGTGTAACTCTTCCAAATAAATAAGTAAATGTTCTAAAGAAAAAAAGATAAATACTGATACAGCTGACATTTTGGAGTACTTTATAACACGATGCTGTGAAAACAGGACATAAGAACATATTTCAATATAAAATAATTTTGCACAGCTTCACAAACTGGAAACGGCCTGCCCTAATCACTCAGTACCGTCTTCCGCACAGACTTCTGCCGTGACTCAGGCTGGTGGGAGCTGAGGGCCGGGTGGCTGCCACGTGGAGGGACAGCACAGAGCACCAGGTCGACAGGTGGCCAGGGCCCCTGCACCGGGCAGCTTGCCCAAGAGGAGGCTCAGGCTCGAGGCACAGAGGCGGCCGCCTGCCCCCAGCAAACACTGCCAGGCCCGACGAGGAGTCGGGGTGAGGACCGAGCCCGGGGAACCACAGGAGCGGAGCAGCTGAACAGAATGGTCTCGGGCGGCCGGAGATGCCAGGAGCGCTTTCACCAGGAGTCTGCCGCGTATGTTCTGCCTCCGAGTGCCCGAGGTGGCAGGGCCCAGGCAAGCAGTGAACTCCATGTCTGTCCTGCACATCTGCCACGGAACACAGCCGTCAGGAGCAAGAGCCACAACTGGGGGCTTTGGATTGTTTTGTTGTTTCTGTTGTTGCTGAAAGGCGGAGTTAGAGACAGAGGGGGAGAGACACACGGATTGATCTGTGGCTGGTTCACTCCCCAAACGGCTGCCATGGCTGGAGCTGGGCTGGGTGGAAGCCAGGAGCATGGAACACCCTCTGGGGCTCCCACGGGGGTGGCAGGGACCCAAGCACTTGGGCCACCTTCTGCTGCTTTCCAAGGGGCATCAGCAGGGAGCTGGATCAGAAGTGGAGCAGCTGGGACTTGAACCAGTGCACAAAAGGGATGCAGGCGTCACAGGCGGTGGCTTCACGTGCTACGTCACAATGCTGGCCCCGCCCTACCTCAGCTTGAACACCCCAAGTCCTTCCAAACTATAGTCCTCAGCAAGTAAGGGACACACCCACTTCCCTCTCTCTTACACACCGGCCAGAGGTGGGTAACGCCAGTCAGCTCACCGCGAAGGTTCCTTGGGACATCCTGCGTTTCCTGCTAAGTTTACTTTCTCTCCTCCAATCTGTTCTGCACTCCCTGATTAACGCCGTGGCGTGGCCCATTTTGTCCAGCCCCATGAAATGCTCCACAAAACCTGGATGGAGTTCCACGCTCCTGGTGTTGGCCCGACCAAGCCCCAGCTGCTGTGGGCACCTGAGGAGTGAACCTGCAGATGAAGGTTCTCCTCTCTCCGTCTGCCTTTCAAGTAGATGAAGATAAATAAACAAACATAAAACAACAGGTCGACCAGAAGAAAAACACTAGTGGAGTTTGTGTCCCTGTGCATTGACACAGCCTTTTCACTTTTTCATCTCCCATGACTGTGGGTCTTGGAGACACAGCCCAGCAGGAACCCAGTGAAGCTAAGACCTCCCCAGAGAGAGGGCCTGTGCTCCCGTGAGGAGCCTGCCGTCACCTCCAGCCCTGCTCAGAGACCACCACGTGCCTCTGGCAGCGCTGCCTTCAGCTTCCCCATCTCACACAGGGGAAAATCTACTATGCATTACCCTCGGCCACTCACACTAAGCAGCAAGTCTGAGCAGAGGCCAGGAACTCAGGGCCACGGCCGTGGTGCAGTGGGTTAAGCCGCCGCATGTGACACCGGCATGCCACAGCAGTGCCGGTTCGAGTTCTCCGGCAGTTCTACCTCCAATCCAGCTCCCGGCTAATGTGCTCGGGAAAGCAGAGGAACATGGTCTAAGAACTCGGGGTCCTGCAACCCACATGGGAGACCCAGATGCAGTTCTGGGCTCCTGGGTTCAGCCTGGCCCAGAGGCTAGAACTCTGCCTTTCAGACAACAGCAACAACAAAGAATCTCAGAAAGAAAAAGCAGCTAAGGAAAGCACACCAAGTCTGCTCAGAGGGCCCTCTGGATCCTGCCATCGGAACCCTCCCCTCTGCAGAGACGGCGTACGTGACCAGGGTACGTAACCCCGTGTGACCGAGCCCGCCCTGCCCGAGGGCAGGCAGGACTCTCAGCTGTGGCGGCCCGAGTCAGCCTGCGGCCTTGCGCCCACGGCCTCAGCAAGTGCTTCTGAGAAGACAGCAGACGACTGAGAACTACTAAAAATACTCACTTTCTGAAACACATGTACGTGAGCAGTGACCTAAGCTGTGAAAAATTTATTTGGGCTTTTTTAAAAACAGTGGCGAGTGAGGGCTGTGAGGTCCCGGGGGAGGAGTCCCCCCACATTCTAAGGCACGTTCGGGGCATCTCTTGGTTCCGTGTTCCTCAGACACAGCCACAGGAATGCCGGCCCGCGCTGCCGAGGCTCGGGAACGCCTTTACTGGAACTTGATTCCTTGAGCCAGAGGAAGGTCTTTACTGTAGTTGATGGTACTGCGGGCAGAAACCAAATACAAATCAATGAGTACCAGCACATACACAATAAACGGTATTTTCATGCCATCAAAATTAGGGGCCAGCGCTGTGGCATAGTGGGTAACGCTGTGGCCTGCAGCGTCGGCATCCCATATGGGCATCGGTTGGAGTCCTGGCTGCTTCAGTTCCAACCCAGCGCCCTGCTAATGTGCCTGGGAGAGCAGCAGAAGATGGCCCAAGTCTTTGGGCCCCTGTACCCTCATGGGAGACCCAGAAGAAACTCCTGGCTCCTGCCTTTGGATTGGCGCAGCTCTGCTGTTGTGGCTTTCTAGGGAGTGAACCAGTGGATGGAAGAGCTACCTCGTTCTCTGCCTCTGCCTCTCTGTAACGCTGCCTTTCAAATAAATAAATAAATATTTACAAAAAAAAGAATGTAGCAGTTCCGCTTATATTGAAGGTAACATGTCTAAGTTATTAAGTGACAGGAAAAACTTAGGATATAAAGCAATGCTAGTGTGGATCCTGCCCTAGAGAGACCCACACAACGGTCTGATAGACACAGCACACACATGTTATTTACGGTTTTCTTTTGGGCAGAGCATGAAAACATGGCAGCTACAACTATGACCTCCTTGTTCCATAATGTGCACTGAATTAACAGGGCCAACACTGATACTCTTATTTTGATAGAAATAAAATGAAGGGAAACTATACCCCTTAAATGGTTGCAGAAAAACCACGACCCACAAGGTTGCCCTCTCCACCTGTCTGGGCCCCAGAAAGGAACGGGAAGTTGTCTGGGGTGAAGAAGCCGCACTGGGAAGGCTGTCAGAACTGCCCGACGGGAACACGGAGGCCGGGGCCCAGGGGAGTGAGGCTGAAAAGCCCCCAAGGCTGCCGACCTCGGCAGAAGTCGGGGTGGGACGAGGATGGGTCTCCCGGTTCCCATGCGGTGCTCTTGCCAACAGAACCCAAAACTATGAGATTCCAAAGGCTCTGAAATCTGAAATTTTTTGAGCATCGACAAAAAGTTTCGACCAAAGTTTCAGATTTTGGACTTCTGATTTTCAAATCCAGGACGCTCACTCGACCGATAAAATCTGTACAAATATTTCAAAAAACTGTAAACTCTGAAAGCTCAAACACTAAGGGCAACACAACGTGCCTGCCATGGACCTGACACTCATGCTGCTTTATGCACATGCGTGAAACCTGCTCTACCCAAGGCAAATGGGGAATGAAAGCACAAAAGGAGGTCTCGGTCAGACCCGCCCAGCCTCGGGCTCCCCAGCACCGCGCCTGTGCTAGGTAGGTGACCTAAGCCACTCTCGAGGGTCCTGCTCTCTGGGGCCCCGCCTGCTGGCCAGGCCTCTGGGCCTCTCTGTCTTCTGCTGTTCTTGCCATGTGGGTGTGGTAGCTGCATCCAAGGAGGAAATGCGAAGGGAAGGCCTGCAGGGTCCTGACTGTCTCCTGCCGAGAGACCACCAGCAAGACAGCATCACAGCTGGGTGCTGGGCACCGCTGCGGCTGCACAGGAAGAACAACACACGCAAGACCTCCGAGAGGAGACAGCTGGTGGGCGCTAGGTGTTCCGGAGCCCAAACAGAGAGAAGAGTGTAGAAGCATGGAGCCAGCCCGGTGACCGGCTCCACCCGCCTTCCCACAGCCTGGTCCTACCAGGTGGATCTCCTCATGTACTGCTTCCAGGCATCGCTGCCGGACTCCCGGCCGCCTCCGGTGTGCTTTTCTCCTCCTAGGGAAACACAGGGCAATCACGTATCATCTGAGCAATTCCGATCTGCGCACATGAAATGAGATACCTGAAGGAGACCAGAGGCGCAGGCGCCGTGGCACGGTGGATCAGGCCTCCACTGGGACACGCACATCCCATAATGGAGGGCTGGGACTGAGTCTTGCCTCTGCCCCCCGACCCATGGACGGGGAGAAATGACGCTCCACCTACCGAATGCACCTCCGATCTCGGCCCCGCTCGTTGGAATATTGACGTTTACGATGCCGCAGTCCGAGCCTCGAGGCCTGTGCGTGACGGCGGAGCCACGGTGAGAAACAAAACAAATAAAAACAGAGAAGCACACGGCCCCAGCAATCAAAGACTCTCAATCCCCCCAAAAAATCGATTTTCAGCTATGATTTTTTTATGTACTGTCTACAAATGTTCAGAGCGAAGTTCTACCCAAGCCAGCGGAAGATTCTGCCCAAGTCTTTGGTGAAGATGCTACTGGAAAGGCCCTGTTTGACTTCGTTATTCCAGGCAAAGACCTCGTCTTCATCCTGAAAGGGCAGACGTGAGAAGCCGTCAGATGGTGCGGTGTTCGGGTCACAGGTTACTGACATCAAACTCATTTCATTTCAAGAGGTATGTTAGTATAACTTCAGTGTACTAAAGAAAACCAGCCGCAAGCCCTATCAGAATCCTGCATCCCGCTGTTGGTTCAAGCCCCAGCTGCTGCAGTTCCAATCCAGCTCCCTAACACTCCCGAGAAGCCGCAGACAATGGCTCAAGTAGCCGAGTTCCTGCCACCCAAGTGGGAGAAGAGGACGGAGCTCCTGGTTCCTGATCTCAAGCGGACCAGCCCTGGTTGTTGTGGGTATCTGGGGAATGAACCAGCGGACAGAAGATCTCTCTCCCTCTCTCTCTGTTGCTCTGCCTTGCAAATAAATAAATAAATCTTAAAACAAAAAAAAAAAAGAAATAAGAGGAAAGCAAAGAGTAAGTAAACATTTTACTAATTCTATGTTTCTCCTATAAAGTGGATTATTTTTAATAAATAGAATTTTGGGCGGTTTCCTCCTAATTATACTTTCAGAAACAAAGATTAGTACATTCTTCTATTCAAGCCACTATATGTAACAGCTATAGTTATTAAGCTCTTGTTATGTGAAACACAGTGATCTAACCACTTAACACACATCTAGTTTTTTAACCTTACCCTATGACACAGATTTTACACTGGCCCCAATTTACAGATGAGGCAGCTGAGGCCAAGGGCACGAAATAATCTCACCAGTGCTCACAGTCAAACACACACACATTATGAAACATCAGATTGTACTCTGGTCAACCAATGCTCACAGTCAAACACACACACATTATGAGACATCAGATTGTACTCTCTGGTCAACACATGTGAAACACTGATAGACAATTTAAAGGAAGATTTAAAGAAATGAAATTACATAATTGCAATAAGGTACAATTCTCACCACCCTCTGTTAATAACAGCACATTCAAAAAAAATTTTTTTTAAGATTTATTTATTTAGTGTGAAGGCAGAGTTACAGAGATAGAGAGTGAGACAGTGAGATTTTCCAACTGTTGGTTCACTTTCCAAACAGCTACAACAACCCCAGGGCTGGACCAGGGAAAGGTCAATAGTATGAAGCTTCTTTCGAGTCTCCCACGTGGGTGCAGGGGTCCAAGCACTTGGGTCATCCTCCACTGTCCTCCCAGGTGCATTAGCACTGAGCAGGATGGGAAGTGGAGCAACCAGGACTCAAACTGGCACCCACATGGGACGTCAGCACCGCAAGCAGCTTTACCCGCTATGCCACAGCGCCGGCCCCACATTCAAACCATGATTCAGTCTCTGCCACCCCAACCCTGAATATTTCTGACAAGACTAGGGCCTAGCTCATGAGTACCTTCACCTGTTACAAGTTCCCTCCGCTGCCCTCCAACGCACTACTGAAACTGTGTCTTCACACTGTCTCCGCATCTCCTTCTTGGGCCTACTGACATACACACAGCACTCTGTTTAACTGAACTATCCAGTCCCAAGTTCAGGAGAAACGGCCTCCATGGCCCACACAGGTAAGAACCGTGAGACACAGGAGACAAGGGCCACTTGTTGCATCCACACCAGCACTGGTCCACACATGTTTCATAGCCAATGTGTTCATCCCATTATATTTTACCCTGACTCTGCAGATTTCGTGGCTTTACACACCCTTCTCAAGGCTGATCATTCCCCCTTAGTCTCATCATTTGCTTCAACCTTGGACTAGAAGAAGAGACAGTGAATTCAGGCTTACCTTGAATTTAAAGACATACAGAATTGGAGCGAAAGTCTCTGTGTGGGCGATGGCTGCGTCGTGGGCAAGACCTGTCACGATTGTGGGTTCCACATAGTTTCCAGGGCGATCCATAACCTGCAGCAGAGAAAGGAAATTAGGAGAGAAAGCTCTAGGTCTCCCGGAGGACACAATCTTTGACTACACTTGGGAGAAGAAAACAAACAGCATTTCTGGATGAATGATTTCTCCAAAGCAATCTCTGCTCACAAAGAAAATGATCTCTCCTCCTGTGTTCACTTGGTGGTAACTCAGACGCTCAGAGAAACACATGAACAGTGACATGGGTGAGAACCACGTTACACTGGAAAAACACTGCTGCAACTGGTTATGTTAAAATTCATGTAATCTCAAAACAGGCAACCTATGTCCACTGTGTCGCCTACTGCGACCTCCCAAAATGCATGTGGTGAAGCACCACACTCAATGTGATTACATGTGAAATAGGATTTTAAAGGAGGTAATCAAGAGGTCATAATAAATGAGTCCTTAGGATGGGGCCCTAATCCACCAGGATCAGTGTTCTTTTAAGAACAGGAAGAGAGGCAGGTGATGGTACCATGGCTAAGACTCCACGTGAGACAGCCCCATCTCATCTGAGAGGCCAGGGTCAGTGACCAGCTCTGCTTCTGATTCAGTTTCATGCCACTGTGCACCCGAAGGAGGCAACAGAAGATGACCCCAGTACTTGGGTCCCTGCCACCCAACATGGGAGACCCAGATTGAGTTCCGCGCTCCTGGCTTCGACCTGACCCAGCCCTGGCTGTCGAAGGCGTGTGAGGAGTAAACCAGCGGGTGGAAGATTTCTCTCTCTCCCTCACTCTCTGCCTTTCAAACACATTTTAAAAGCAAAAACAAAATAAAGTAAGTAAACTTTAAAAACTTGTGGGTCAAGCTTTTGCAAAGATGAAGACAACAAAGCCCAACAATCCATACAGAAAATACCCCAGCTGGACATCAACGGCATCACAAACACCCGCAGTCACGTGGCTAAAATAACACGCGTGTGGTCTGCACTTCTGAGCACAAACTCTTCTACTAGATCATGCAAATGAGGTCTCCTTTCTACACAAACTCCCAGCAGCACTAGCACCCGAACTTCTGGAGCGTCCCCCCAGAAAAGTCCCATGCATTTATGGGTCTTTCTGTATAACATGTACTTCTCCCTTAGAAACCAGCTGGGGAGAGGGATGCCAAAGTGGGGACCCGCCCCCAGTTTGCCCAGAGCCCCAGGTGCCTGGGGAGAGAGAGAGAAGCGCCACCACGGCCAAGGTCAGTGCTGGCCTTACCTTGCCCCCGTAGACCACGGTGCCTCCCTCTTTCTTCGCTTCTTCCACTGCTCCAAGAAACATGCTCACTGCTTGCTTGGTGTGGAGTGGCCCGTAGAGAACATTGGCTGGAGACAGAAAAGGAATGCTTCTCATCCCGCCCTAAATAGCATCCTGTTGGTATTGTAACAGCTTTCCCAAAGAACAGGCCAATCTCTTCCTGCATCCTCCAGCTGAGGGCAGGAATCGGCAACCTTTTACCATAGAGGCCCAGACAGCAAACATTTCACGCTTTGCACCCCATTCCTGGTCTCCATCACAGTCATTCACCTCTACCAGCGCAGTGCAACCTACAGACGAGTGGGCGTGGCTGTGTGTGATAAACTTCCTTCACAGAAACAAGCAGCAGGCCCCATCTGTTTGCCAACCCCTGGTTTATGGACAGCTATCACGTAATCAGAGCACTGCATTAAAAATACAGGGTCAGCTTACTCATTACAGTGTGACCATTCTCCAAGACGTCACAGGCGTACTGCCAGGTGTGCAATTCGACATGGGAGACAGATACTACTCCGGGTCAAGGCTACTGGAAACAGGCGCACGGAAGGAGGAAGATTCAGTAAGGCCCTGGGAGGAGGTGGCCCTGTAGCACAGCCAGCCACAGGAAGGGCATGTCCAGCCAAGAGCCAAGAGTGTGACAAGACAGAGCCGAGAAGCCTATGGCACTGAATGAAGGCTGGTGAGGCCAGAGATCACTCAGAGAGCCAGGACAAAGAAACACGGGAGGCCCGGCCGGACGACAGGACAGGAGGCAGAGGTCAGGCCACACAAGAAGGAATCAGAAGGAAATGAGGTTTTCATCTAAGAGCAAAGAGAAATCATGGGGGTATTTTTAAACAGGAAAATGAATTATCTGATTCTATCTTTAAAAAATCACTTTCCGCTATAGCAAGAAACTCAGCTAAGGGATTCCGGCAGCAGGAGAGAAAAGTCCCACAAATCTCATCCATCTAAACAGCACCTCCCAGGCCCCCCCCAGCCCAGGTCCTGCACCCAGGAAGCTAACCAAGCAGCAAAGGGTCCCCCAGATGTCCAAAACCTGCTCTGCAAGCCCCCAGGCCTCTCAGGAAAGTGGGGAAAGCTTGAGGATCAGAAATGCTCGTAACCCCAGCTGACAGAAGAGGAGGACCTTTGGCCAGATACTCACAGTCCCAGGGGTTCCCGACACGGATCTGTGCGTAGGCCTTGGTAAGTCTGTTCACGACTTCATCATGGATGCTTTCATGCAAAAACTAAGTGAAAAGAGAAACACTCCAGGGAACAGTAGCAGACATACACACATTTTCCAATAACAAATAATTTCCTTAGTAGTACTTATTAACAGCAAGGTGAGATATTGTAATCTCTGAAAATTTAATCAAATAAAAGCTGATGTCTATGTTAAAGTGATACAACTTCTAAGATTAACTACATGAAGATATTTTCCTCTAGGCAGATGGCAGAATAAAGTCCTAAGCCAGGTCTTCATCAGGTTCCTACAGATCTGTCTGGTGAAGCTCCACAAACCCATGATCCCTGCTCTTGTTCATCTACCTTGGCGCAGGGCCCCAAGCACAGAAGTCCTTACCTAACCACAGCTTCATTTACAGTCCTTCAACCTACTCGGACCCACAACGGGTTTACCAGAAGATAAGTTCATGAGAGCCGAGGAACGTACACCTGTCCCACATGGCAGCCACGCCTCTGGGTGAGCACAGGGCACCGAGGGCTGGCCAAGCAACCACTGCTGGGTACCTAGGTCACATGAAGACAAACCTCACTCTCACCGAGGGCAGGATGTGAGCTCTCCGCTCTGTTCTCAGTGTTGGAGGTGACCCTGCCAAACCACCCATCCTCTGGGTTGGTCTCCAGGTGGCGAATGGGCTGACACAACAAATGTAGTCAAAGACAGGTCCACTGTACTGGGATTTTTTTTCCTATATGTTGCTACTGTCTCCATGGACTTAATATAACTTTATTATAAAATAATATAACTTTAAATATAAAGCACAGGAAAAATAAAAGTTGGCTCAAAGAAAAATGCTTGGTGTTCACTCATTTCACACTTTATCATCTAATTAAGGGTATAATCACTTGTGTCCTTCTCAGTGTTAATGTAATAAATGTTTAAATGAACACATTTCATAAAAATTTTTAACATTTTACAAATATTGTGTCCTAGATTTTTTTTTTTTGAGAACATCAGCTAAGTAATGCGAAAATAAACAACAACTTTCCTTTGTTGGGGAACACAGGACAAAACAAACAGGAAAAGTGCAAACAGACAAGGCTAACTTTTTCTATACATTGTATATTACAGTAATTGGTTTAGATGAATCAATATTCTAGGAGGCCAGTGCTGTGGCATAGTGGGTAAAGCCACCACCTGGAGTGCCAGCATCCCACATAGGCGCCGGTTCACATCTCGGCTACTCTACTTCCGATCCAGTATGGCCTAGGAAAGTAGTAGAGATGGCCCAACTGCTTGGGCCCCTGTACCCACGTGGGAGACCCCGAAGAAGCTCCTGGCTCCTGGCTTCAGATCAGCACAGCTCTGGCTGTTGTGGCCATGTGGGGAGTGAACCAGTGGATGGAAGATCTCTTTTTTTCTCTCTCTCTGCCTCTGCCTCTCTGTATCTCTGCCTTTCAAATAAATCTTTAAAAGAAAAATATTCTAAAGAATTTTTCTTCTCTCATAAAACCTAAAGCTAATTCCTCTGAAATTCAGCCACTGTTTTACTTACAAAAGCCAAATTCAACAACCATTCAAAAAGGGCAAATGTAGCCAAATTTGTACCTATTAAAACTTGCTGCAGTGACATTTTTAGTGTTATAAAAGCCATGAAAATTAGGGCCAGTGCTGTGGCGTAGTAGGCTAAGCCTTTGCCTATGGCGCCAACTTCCCATGTGGGCAGCAGTTCACGTCCTAGTTGCTCTTCTTCTGGTCCAGCTCCCTGCTGTGGCCTGGGAAAGCAGTGGAAGATGGCCCAAGTGCTTGGGCCCCTGCACCGGCATGGGAGACCAAGAAGCAGCTCCTGGCTCTTAGCTTCAGATCAGCTGCTGCGCCCACTTGGGGAGTGAACCAGTGTATAGACCTTTCTCTCTCTCTCTCTCTCTGTAACTCTACCTCTTAAATAAATAAATAAAATCTCTAAAGAAAAATTTTACATTTAATGTGTTTTACCACTCAAACATTTTTATGAAAGAACAAAGCTCTCTTTTAGTTTGTTCTACTCTGTTTTAGTTTGTCCTACTTTGTCCATTTGGTTCTCGGAGTGCAGGTGAAAGCGGGCCTCATGTCCCAGGCTAGCCCAGGGTTGGCAGGGAGACCATGTTAGCTCAGGGTGGGAGAAAGGCAGAGCCCCTGGCTGAGCAACAGCTCGTGGAGAACACAGGGCTGGACATTTGTGAAGCGGCCTAAGGAGCCCATTTCTCAGGCCATGCTTCTGTGACGTGGACCACACAGAAACAGTTAAACGTGAGGGTCACAGCCAGGCTCAGGTGCCTGCGCGGACACTCACCAGTCGCCTCGCAGTGGTACACCTCTGGCCAGCTGTCCCCACGGCGGCAAACAGGGCTGATGGGACAACCAGGCTCAGGTCGGCGTCCTCGAAAGCTGAGAGAAGCAGACATACGGCCGTGAGCGAGACAAGACAGGAGCCGCGGGCCGCGCCACACAGGACACAACGAGGCCCGGGGGAAGCGCAGCAGGAGAGCGTGCACAGCCCGGCTGCAGGGCCACGCACGCTCACGAGGGGCAGGCCGCAGAGAACCCAGCCTCGCGCTCCACCGCCCTGCTCAGACTCCGGCCTCCTGCCCCGCCTCTCTGCTTCTGACCCTGACTCTGCCTCCTCTGTGTTCTCCCGGACATGCCCTCTGGAAGCTTCCAGGTCCCAGTCTCAATTCCCGGCCTATTCTGCCGCCAGCTTCTCCGGGCCTCGGGGCAATGGGAACACCCGGCGCTCAGTCAGCGTGTCCCTGCTGGCACCCCACGCAAGTCTTGCCGAATCTCTGGAACCCATCTGCGCTGTCCTCCTGCCCCAGGGGAGCTCACCCTTGTCTTCATGGGGAACCGCAAAGCGCTCAGGCACAAGGCCGTCGGCCGCTTCCTCCGTCCCTCCAGAGGACCAGCGCACCACACTTCCACCTTCCTCTCCACTCCATGTTCCTTCCTCAGCCGCCCACAGAAACATCAGCACTCTCGCACTCACACTACCTGCAACTCCGTCCTCCCTGCACCCTCCGGCCCAGTTCCCTCCACCAGCTTCAACTGTGCCTTCTCCATCCCAGCAGCGGGCTCAGACCAGGACGAGGATTAAGGAGATGCTCTGTGCAGACAGACCAGAGCTCTTGCCCTCTCCACCACCCTTCAGTCGTGTTACTTTAACCTTTCTAAGCCTCGGTTTCTTCATCTGTGAAATGGGGCGATCGTGTCTGGGGCAATAGCGGAAGGCGGTAAGGCGCTGGCAAAGAGCTGTGCTCTGATTGCCGGGATACACCTGCCAGCATTTGTCACTTACAGCCTGTCACTGCAGGCACACAATCATTTCGGGTCTCAGAGGCTAAGCTTTCAACAAGATTGAAAACGGGGCTGTTGTGGGGATTCAGTGAAATCACGCACATGAATCAGCACTGGCTGGAACTCAGTGCTCAGCAGGTGGTGACTACACCTGCCAGTGAAGTCTCTAACGAGATTAGAACTTCCATCAGGAATCAAAGTCGCCGTGTACTTCTGAGACCTCTGCTGTCTGCCACAGACATGCACGTATTTACACGTGATGATGATGGCAACACAGAGATTAGCAACTCTTCCTTTGCATCACAAAAGCTGTCCTTAAGCCTCAACCTACTGCTTTTCAGTAAGGTAAGCTGCTACACGCTTTCCTTTAGTGCCAGACTCAAACATTTGAAAAAGAGATTAAGGAACCACTAAGCCTCCCAAAATAAAAGCACTAAAGGGGTGGGGGTGGGGGGGGGCATTTTGCCCAATGGTTAAGATGTCAATTGACGGGCACAGCAGGTTAACACCCTGGCCTGAAGTGCCAGCATCCCATGCGGGCACTGGTTTGAGACCCGGCTGCTCCAATTCTGATCCAGCTCTCTTCTATGGCCTGGGACAGCAGCAGAATGGCCCAAGTCCTTGGGCCCCTGCACCCGCATGGGAGACCCAGAGGAAGCTCCTGGTTCCTGGCTTCGGATCGGCACAGCTCCAGCCATTGCGGCCAGTTGGGGAATGAGCCATCGGATGGAAGACACCTCTCTCTCTCTCTCTCTCTCTCTCTCTCTGTGTGTGTGTGTAACTCTGACTTTTGAATAAATAAATAAATCTTTAAAAAAAAAAAAAAAAAAAAGATGTCAACTGAGTGCCCATGTCCCAGATCAGAGCACCTGGCTCCCAACTCCAGCTCCCTGCTAACGCACATCCTGAGAGGCAGTAGATGACGGCTCAAGGCTGGGGTCCCTGACACCCAAGCAGACTTGGACTGGGTTTCTCGGTTCCTGACTCCAACCTGGCCCAGCCTTGGTCAGTGCAGGCATTTGCACAGCAAACCAGCAGATGGGAGCTCTCTCTGTGTTTGTCTTTCTACCTCTCAAATAAGTAAATTAAATGAAAGCACTCGATACTTCATGGAAGAGAACTAATATTCCTGAAACCTAAAGGAATCATCAAGTCACCTAAGAGTTACTTATTCTAGAGAAACGTGTGACTTGCTTTCAGACAGCAAGAAAAACACAAGACATCAAAACACACAACAGAGATCACACACGGGTTCTAGGGCCCAGGTAACATTTTCCCAACAAAAATACGTTGTACCCTTCCTTCTTTAAAGAAAGCCTATGAACTGTGTCTGACAAAAATAAATCCTAAACATGGGAATTGGGGTCTAGAGACACAAAACACAGAACGGATGAGTTCGAAAATAAGTCCCACGTATTCAGGATGGCTCCTGAGGATTTTCTGAAACGACAAGAAGGGCAGTCTTACCAATAATGGCATTGTTTCCTCCAAGTTCTAATAAACTTCTCCCTTTAAAAAAACCACAAACACAAGTTAATTACTATTTTAGTATTTCTTGTACATTGCCATACAGCCTCAAATTGTAACCTATGCCAATTATTTTTTAATTTACTTTCCGCCTGATTTTGATAACTACACCACGGTTATGGGAGAGAATGTTTGTGTTCTTAAGAAATACACTGAAACATTTACTGGTAAAGAACAAATGTCTTCAGCTCACTCCAAACAACTCAACAGTAATGTGCACCCACAACACACGTGTACACATACATGTTGCTAGAGAGACAGAGAGCTGATAAAGCAAACAGGGCAAAATGCAAGCAGTTGGTGAATTTGGCAAAAAGGTATATTTCAATACGTTATGTCTTGTTACTGTTATCTCAGTCTGAAATTACATAAGAAAGGAAAAACCAGTTCAGTGTAACATGGAGCAGCCACTATTGAAACACCATGGTGATGCCTCCCTAATTAAACACAGAATTACCATATGATCTAACAACAGAAATTGGTGGCTCCAAAGACACCTGTACGTTCAATGATTTGCAACAGCCAACATGTGGAAGCAACCCAAGTATCCATCAACAAGCGAACTGGTAAAGGAGATGTGATAAACCCACCCGTGGAAGGCTATGCAGCCTTAACCAGGAAGGAAACCCTGGGCCAGTTAACCCATCATCTTCCATCTCTTATCTGGCCACCAGTTTGAGTCCCAGCTCCTGCACTTCCAATCCAGATTCTTGATAACGTACCTGGGAAGGCCGTGGAAGATGGTCCAAGTACTCGGGCCTCTGCCGCCCATAGCAGAGACTGGCACGAAGCTCCGGGCTTCACCTTGGCCTAGCCCAGTCACAGCCATTTGGGGAGTGAACCAGATCAAAGATCTCTCTCTATGTCTGTCTGTCTCTCTCTCTTGTTCTCTATCACTTTACCTCTCAAATAAATGAATCTTGCATTTAAAAAAAATTTATTTCCATATAAGAAAAATTTTTAAGATCTCTTTTTAATTTATTTATTTGGCAGGTGTAGGATTATAGGCAGTGAGAAGGAAAGACAGAGAGAAAGGTCTTTCATCCACTGGTTCACTCCCCAAATGGCTGCAATGGCTGGAGCTGGGCTGATCCAAAGCCAGGAGCCAGGAGCTTCTTCCAGGTCTCCCACACGGGTGCAGGGGCCCAAGCACTTGGGCCATCTTCCACTGCTTTCCTAGGCCACAGCAGAGAGCTGGATTGGAAGAGGAGCAGCCAGGACTAGAACCAGTGCCCATATGGGATGCCAGTGCCACAGGCAGAGGATTAGCCTACTGTACCACAGTGCCTGCCGGCCCCATATAAAAAAATTTGAAATCTATGCATAGTTTTTTCACAATACACATTTTTCATGAACTTAATTTTTTTTTTATTTGAGAGGAGAAAGATAAAGAGAGAAAGTGATATTCCAATGCCGGGAATATCCAGGGATGGACCTGGGCCAAAGCCCAGAGTCAGTAACTCAAAAAAAAAAAACACCTCCCATGTGGGAAGCAGGAACCCAGTCACTTCAACCGTCACCACTGCCTCCCAGGGTCTGCATGAGCCAGAAGCTGGAATCCAGAGCGGGAGACTGGTCTCAAATCCCGGTACTTCATTTATGGGACATGGGTGTCTTACCCACAAACCCAGACACTTCATTAGGGGACATGGGTGTCTTATCCACAAACCCAGACACTTCATTTAGGGAACATGGGTGTCTTATCCACAAACCCAGACACTTCATTTAGAGGACATGGGTGTCTTATCCACAAACCCAGACACTTCATTAGGGGACATGGGTGTCTTACCCACTAGGCTAAACACCTGCCCCTCTGGGATCTTTCTGGGGACTCTCCATAAACTGATCTTTTTAATATCTATCTTATATCCTGTAAGCTTTCTGGCCCTGCTTACTAACTATAATGGCTGTTTATAAACTCGCTTTTTAAAGGAAATGCCTATCTAACAAAATGACAGGCATATTATCTAGTGAAGATCCATTTTTCACCAAGGTTAGAGCTTAAATTTAATCTAACAGCCAAAAACCAGTCACCGTTTTCCCTGAGAACTGCTTGAACCAGCCGTAAAGTGGAACACAAGAAGCTATGTCTGTAAGCTCTTTTCAACCGTACAAGCATACTTCCGAAGTTCATGGAAAATTAAAAGATATGTTCATTCTGGTGTGAAATAATTTTGAATTTCATACATACTCACATATACATGAAACATACAAGAGAAAAGAGCAAATTCAAACCCTCTATCCCACAATCACTCCAAGTCCTGTGTTCACCCATCCTGTTGAAACTGTTATTTTTTTCTTTTTAATTTGCCAACGAGGTATGCTAGAGGTGCAGTAGAATGTGAAAAATATTTTTTAAATCACTCTACTAGTCATTTAGTGAGAACGTCACATCCTTTCTAAATTATGCCGTTCAAACTGGGAACTTCCCTAATGTTCAGCTGTATCCTTGTCTTTCATTTGGACACTCAGGTAAACATAGCCAACGTCTCCTTGGAAAGCATCTAGAGAAAGGAAAAACACCCAGCTTTGAATTTCACATACATAATCCTAACGAAAGCCAAGTCCTAATTAGAAGGTTGTATTTAGGGGCAGGTGTATGGCACAGCAGTAAAGACCCTGCCGGAGAAGCCCACATCCAACATCAGAGTGCATACGTTCAAGTCACGGCTCCGTCCCTGAATCCAGCTTCCTGCTAATAATGTGCATCCGAGGAGGTATCGGGTGACGCCTCAAGTACCTGGGTCCCTGCCACCCACGTGGGCGACTGAGACTGAGTTCTGGGTTCCTGTGTAGCCTGGCCCAGCCTGGCTGGCTGTTGCAGACATTTAGGGAATGAGCCAGCAAATGGAAGACCTCTGTCTGTCACTGTCTCTCTCTCTTTCTGCCTTTCAAATAAAATGGAATCAAATAAGCAAACTTTAAAAAGAAAAAAGCAAGCCAGCACTCACCAAACCTCTCCTGCACCATCAGGGCCACCTGTTTGCCCACCTGTGTGCTCCCAGTGAAGGAGAGCAGGTTCACCCGCTCGTCTTTGGCCATTGCCGTGCTGCAGAGAAATAGAAACGGTCACCCAGGCTAAGAAACCAGGAACAGCAGCGCCCAAGGGCACCCAGCAAGAGAACATCGCCCTGGGCCTCTACTACAGCATCCCACGCAAGGGAGAGGACACAGATCCCAGGGGAGCAAGGCAAGGTCCCTGGGAAAACCCAATAGACGCTTCAGAGCACAGCCACACACACGCCAGGCGAACCTGCTCTGGGAGCCCCTGCGAACGGAAGCCTCCCAGAGGAAGAGGCGGGTCACGGGGGAAGCCCTTTCTGCACCCTGTGCGACCCCTTTCAGAATGAATAACCTAGGAGATCACGAGGAAACGCGAAGCAGCCCTGTTGGAAGCTGACAATAGCTGTGCTAGGACTTCCAGGGGCTTCCAGGGAACGTAGCTTAGATCCTCTGATGTGAACACCTTCATTCATCCAGGGCGTCAGAGGGTTCGGTGTGAGCCTAGCAGGGCAGCCACGGCGACTACTGGGAGGCTGGAGAGCCCGAGTCCCCCATGCAGCCTTCCCCAAGGTCGACTCGGCCAACATGAGCACAGAGGTACCCAAGGCAGCCACCGCACTTCTGCAGACAGTACTAGAACAGGGTACTTCAAAAAGTTCGTGGAAAATACAATTAAAAGATGTGCTTTGGAGTGGGCACTGTGGCACAGCAACGTAAGCCACCACCTGTTACACACATATCCCACATCAAAGTGCCACTTTGAGTCCCAGCTGCTCTGCTTCTGATCCAACTCCCTGCTAATGTGCCTGCGAAGCAGCAGAGGATGCCACACCCACATGGAGACCCAGATGGAGCCCCTGCCTCCTGCTCCAGCCTGGTCCAGTCTCCGCTGTTAGAGGCATGTGGGAAGTCAAACAGAGGATGGGAGAACTTTCTCTCTGCCACTCTGCCTTTCAAACACGTAAAATAAATTTAAATCTCATTTTTTAAAAAGAGATTTTATTTTATTTACTTGAAAGGCAGAGTGGTGACAGAGAGAAGTAAAGAGAGAGATCTTCCATCCACTGGTTTACTCCCCAAATGGCCACAATGGCTGCAGCTGAGCCAAGGCGAAGCCCGAAGCTCCATCCAGGTGTCCCGTGTGGGTGGCAGCGGCCCGAGTCCTCCACTGCTTTCCCAGGCGCACTAGCAGGGAGCTGGATCAGAAGTGGAGCAGCCGGAACGCGAACTGGTGGTACCCATATGGGGTGCTTGTGATGCAGGAGGTAGCCTAACTTGCTGTACCCCAACACTAGTCCCAATAAATAAATTTTTTAAAAAGTCATTTATTTTGGTGCAAAAAGATTTTGAAATTCATGCTGTTTTTTCATGCATTCATTTTTCATGAACTGTCTAAAAACCCCTCATGTGCAGATTTCAAAAAAATTTTTGCACCAAATTTTTTTTAAATTTTATGTGTTTTATTTTTATTTACTTGAGAGACAGAGAGGGAAAGAGAGGCCAAGACAGTTGGGCAGAAACCTTCCATACACTGGTTCACTCCCCAAAAGCCTGCAAGAGGCAGGGGTGAACCAGGCCAAAGCCAGCAGCTGGGGACTCAACCTAGGACTCCCCTGTGAGGAGCAGCGCCCCAAGTCCTGTGTCACCGCCTACTGCCTCCCAGGGTACACACTAGCAGGAGCTGGAATCAGAGTACAGCCTGGAGCCGAACCCCGGCACTCCAACACGGAATGCAGGCATCCTTAGCAGTGTCTTCACCACTGTGCCACATGCCAGCCCCATAAATGCACTGTTTAACTCTGTCTGCATGAACATTCTGAAGTACCCTCATCATCATCTGCACTAGTCCAAGAACACAAGAACAGAGGTCAAAGGATACCATATCTGTGTTACAAGTAACATTTAAACTTCACTGGGCACTATGGATGGGAGAGCTGCATTTTCTAACATTTTCTCATCCTGATGAACACAGGAGTAGCCTCCTGCCTCTGACTTCACTGCGGCAGCTCAGGAAAGACAGGAATACACTGACAGCACTGGAGTAAGATAATGTTTTCATCACAGCAGTATTAGAAGGCCACGTACTCTCTGATCCACTTGTAAGCAGTGCCCTGAACAGGCAGGTGTGCAGAGACACCACACATTAGTGTTTGCCAGGAGCGAGGGGCCAGGGGAATGGGAAGAGACTTGGAAGAGTTATAGGGTTTTCTCCTGTGGTGACCAAAATATTCAGAAATAAGACAGAGGTGATGGCCATGCCATATCCCAAAACCCACCGAACTGCACATTTTAAAATGGAGGACTTGGTGGCATGTGAACCATACAGGAATTTAACAAAAAAGCAATTTGAAAAAAAAACCATGTTCCCGGGTTCCTTTATTTGATCAGCTGCAGAACTCACACAATCAGCTCGGTCCTTCACGGGCAGCGAGGCCATGGGCTGCAACTCCATAGCTTAGCTGTGTAAGTCAAGAGCTTTGGACCTGAAGCTGCAGGAAGCCACGGACGCCAGCCACCACAGCATCTGCTGTTTCAGGATGCAAACGCCTTTCAGGGTGGCTCTCGGCCCCTAAAGGGGACTTCATATTCATCCTCCCAATAGGTCACTCATTAATAAAGAGAGAGCCCTGAAAGGTCCCAACGATAACACTAATTTCTAAGCACCACGGCTGTACTGGCTTTGTTATTCTATTCTAGAACGGAGGATCCCCAGAGAGCGACCTGGGTCCTCCCGCCAGGGTGCTCCCGGCCGGGCACCTACCCGATATCCGCCCCGCCACAGGTCAGGGAGCAAATCGCACCAGGCAGCCTGTTGTCCTCCAGAACCTTGGCGATTATCCTGCAAGGAGAAGCGACCACTAAGTAGGGCAGTAATTTCACTTCTGGAGACTTTTTTTTTTAAAATGAGTAAAATCCAACCAGTTGACTCTCCTTTCCCCACTCTCTCTCCCACCACTCAGTCAGGCATGGACTTCTCTCATGTTACAAACAACATTTGCTTTGCTTTGCTTTTTTTTTTAATATTTATTCATCTGAAAGGCACAGTATCATGGAAAGAGACACACACAGAGAGAAGGAAATCTGCCGTCCACTGCTTCTCTCCTCAGGTGGCCTTAACGGCCAGGGCCGGGCCAGGAGCCAGGACCTCCATCCTAGCCTCCCACGCATGTGGCAGGGGCCCACGTACTGGGACCCATCATCCACTGCTTGCCAGGTGCATTTGCAAGGAGCTGGACTGGAAGGAAGCAGAGAAGCCAGGACTGGAATATGCACGCAGTGTCTTAAGCTGCTGCTCCACGAAGCCAGGCCAGAGGAGAGCTATGCAAACATTTAGCAGTAGAGCTTTTTTCTCCCTAAGAGAATCTCAAGAAGGAAAAAGAAAACCAACACAGAGTATAAGTGGGAAACATGAAGCATTGGTCAGGCTGTTCGCACGATCGTTGTTTTCAGGAATTTTCTGCCACACTAGGAGGGTACCCCTGGTTCAGCTTGGCTGGGAGGGAGGGGCTCCCCCATCACAAATCCACCAATCAGTAGAAAGCAGCAAGATCTTAGAAAGATGAAGGGAATCAGAGGCAGTCGAATGAGACTGGAGCACGCCTCTGCAAACAGCTCAGTGAGAGCAGTGGTCAAGAATGAGAGATGAAGAGCATGTGGTCCCGGCAACCCAGCGGAGATGCCGCAGGAGCACGGGAGAGGGAGCCGGGCCCGCCCTGCAGAGCCCTGCCGCAGCTGTGCCCACGGCTTCACACCCAACGCTCTCCTCAGGATCCCCAAGCTCCTCCAGCCAAAGCACTGTGGACAACGCTTTTCTCTGACCGCCGACACTACTCCTGTTACACTCAGAAACACAGATCAAGCCTACTCAAGTCTGAGTGTGAGCTGTGGGACTGGCGCAAGGAGCTGCTTTTGCTGAAACAGGACCTTCTCATTCTGCGTTTCCAGAGGGGCAATAAAGCAGCGAACAGTTGTTTTCACAAACCGTCCAAACGTGGTATCCCCAACTGTTTACATTTCAAAAAGATCCAAATCCCGCTCCCACCCCAGGGAAAAGACACCCTCCTGGCTATTTTTTCTCCCTCCAAAGGACAGTACAGTCGAGGGTCATGTACTGCCCCTGTCACGGCTGGGACGGGGCTGCGGGCTGAACACTTCCTTCCAGGGACATAGGGCGTGTGTTCCATCTGCACTCGATGCACTGTTTTTAAGGAAAGGGACTCTGCTTTGTGCCTGGGGTAAAGGTTAACAAAGCCCTCTCCTCTCAAGCATGCGAATCCAGCTTCAGCTTCACCTCTGTCTCTGCTCCCTGGGTTGCGGGTTAAGTGTCAAGACTGCCAACAGTGTTACGTAGACAACAGGCTTATAATGACCACTGATTGGCCCACTGTGTCTGGGCTGGGATAAGCGGTCTATGAACAATCAATGGGGCCGCTATGCTTTTTCCTCCCCTGAGAGCAGTGATCCTTGTAACCGCACATCCTCTGTGGGCACCTGAAAGCTGTACCTACAGAACTGTTACAAGAGAGTCTGGTTCCTGCGGGGACCCAGGCTTTGAAGCCGAGGTAACACTGACGCCTGTGCAATGTGGATCTCACCACCTGCTCACACCTCCATGATGGACACAAAGACAAGGCCAGAGAGGAAGCCCTGATGCTGTCCTCGGGGCAACCACACTGCTGTCCTGTGTCCTCCCAGGCACACTGGCCCACAGGGGCCTGAGGCCATCTGACCACCTCAGCAGTCAGCTGAGTGTAAGAAGGCTGCCCAGAGGCATTGCCAAGCTTGGCTAATTCCAGAAGAAAAAAAAAATTAAGATTTATTTATTTATTTGAAAGTCAGAGTTACCAGCGGTCAGGGAGAGATAGAGAGAGCTTCCATTCTCTGGTTCACTCCCCAGATGACCACAGTAGTCAGGGCTGTGCCAGGCCAAAGCCAGGAGCCAGGAACTTTCTATGGGCCTCCCACAAGGGTGGCAGGGGCCCAAGCACTTGAGCCATCTTCTGTTGCTTTTCCCAAGCCATCAGCAGGGAACTGGATTGGAAGTAGAGCAGCCAGGACAAGAATCAATGACCATACAGGATGCTGGCGAGGCAGGCAGTCTCGTTACCCACTACACCACAATGCCTGCCCCATTGCAGCCAAACTCGTAATTCTATTTATTGCACTCTGTTAAAAATAGGGAATATTTTCAATTCTCCTGCAAAAATTAACCAGCACACGGACGGGCCCAAGGACTTGGGCCACTCTCTGCTGTTTTCCAAGGTACATTAGCAGCGAGCTGGATAGGAAGTGGAGCAGGCAGGACTCCAACCGATACCAACACAGAATGCTTATGCTGCTGGCTGGGGCTTTAATCCACTGTGCCACAGCATCAGTCCCCCAGCTTCCTGTTAATGTGCATCTTTGGAGGCAGTAGGTAATGGCTCCAGTCCTTGAGTCTCTGTCACTCATATGGAAGACCCAGAATGAGTTCTGGGCTCCTGGCTTCTGCCTGACCCAGCTCTAATAGTTTTGGTCATTTGGGAAGTGAACCAGAGGATGGACGATCTCTATTACCTCTGTTCCTGCCTTTTAGAAAGAGAGAGAGAGGAGGAAGGAGGAGAAGTAGTACAGAGGGAAGAAGTAAATTAAAAGCATCAGTTTTTTAAATAAAAAAAAATACAATACCAGTGCCAGCAGTATAACATAACAAATACATCTACCACCTGCGATGCCAGCATCACATCTGGGTGCCAGTTCGTGTCCCAGCTGCTCTACTGATCCAGCTCCCTAACAGCCTGGGAAAATGATGAAAGATGACCCAAGTGCTTAGGTCCCTGTACCCACATGGGAGACCCAGAAGAAGCTCTTGGCTCCTGGCTTCAGAATGGTGCTGTGCCAGTCACCACAGGCATCTGGAGAGTGAACTAGCAGGTAGAAGATTTCTGTCTCTCTCTCTTTCAAATAAATAAATATTTTTTGTTCTGTTTTGTTTTATATTTGAGATTTTCCAACTGCTTGTTCACTCCCCTAATGGCTGCCACAGCTGGAGCTGGGCCAATCCAAAGCAAGGAGCCAGGAGCTTCTTCCAGGTCTCCCATGTGGTTACAGAGACCCAAGCACTTATGCCATCTTCCACTGCTTTCCCAGGCACATTAGTAGGGAGCTGGATTGGAAGTGGAGCAGCCAGGACTTGAACCGGAGCCCACATGAGATGCCAGCACCACAGTTGGCAGCTTTACCCACCATGCCCCAGAGCTGGCCCCATAAATCTTTAAAAAAACAATGCAATGCCTTTAAAAAGTATTAGACCAACCAGTGGATTATACTAACACCTAATTTTTTTCTGTTTCTTGTCTTTTTAAAAACAGCCTATTAAAGAAAAGCAATAAAAATATTAGCCGGGTTAAAGTCTCTTCTCAAAACCATTAACTTGTTGGCAAGTTCTAAAATACAGCCCCCACACTGCAAGCATATTTCTTCTCCACTGGAGATGTTTTTATTTTCCGGGTGACCAAGAATGTCTATGAAGAGTTCAACAGTATGTCAGTAACTGACAAGTCACCAAAGGCGTGAATTCAATGATATAACTCACAAAGTGCACAATGTAACTGCAATCAAAGAAGCCAGAGGTTATCCAAAGTCATGCTTTAACGAATACGACACCATCAGATTTATGGTCCAGGGTCTGTCAGGCACCCTTTCAGAAGCTTCCCATATTCAGGATAGACACGTATACTTACTTTGTGACAGCTACGCTAATGAGGGAAGTTGTTGGAGCTCCCTTCCTGAAGAAAAGAGAAAGGAAACATTCAGTTTGATACAAAGCATGAATACTTTCACTAATCAAGCAGAAGCAAAGGTGTATCCCTGGGTGCTCTCACTGCCGTCTGCAAGGACGGGCAAACAAGTAGGGCTCACCAAAGGCAGACGTTCCCACAGATCATGGCAATGGCGTTGTTCCAGCCGTACACCGCCACGGGGAAGTTGAACGCGGTGATGATGCCAACCAGGCCCACGGGATTCCACTGCTCAATGAGCGCATGGCCGGGTCCTGAGGACGAGGGGAGGCATGCGTTAGGCTGCACCTGAAGTCAATGGGAACACAGGCTAAAATCGCTCCATTCAGAACAAAGGCACGTCAGGCCAGAATTCCGGAGGGAATTCCAGTTGCCTGGTAGTGGATCATCTTCCTGGTAGCGTGTCCACGGGGCAGCAGCACACCGATTCGTGTGCAACAAGGGCGGTTACGACCACACCGCCTTGTGAGCCGTGATGACATCCGCGGTTCCTCTACTCAGAACTCTGCAGAGACTGTCGGTCCCATCTGGGGGACAAGGACACTTGAGAGAGGTGTTAAGGGGATCACACAGCGTAGAACACGACCTGAACACAGGAGTCTTGATTTTCAGGCTACTTTCTTTTGGTGCCTGATGAAGCCCGGGGTCAACCTCTCCAATTCAAGACAAGGAGGAATATGCTGAATGAACTATCTATACATTCACCGTAAGAAAACTGCAAACACAAATACTTCTATTATAAATGCAAAGTTTGAAGTCATTTATAATGCCACAGGGGTTTATTCTAATCAAAGGCAGCTGGAACAGTGAAGAACAAAAATAAGGGAATCTGAGGGGCTGGCGCTGTGGCACAGTAGGTAAATCCTCCATCTGCAGTGCCGGCATCCCATATGGGTGCTGGTTCTAGGCCCAGCTGCTCCTCTTCCGATCCAGCTCTCTGCTGTGGCCTGGGAAAGCAGCAGAAGACGGCCCAAGTGCTTGGGCCCCTGCACCCACATGGGAGACCCAGAAGAAGCTCCTGGCTCCTGGCTTCAGATAAGTGCAGCTCTGGCCGTTGCGGCCATCTAGGGAGTGAACCAGTGGATGGAAGACCTTTCTCTCTGTCTCTCCCTCTGTCTATAACTCTACCTCTCAAATAAGTAAATAAAATCTTTTAAAAAATAAATAAGGGATAAATAAAATAAGGGAGTGTGATGATTCAGACTCTTTG